>NC_037328.1:21206413-21535163 GCF_002263795.3 Bos taurus
CTCAAAGACACTAATATGGTTCATTCAAAATACTGTTCAGATTTCACAAGGATCCTTTTTTACTGAATAGATGACTACCATATTCACGATTTATCTACAAACAAATTTCAAAAATACTTAAGGTGCTTGAAAGCAGATTGCTTAAGTAACTTCAAATTGCACCTTTAAAATTTTCCTAAGCAAAAATCAACTTAGTTTTGACACCAAATAAACAGAAAATTTTAATGAAAATGGAGTGGTCTTACTGCAGTTTAAAATATGGGTAAATTTTAAAATGTGAAGATTTTCTGACTTTTTCAAAGTATATATGCAGAAAAAGTTTAATTAAACAATAAAACAAGAACAGCAGCCAAGACTGGCTTATTTTTTAAAAAGAAATGCTATTTTTAACCATGACATTTTCAGGAAAGTTTTCTTTTGCTTTGTTTGAGTCTTTGACAGACGATAAAACCAACCTGCATGGTTGTCATGATCAGGAGAGAGTATTCAGCTAACCCAAAATCTGATAAATTAATTATTGTTCTATAAGTGATAGAAATTATAAACATTATACTATTATGCTTCTTGGAATTGCTTATATTTTAATAATCTTAACTCAATATACTAACACATAGTCTACAGAGGTAAGCTTGGTCCATGATATTTAATTAAATTAAGAGAGAAAAAAATAATTAAGAGAGAAAATATTGTCCTAGGTTTCGAGTCACAAGAGTGAAATATAAGCAGGTAAACTAGGAAATTTGTCTGGACTTTTGGTGAAAAATTTCTCACAAGCAAACCAATTCAAACCAATAATATATTAATAATAATAAATATAAATTTAAGAAAGTATCAACCAGGAAATGCACTCTTTAGAATACTGATCCTTACACAACAACATATTTCCTTTGAAAAAATTAACTGCACTTAGGAAAAATAAATGTTTTATAAACCTTTTCAGTTACCACAAAATAGTTTAAAACAGCATATTATTAATTATTTGGGTGAAAGTTGAAAAAAGGAAGCAGCTTTGGGCACACATTCTGTAGTATTTCTCATCAAGCTTAGATATCTTAAATTACCATAAAATTTTTCATATAAAGAATTTTAGGGTTCATTGAAGTAAAGTACAAGGATATTTAGGAGCTTCCCTAATGGCTCAGCAGTAAAGAATCTGACTGCAATGCAGGAGTCCCAGGAAACATGGGTTCAATCCCTAGATCAGGAAGATCACCTGGAGGAGGGCACAGCAATCCACTCCAGTATTCTTGCCTGGAGAATTCCATGGACAGGAGCCTGGTGGACTACAGTCCATAGGGTCGCAAAGAATTGGACACAACCGAAGAGACTGAGCACGCATGCCTAAGGATATCTTTTCCTATTATGGTCACATCCTCTATGAACACCTTAATAAAGGCTGAACTTAAAGGAGGTTAAAAATAAATTACTCAGTTAATAAGTTGCAAAAATAATTAGATCACAAAGATTTTAAGTAATTGCCTGATATCTATTAAATACCCAATTTGTTAAAAAAAAAAAAAAGTGGTCCCATAAAAGGGTGATTAGAAAGCTATATATTTTCAACCCCTTTGGATTCCTCAATATGCTCACAGGTTTTAACCTAATAACTCCACTATGGAAATCTAAAGAAATAACCAAAAATATAGAAGAAGTTTCATTTTTAGCAGTCTTTTTAAAATTACATAAAAGTAGAAATAATATATAAGAAGGGAATGAGTAAGTAAACAAGAATTTGATCACTCAATGAATTAGTATTAACCCATTAAACATTTCTTACAAAGAATCTGCATCAACGGGAAAGCTATTTAGTGACAGAAATAAAATATAAAATTGTATATACAGTAGTAAATCAACTACAAAAATAAATCACAAATCTGTATATAAAAATAAGAATGAAATAAAACATACTAATTTATTAAGTGATTAACTTTGGGTTGTGGAACTATGTATGATTCTTAGAGTTTACTTTTTTGAATTTTAAATTTTCTAAAATATTTCATTTAAAATTAGAGACTCTCTTCTAAAAAGCAAGCTGTCTAAACATCTGCAGAGTATCTCTTTATGGCTTCTGTGATTCTAAGCTTCTCAGGAAATTTTTCTTAACTAACGTCAAAACTTTATATACTGTACATTTGTGAAATGGTTAGGATTTAAGTAACAGAAGGAAATAAAGAGCTACTTAAGGTCTACACTATATGCTAGGCACTTAAAAAATGATCTTAATTCATCGTATTATCACCTCCATTTTATATTTTTAAAAAACTGAGGTTTAGAAAAATTAAGCAACTTACTCAAGTTTGCATAGATTGCAGGAAAAAAAAACTAATATTCGAAATCCAGGACTATTTAGTCCCCAAAGCTAAAGACTCTTTGCAATTTACTTCCTTTGCTGTTATGCAGTCACTAAGTCATGCCTGAGTCTTTGCGACCCCATGGACTGCAGCATGCCCAGGCTTTCTAGTCCTTCACTATCTTACCCAGTTTGCTCAGATTCATGTCTACCATGCCATCTCACCATATCATCCTCTGCTGCCCTTAGTTTCTAAGGCATGCCTTTAAATGAGAAAACCCAGTGATTTTAATGATCCTAAACAACTGGCCATGAGACCAAGAAACACTGGTCATACTCATGATCAACATACTCTTAGACATGGTGCAGGATTTATACAGACAATGGGACCAACTATTGGTTTACTCCAGAAGATAAGCCAAATTGAAAAATATTTATGCTAGCTAATCTATTTTCTCAATGCCATCCTTTTTCAACTAAAGGTGAAGCCACAGGCTGGTACCTTATAAGATAATAACCATATAAATAAACTAACTTTAAATGCTAATTTCTACAAATTTAAACTGTACCTGATTAGCCAAACTAAAAAAAAAAAAAACAACCATGATTCTACATTAAGCTAAGTAATGTTTCCACCTTTTTGATATCAGTTAAAAGGATGAAACTTATCAACCATAATGTAGGCACTAACAAATAAAAGTCCTAACTAGCAAATGCCTTAGCAAAATACGTTTTTTATATCAGACAAAATTATTTCTCCCTCGTATTTACTCCTGTGCTTTTTCTTCCTTCCAAAGGTGTCCTCTTCTATCATTCACCCAGATCTACTCAAAGAAGCATTTTTCAGGAAGTGCTTTAGAATGAGCAGTTCCTCAAGTTTTTTATAGTCTCTAGGGTATTTGCAGAATTTGGAATAATAATAAAAATCTATATTAATACATTGTTTTTTATGGTAAAAAGATATGTAATCAAACTTTTTCAAAAAGGAAACTAAATTAAAAAATAATTTATCAGTATCACTTTGTTCAGCAAAATATAATTAAAAGACTATTCTATTAATTGAATATTTTGGTTAATATGGCCTTATAATATTAAAGACCACACTGTAATTAGAGGGTTACTGTTGAGATTAAGTTCAGTAAGTAGAAATTATGTGTTGAAATGTCCTCTTTTCTTTATTTCTCTGGGTGGGCATCTTCAAATCCTAAAATTAGCTACTGTGAAACCTATATTAGAGCTGTTTGTGCTCACTAATATAATAAAAAATATATACCTATAGCAACTGAATGGTCTTATAGTATGAAATCCTCGAAACATCTCTTAGAATATCATATTTACTGAAACATAATACAATACTAATATGTTCAACTTACTGTTATTAAAAGACACAGCTAAATACTTGAAAATTACACTAAAGGAGGTTAATAATGACAATTTGACATAAGGTACTTGAACTATGCATAAACTGTTTTATAATATCATATTTATCCTGTTAATATTACTCGAACCTAGACTATCTAGAATTTTGTTAAACACAGTCCATGGAGAAATGAAAACTATACCCTACATTCCCAACTATCCTAACGTAAGACTAAATACGGAAGGCAGGGTGGGAAGGAGGTAGAGGGGAAAGAAAAATAATGTTAAACTCCGTACTTCCCTTTTGAAGTTCCAAATCAAATGACCAGTTTGGCCTATGATTATAATTTTTCAGGATTATAATTTAACAGGAAGATAAAAACTGTTTTTTTCAAAAGAAGCATTTAAAAAGTTATAGCTGAGGAAATTACAACCTGGCAGTTAGGTGACACCTACAACCACTCATCATGTTCACGGCAGAGTCATCCCTTGGCCAGGTCTCTCCTGACTCCCAGACAGGTCACTCTCCTTACACAGCTAAGAAACCTCGTGAACATGGATGGGTATGCTCAGAGAGCTAAAAGAAAAATTCTTACCGACTGCAAAACTGTTTCAGGACTTTTATCTTCATGCTCATGTGATGCCTTGGTAATTATTCGAATGGTTTCTTCTTTCAAGTGCTTTGAGAAATCACTTCTTGATGGCTGCTCTAGATATTCTGGTTCTCCTGCTTGTGCTTCATGAGAAAAGAATCAGTTGTATATCTAATATAAATCAGTGAGTCTAGACTAAGATGAATTTCTCATTTACTTCTCATTTGAAGTTATACATTAATTTTACTTTATTTACCAAAAGAAAAGAATCAAATCTCAGATAAGTCAAATAATTACTGAAGAAAGAACTCATTATAGTTTATGCTAAGAAATTTATTGTAAGTTTTTGTTGTTGTTGTTAGGACAAGTATCAAAATCTCACTTTGGGTCATCAGAGCACCGGGTTGAGCTCCCTGTGTTACGCGACAGCTTCCTAGCTATCTATTTTACACATGGTAATATATGTTTCAGTGCTACTCTCTCAATTCATCTCACCTTCCTTCCCTGCTGGTCCACTAGCCTGTGTGGGATGGGGATCGGGGTTGGGGGTGGGAGGGAGGTTCAAGAGGGAAGGGAAGTGTGTATACTTATGGCTGATTCACGCTGTTGTACAGCAGAAACCAACACAACATTGTAAAGCAATTATCTTCCAGTTAAAAATAAATTAGAAAATAAAACTGTGAAACCTTAGAAAAAACAAATCTCACTTTAGAAAATCACTAGCATTCTACCAAAGAACAAGGGAGCAGGGGGCTGTACAACAATCCTGGTCTGAGTTTCCACAGAGAGCACAGTAGCTGTTTTTCTGGCCAGAGTATTCTTTTTCATACTTACCTAACAAAATCCTAACCATGAATGAACCCAGCCTTCTATCTTTTCTGAACCTGCTCCTGATAGTTCCAGGACCAATATAAACTCAAGAGTTCAAATACTACTTCTGGGAAGAATTCCTAAAATTATGTCTACTGTCTATGTTCTGAGTTCTAAATCCACAGATGCAACAATGTACTCTGAATGTCCACTGGATATTTAACAGACGAGCCCAATATTTATCCTTATACAACCTATGAGGCTTTATATAATTGGGCCTCTGCCTGTCTCTCCATCACCTTGTGTCCTTTGCTCAAAAAGAAACACATACTAGCCTTTTTTCAGTTTATCCAATACATCAGAGAAGAGGCTAACTGTCCAACTTCTGGATCTTTCCTCATTTTCTTCCCTTTGACTGTTTGGTCAACCTCTCACTCCTCCACCTAATACTTCTATATATCCTTTTGCTTAAATGCTGTTTCCGCATGGAAGTATTGCTGATGACTCTGCTTCTAGGGGAGGGCTGCTCAGCCTCAGCACTACTGACATTTTAGGTCAGATGATTCTACGGTGTGGAGGGCTTTCCTGTGTACCCAGGCATCTATCTACCCACTAAATACTAGTAGTACTGACCCCCTCTCTCAGTGGTGACAACCAGAAATGTCTCCAGTATTGTCAAATGCCCTCTGAAGGTCAAAACCACTCCCAGACAAGAATTACTGCTCTACAGTAACTTATACTTTCATTTTAATAGCACTTTCCTAAAATTATAGCTTCATTACTGTTATTTGTTTCAAGCCTACATTCCCTGCTATACTGTAAGAATCTCAAGAGCAGGGGTGTTATCTCCCTTTTGTATTCCTATTTCTTCCACACCAAGCATATAATAAGCACACAATAATTTAATGAAACAAATGAATTAATAAGCTAATGAAAGGGTAAAAGGAATAAGAATGTACTCTAAAATATTGCACAGTGTTACTGGGATAGGTTGAGTTCCTGCTCGACCAACTGGTGGGAAACAACAGGACTACTGTCATCCTTTCCAATATCTGATTAATTTAAAACCTTTCTCAAAGTGAAATATTATTAAAAAAGAAATACTATAATTAAACATAGATGCATGAGTATTCATTCATCCACTGAATTTTAATTAAGTGTCTATGTACCAGGCACTAGGCTAGGCACTGGGACTCAGTGTTAACAAAGTGGCCAGTCCCTGATCCCATGAAATTTATAGTTAACTATGGAAAAAGTTATTAACCAAAGAATTACATGTATGAATTGTGACATCATCATAATACATTATAGGAATAAAATGGGGCAAGGGTAACTTAAGATTATGGGGTATGAGATAAACTAACGTTTCAGTTGAAACATAATGAATTAGGTGGAAGAACGTATAGCCCATGAAGTGAACATGAATTCAATCTGAAGGGCTTCTAGTGTGGTCGAACTATAGACTATAGTATAAGAGGGGAGAAATGGCAAGAGATGATGCAGACAGGGATAAAACGGGGGCCTTTGAGTCATGAAAGTTTTAACGGCAAAAGGAAGTGGATAAACATTCTAAATACAATGAAAACACGCTGAGTTTAAAGAAAATTATTCTGACTACATTGTAAAGAAAAGATTAGAGAATAAAGTAAAACCAGAAGTCAGTAAAAGTACTAAAACAGCAACATAAGCTCTTTATCTTGCTTAGAGAGCAATATTAGCAAGAAATGACTGTGCTTTTGGATAACAGAGACAGTGAGAAAGTGAGAATTTGTTAGATTCAAGATACATTTTAGACATAATGGTTTGGAGACTGACGTGCAGATGTCTTATATTTTGGATATGAGTCATTAGGATAATGGAAGTAAAATATACTCTGGCAAGGAAAACTAAAGGAAGAAATGATTACCATGTTTATGACAGGAAAAGAAGTCCAAAAGAAGTTAAATGTCTCATTTCTAGACTTCCTAAGAACTGCAATGTTCTTTCAGTGTGCCTGTATGATACATAAAGTTAAGAAAATCTCAACCACTACAACTCCAGTTTAGCAGAGCTTCTGCTTCCTGAAGGTTTCATGATTAAGTGGCTTAAGTCAGCTATTTTAGGCCTTAACAGAGACAAACTTCTTGTTGCTAAAGCTTACATTACTTGTGTTTTCCCCCTCTGTCTCTTCTCATTGTAACAGATAAAACATCAATGCTTGACAGTAGGATGTGAGCTTAATGCAATGTGGGTCAAGAAATCCATCTGCTAGGACACTGGGCTAAGCCAGGGAAACCTGGACAATGTAGGTAAATAAAGCTCTTAAGAGCAAAAGTAATTTTATCTGATCAACACAGTCAAATATATGTAGGTCCTGAGGGTTAAGGTTTCCTTCCTTATAGGGATTTGAGTCCAAAAACCTTATGTGATGCTGAATGATTCTGCCTAAATGTCATACAAAACTATTTCCTCTAGACTTTTCTCTGTGCAAATATCTTCCACGGAACTTGTATGAGTGGTGCTGTAATCACAGTAGGTGAACCTACAAGGATTCAAGTTCTGGGAGTTTGGAAACAAAAATCCAAACTTCATTCCCAACATGTTTGATGAGCATGTGCCATTTTCAGTACTATGTTAGGTATTAATAATGTTAAGAAAAAATGACATAAGATTTACTCACTTTAAGGAACTCTCAACAAAATCAGAGAAATGTATACTGCATTACAATACAAAGTGCTAACTGCTGTAATAGACTTATGCACAAGGTCCTAGAGAAGCACCATGGACCCATACACACACTTGGAAAGATGTTGCATGCTAAGAAAAACTTCCTAGGAGAAATGCCAACTGAGCTAAGTCTTGATGGATTTGTAGAGAAGATTATCTTGGAGATGAGAAAGATGATTCCAGGCAAAAGGAATAGCATAAGCAAAGGCACTGTAAGGACAGATAAAAGATTAATAAATTCCTTGCTATTAATGAGCCTTTATAACGGTAAGCAAGACAAAATATAACTTTGGTACAGAGAATAGATTAGGACTAGAATAGTGGGAAAAAGACAATAGTTGCTACAGGCGTAATTAGGAACATTCATAAAGATCTGGGGCTATTAGAGAAGTCTTAAAAGTGGACAAAGTTTCAAGAATAGTGAGGACAAGAGGACATTTTTCAAATGAGGGATACTTCATGAGCAAAACCATAATGACAGGAAAAGACCCTACAAGCCAGAGTGATAGGGAACAACCTGGTTTAGATGAAACGTGCTTATAGTGGCCTTGGAAGAATTACAAGGGATTCAGATTTAATAGAGGGAAAATAAAAAAGAAAAGAGGTTTTAACTTTATTTTGTCAAACCAGAAGAGTAAAAGATATGTTCACTAGAACAAACAAAATAACCAGAGGAGGAAAATAAAAAGCTCATTCCACTACCCAGAGAAAAATACTTAAAGAGCACTGCTTCAAAGAACAGCAGTCCATTTTCCTTATAGAAATGCATTTAAACTCAGTAATTCCCCCAAAGCAGTCTATAAAAAGCCATGCTAGGCTGGCTGGCTAGAATATCAGAGAAACTTTTAAAGGCTTCAGATTCCTAGGTAGCACCACAAACAGAATTCTCAGGAATGTGGGAGGTAGAGGCTTAGGAACCAAGTTAAACCTACAATTTATCTAAGAAAAAGTTATAACAGCACCACATATTTTTGACTTTCTTTCCTAAGGTAGAGTTATTTGGGCTAACCTTTTAAAATGGCTGCACTCCCATACACTGAAGATCACCTCTGCTGCTCCTGCTGCTGCTAAGTCACGTCAGTCTTGTCCGACTCTGTGTGACGCCACAGACAGTACCCAACAGGCTCCTCTGTCCCTGGGATTCTCCAGACAAGAATACTACAGAGTTGCCGTTTCCTTCTCCAATGCATGAAAGTGAAAAGTGAAAGTGAAGTCGCTCAATCATGTCCGACTCTTAGCGACCTCATGGACTGCAGACTACCATGCTCCTCCATCCATGGGATTCTCCAGGCAAGAGTACTGGAGTGGGTTGCCACTGCGTTCTCTGGAAGATCACCTCTAGGAAACTCATTATTGTGATTTCAAAAGGGAATGAAATCAAATCAGAAAACATTTAAGGGGCATCTATCATGTGTCATGTATTATACTACATTCTGGAGACTTAAATAAAAACATGACTTGGTCCCTGCTTTAAAGGGACTTAAAATACTGAGGCTACTGAAAATATCCTGAAAATACTGAGAATATTGTCCACTCTACCAGATCATATCAACTTATTTTTGACTTGTAGACCATTTTTACTTCATTTTTCTACCCTTATTTTTTGGTTTCAGTTTCTTTTTTGCTTTTAAAATCTGAGTATACTATATAGATATATTGTAAGGACTTCAAATAGTTTCTGAGTAAGATATGAGTAGCACAAGCAAAATAATAATTCAAGCAAAGTTCTCTCTTCCTCAGAATACAGTTTTATTCATATAGTCTACAGCCATGATGCTTAATCAGAGGTACACTCAGAATTATCTGAACATCTTTTAAAAAATATATACTCTGGACCCTTCCTCCATAGATTCTGACCCCAATAAGTCTCAGATGGTATGTCCTCAGAAACAGTCTCCCAGGTAATCCTGATGTATATACCAGTAGTAAACAACTGCTGGCTAAATCTCTAAACATAAGTGTTAAAGTAAATATTCTTTTGCAGATTAGAGAGGTAGTGTGATATGGACTGAAGAATACTTTCCTATCACTTATTTCTTAGTTTCAATAAGACAATGAATCATGCTGAACAAGTGATGCCTATGGATTTTTTTTGGTTATCTATTAGCAAAAGAGGAACAAATACTCATTTAATTAATGCTATATAAATTAATATTCTTATTTGGAATATCATTCTGAAGAAACTGGATTTTAATGGTTCTTAGGTTATAGCTTAATTGAAAAGATTTTCAGGGAGAGAAGAAAAATCACTCTGATGGATTTTATAAAGAAGATCTCCTTTTATTACTTCCACTAGTCACTCACAATCCTAATGTACACCTGAGAGATAAATACAGGTTCTCTATGATATTATGAAAGTATTATATCAAATTAAATTATTTGAAAACTGTAGGGAGAAATAGGAAAAAAAAAAAAAAAAAAACGGCATGGGCATTAAAGTAAAATTTCTATACTAATAAAAGGAGATAAGTAATTCCAATGAACAATATAACAGATTCTCTTATTCAACTGTGTATGTTAAATTGCCCTGCAGTGGAAGATAGATTTCTTAATGTGATATGTAAGATAAGATAGTGGTAGAAATCAATTTTTAATCAATAATCTCACACACATCCCAAATTTGTAGATTTACAATATTCTATTTCTATTAACTCAAAGTGCCTATTTCTAGCAATTCTATAGAGGACATACAGTTTTCTACTGAGGCAGTACTGTTATTGCCTTCTAACAACTCAGTCCTGAAGATAACTATCGTAACAGTTACATGTGGATTGACCTTTACCATCTCTTTATTTTTGTTATTCTGGCTCCTCTCAGCTGCATTTCTCATCGTTTTTTTTTTTTTTTTTAATACTAAAAACTTACAAAACAGGATATAAAGTGTGTAATAGGAAGTACTCATCAGAATAAAAAGGATATGGAGCATATAGATGTGGCCTTTTCATAGAGAGGGAATATAACAAATGTAAATGATGGGGAAAAGCTGGCAAGTCCTGTCAGATAGGAATATTAGTGGGGAATATGTCTTAGTTTGACTTAGTAAAAATAAAATGTATTAAGTCTGTAAATTTAGATACTCTTGTGAGAAACAGAAAAGATGAAAAGCAGACTGTATAGAATTTAATATTGTGATGCTACAAAATATAAGTGAACCAAGAATAACCGGGTTGGAGCCTGGCCAATGAATGTTGCTAGGACTCAACTATTCAATTTGCATGAAAACAAGTTACAAGTCTGGAAAGATTTGTGCATGCCTATACATCAGTCACCACAACATACTGTAGTCTTACAGATCTCTCATTCAAAGAATAAATCCATCTAAAGTTCAAAGGAGAATGCTAAAATTTATCTAGGTAAAGGTGCCTAGGAATCTGTCTGTAAAGACAAAATTAAACAACCACCGAGAACACTTTCTTAATAAAAACAAAACACACAAACCTTACAAAAAAGGGTGATTCAAAATGATCCACTAAGAGTAAATTAAAAAAAAAAAAAAAAAGGGAGAGACAAATAAGTTTAAGGAAAAGATCTAATTTATCTCTTCTCATTTCCCTAACCACTAAACAGAAATAGTACCTTCCTACAAAATGTCATCTTAAATTATATTCACAACTTAATCATATGATGAATCTTAAAAAAAACATTGGACATTGTATTTTCAAATGTGTAAGAATGTATTTTATTTTTGCAATCCTTAATATTTTATTGATTTCACCAGCTAATAATTATAGAATTGTTAAAATATTTATATTTTTATATACGTCTCATTTGTTTTATAGATTGCATAGATTTTCTTCACTTGGAATATATTAAAAATTTAGTTGCTGCTAATTTGTCTTTTACGAATCTGAAAAGAATCAAATAAATACTCTACATTAACTAATACTATTTACCAGTAGTGTTATTTTGCTTAAATATGAAATTATTAGAGTGCATTCCCTTGAAAGCTTTAGTGAATTGGCGGTTTCACAGTTTTTCTAGGTATCTTGCCAGGAAAAGTCAATCAAAGTAGGCAACATGCATAGATGGAGAGTTAGCAGAATCATCTCATTCAGCTTAAAAATGGTATATACGTATATATAGTGTTCTCTAGCACTATCTACTAAAGGGGTAAACTAAATTGTTGCCTTTTGTCTCTGAGTGATGGAATTTCAGATTTTTTAAACTGGAATCTTCCTACTCTAGGATAAAGTTTTTTGCTCTTGCTTTTACAATAGCCGTATTTTATTTTTACAATAATTATCCATAAATATGAAATTGATAAAATGCAATAAAAATGGACTAACCTGTTGTCACAGAAGACTCGGACTCTCTCAATTTCTGAGATGCTAGAAGTTTTTCCTGCAAGGCTTTCTGAGCAAGTTGTGCATCCCATTCTTCTAGTTCTTTCTCAAATCGCTGGTTGTCTTCCTCAACAAAATCTCTTAAGTCAGGGGGTAGTGTTTCTATTCCAACAAGGGCCTGCCCAGTTTCTTTATTAAACTCCTCTGCAAATCATATTTCAAAAACTATTATAAAATTAAGGATTAAAAGAAAAATGCAAAGTTCAAAACAGAAGGTATTTCAAGTGTTAAGGTCCAAATTATTACCATCTAGCAAATCAAGATTACTATATATTAAAAGAAAACTCAAACAAATGCTCAGAAAAGCAAGATGCAAATATGTGATCACCCATTACAGGTAATGTTCTCAGCTTTTATTTTTATTCTGAAGAGTAAAAAAAATAAAACAAGACATAAAGCCAAAATTGTTGCTACTCAAACACTGACATAGTACTACTTTTTCTACTATAAAATACCAGATACTTGATTATTCATGAAGTAAAACTTACCACAAAATGAGAAGTAACACAAAACCTCAAAGCTCAAAACAGAACTAAAATTCTTTTCCATCTGAAGCAATTATTTCAATATATTTATATACAATTTGAAATCTAATCAATATAGCAAAGTTTTTTTAAAAAATCACATATATAGAATCTAAAAAGGTTACTCAACCTCTACCACACACACATAAATTAAATTTTAGGTTTTCAGTCATAAATCCAGCAAGTTTTGCTGAATGGTTAAATACAAAAGGAAAGTTGACTTCTATCAGTCTCAACAAACCTTTATTACGTGCTTTCTTTTTTATATGCAAAGTCTATATTAGAATATGAGAAATAAAAAGATTAACACCATGTCACAGTATGACATGGTCCCTGTCTGTGAGCAGATCAGAGTGAAGTGGGAAAGGCAAGCCAGCATATAATTCCAGCACAATAAGTGCCCAGTACAGGTATGCTATGAGAAGGTAAGAACAGATACTTTCTGGCAAGTTCAAGAAAAACTTGGCAAAGCAGATGACACCTGAATTGAATCTTGAGAGATGAGCAGGAATTAGGCAAAAGAAGAAATAAGATCATCATTGGCAAAAATAAAAAACATTAGAACATATTGATACAAATATGTGAAATGATTTGGTGTGACCCAAAGAAGTTTAAATATCACTCAAGTATATAAAGTTTGAAATGGAGAGTGGTTATAAATGAATCTGGAGAGACAACTAGAAGCCATATAATGGAGGCGTTACAAGTTAGGCGAAGAAGTTTGAATATGAGTCAACGTGTGATACAGTCATGAAAGGGATTTTAGCAAGGAGAAAAAGTTCAATTTATATTTTATAATAGTTACTATATAGTTAACTTTGAATAGAAAATATATCCCAATTCTCAGCCCTGGTCACATTAATTTTCAATTCCAGTTTTCTCACTTATAATAACCCCAAAGCATTTTCCAAATATATCCATCACCTTCTTGAATAAACTACACTTAACTAATTACACTGGAGACAAGAATCAAATTAAAGAGCTACTTATTTTGAAATACATATTGCCCTATATATTTCATATTCTTACCTTGTATTAAGAATTGTGGTTTGTCATTTATGTACATTAAACAGTATGCACTGGCATTTCTGTAACCACCAAAAGAATCCCTCACTAGCTCTTCCCATGATGATTTTGTTACAGCAATATCATTGTACTTCATCCACCTGTTTTCACGATGATCAAAAATGTATGCCCAGTAGTGCCCGGCATTAGCTTGACCTTCATGAACTAAAACAGCATGTAAACGATAAGGAACCTAAACATGAAAACAGAGTTAAACTGCAGTTAAGTACTCTATTATAATCACATCTCATGAAAATCACAAATCATCTGATGCGAGGGTTCCCTCGAAGCATATGTTTTTTAACAAGAGTAAATTGGCCGGGATTAGAGTTTTGAAAAAATTAAACTATGAAATAAAAATAGGCAGGGAAGAGGGAGGATAAGTAAACTAAAGACATGTAAAGCAGACAGGTGTGTAAATAGGGTGATTTTCAGAACTCTGGAAATATATTTGATTTATTTAAGCTATCTTTATAATAAAGAATTTATATAATGAATATGTATACATTTAGCACATGATTTGTTTAAATTTTCATAATTATAAATTGGTGGGTAAGTTCAGCAAAATGGCATATATAAAGAGCCATTATATAAATCTCAGAAGTTCAAATGTTACTGACCCCTTTACTTCCTCACATAATCTTAGTATCCTTAAACAACCATATAATTTCTCCCATATAATTTCTTAAAAATACTGAAGCACTTTGAAAAATTTTAATAAATTTTATTACAAAATAATAAAATAGTAGGTAATACAGAAAATACAGAGAAAAGTAATATAAAAACCTTAAAGTTCAGCAATTTTATAACACAAAGTATGAGAATTAAGCTAACATAAAGATAAAATTTGTAAATAATTTAGATAATGCTTACTAGCTCAAAATTCAACTTACTTGGATCATAGATTTGTCAGAGTACATTAGCTCAATTGTGCGATGGATTCTAGATATGCTTTCCTGTAAATCTAAGGACAGAAGATACCATTTAATGATCAAAATCAAGTATGTTTCTACTGAGACTTGTAAGGTAGGGAATGAAGGTTTTCCTACAAATATGCTAGAGGAGTAAGAAAAAGTTTCTAAAACCCTTCTTAAAAACATTACTATTCAGAATACGTATAAAATGAATTCAGTTCTCCTTAATAAAACATGCAGCACAAATGAGAAATTAAAAAGCAAACAAATATGGTTTATTTCGAAAACAAAGAGCAAAAAAACCTGAATTTTGTTTAAATTTATAAAAGAAGGTTCCAATGAAAATTAAAGTTAACCCCCCACACCCATATTTGTATAAAACAGGAAAACTTTACAATGAAATAAAGTAACTTCATCACATATCACACACACATATACATACATATGTAATTGAATAAAAATCCACTATAATCACCAATGGAAATAGAGTTGTGAGACTCCCATTACCCACTATTTCTACTTCAAGTAGAAATCTATCCTACATAATTACTTAGAGGCAGGGATGTACACAGCTATATTACCCATAATAATTTTTAAAACTCAGAGACAACCTAAATATCTGTCATACAGTATAACCACATTATTCTATGAAGCTATTAAAAAGAATCAAGCAGACAACATCAAAGCCTACCAAAAAAATAAGTAACTTTACAATAGGAAAGGCCTTTTTTTTTTTTTAAAGCTTGATAGAAAATCCAATAACCATAAATGCAAAGACTCCTCCCCAACTTAAAAAAAAAAATCTATAATATAGAAACAAAACCAAAAACCAACATAAAGAAAATCAAATGACAAACTGGAAAAATAGTATCTGCCACATACACTACAGGTAACAGGTTAATAGGGCTTCCCTGATAGCTCAGCTGGTAAAGAATCTGCCTGCAATGAAAGGAGACCCCAGTTCGATTCCTGGGTCGTCAGGAAGATCTCCTGGAGAAGGGACATGCTACCCACTCCAGTATTCTTGGGCTTCCCTGGTGCCTCACACAGAAAAGAATCCACCTGCAATGCAGGAGACCTGGGTTTGATCCCTGGGTTAGGAAGATCCCCTGGAAGAGGGCATGGTAACCCACTCCAGTATTCTTGCCTGTAGAATCCCCATGGACAGAGGAGCCTGGCAGGCTATAGTCCATAGGGCTGCAAAGAGTTGGACACAACTGAGCAACTAAGCACAGCACAACAGGCTAATATTCACAGCATTTAAGTTTCTATTAGGCAATAAGACAAACCATTCAATCTAAAAATTGGGTAAATATCACAAGTTCATTAAAAAACAGAATTTCACTCATGATTAATGAAATTGAAATCAAGACACTGTAATAGCATTTTCATTTCAATTATCAGACTACCACAAATTAAAAGGTGCCCAGGGCTAGGGAGAATACTGGGAAACAGGGTGTCTCACACAAAATTAGTGAGACTCTAAACTGGTTCATTGCTTGGAGGGGGGTGGGAATCTTTAATACCTGATCCATAGGTCCAAAATATGGACATGTCTCTCAAGTTCCTCAATTTAAAATGACCAAAAGTGGACTCATCATATTCCTACTTCCTTCCCCAAGGTGGAGGCGACCCACTATTCTGCCCTTTTACACAGTACATTCTATCTATTTAGTTATCGATATCACCATGAGTAACTGAGGGAATCAACCCTAATACCCCTTTGTCTCTCACCTCTAGTCAAGGACCCACATCTGTCAGCTGTCTCCAAAGAATAAACCAAATTCATTTCTTTCTTCCCTACATGCTACTTCCCTGGTGTCAAAAGCGTCGTAGTTTTCAGCTTTCTGACTGGAATCTTACAGAAACAAACACAACATGCCTAGTTCAATAGCAAATTATCCAACAACCTAACACAGTATTCAGGAAAAACTATGTGCTTAAGTAATGTTCACTAATGATTTCAAATATAAAAAATTCCCTTATAAATGAAAATACTAAGGAAAATCTTCACAGTAACTAATGCTGTTAGTTGCTCTCCCACCTTATTGACTATTAAATTAGGACTGCTCTTTACTTCCATATTGTCTATAAAGCATCTAGTTGGGCTTTAAAACTAGATTTAAAACCTAACAAGTGATGTTGTTTAGTGAAAGTCCAACCTTTTGAAATAAAAGAGGAACTCCTAGATTTTTTCCACAGATTAAGAAAAATGATGATTAAGTCTACCATAAAACATACACATCACTTCATTTTAGCAACAGTGAAGTAGGAAGGAGTTAATTTCAGAATAAAGGAGCATTCCTTCCAAGACTGGAAGACTGGCAACTTAACACCAACATGCTCACTGCTTCTCCCCTCCCAGAGCATTGTCCTTATTTTTCTTATGCCAGTTACAACTAGTTACAGACTGGCACTGAGTTAATAGATCATATTTGGAAATCTGCTAGAGCAGATAGAAAATTAAAATTCACATTTCTAATTCTTCAACCTAGAGAAAATGTTTTTTCACTTGAACTCAGCACAGGCATCAAGGGAGGTACATAGTTGGTTATGCACAAAATCTGATGCTGGATGATGTTTCACCAGTAGAGTACCTGTGAATACCAACTTGATATAAATTTAGAGCACTAAACCAGAAAATCAGACCATCTGCTAGGTCATTAATCAGCTAAGTAATCCAAGGAAAATCTTTTGGTCTCTCTAAAACTGATATTAAGATCATAAAAAAGGAAGCCAAACAAGCTCATCTTACGGAAAACACTTTGTAAGGGGGGAAAAAAGTCCCATTTTTAATATTTACATATGAAACCCATAGATGACCTCCCTTCTCAATTTTAACATTAACCATGTCCATCTGAGGTGAGAGTAGTTCTGCTATGAGAAGCTTCTTACCTCTGGTGTCATTTTCTATTTCTGTCCTCCAGCGATGTAAACAGCTTTCTAGCACAGAGAGTTCTTCTTCTGTTATGTGCCTTGGTGCCGGATGCATGGGCAAGTCTGGAGGTATCCGAGACTGAGTGAATGGTTTGTGTATTACTGATCTTGATGAAATGGCAGCTATTGACGCGGGTGACGTGCTTGGCAGTTCTGAAGAAGGAGCTCCCTGTTGGTCTGTTGTGCTGTATTTTTAAAGCATAGAATATTCATTATTAAACTTTCCAAACCGAAGCTCTGGACAAAGATTATGTGGTAAATAAACAATGTTAAGTTGGCCTATAATTAAAAAAGAAAAACGTTTTGTTTTTTTTTTTAAAAAAAGATGTGGATTAATGTAACATCCAAATGAGATTTCTACTACATAGAACTACATTATTATAAGGATAAAACTGGGGCTTTATATTATAAACGGCTCAATAGTATTTACTTATACAAATCATACATATACCAGATTAATAAAACCTTCCCTTGCTGATCCTTACCAGCTCACACTACAGAAAAAAAATCTCATTTAATAGTAGTATATTCAAAAAATGGGCCAAAGATCTAAATAGACATTTCTCCAAAGACGACATACAGATGGCTAACAAACACATGAAAAGATGCTCAACATCACTCATTATCAGAGAAATGCAAATCAAAACCACTATGAGGTACCATTTCACACCAGTCAGAATGGCTGCGATCCAAAAGTCTACAAATAATAAATGCTGGAGAGGGTGTGGAGAAAAGGGAACCCTCTTACACTGTTGGTGGGAATGCAAACTAGTACAGCCACTATGGAGAACAGTGTGGAGATTCCTTAAAAAACTGGAAATAGAACTGCCTTATGATCCAGCAATCCCACTGCTGGGCATACCCACTGAGGAAACCAGAAGGGAAAGAGACACGTGTACCCCAATGTTCATCACAGCACTGTTTATAATAGCCAGGACATGGAAGCAACCTAGATGTCCATCAGCAGATGAATGGATAAGAAAGCTGTGGTACATATACACAATGGAGTATTACTCAGCCATTAAAAAGAATACATTTGAATCAGTTCTAATGAGGTGGATGAAACTGGAGCCTATTATACAGAGTGAAGTAAGCCAGAAGGAAAAACATAAATACAGTATACTAACGCATATATATGGAATTTAGAAAGATGGTAACGATAACCCTGTATACGAGACAGCAAAAGAGACACTGATATACAGAACAGTCTTATGGACTCTATGGGAGAGGGAGAGGGTGGGAAGATTTGGGAGAATGGCATCGAAACATGTGAAATGTCATGTATGAAACGAGATGCCAGTCCAGGTTCAGTGCATGATGCTGGATGCTTGGGGCTGGTGCGCTGGGACGACCCAGGGGGATGGTATGGGGAGGGGGGAGGGAGGAGGGTTCAGGATGGGGAGCACGTGTATACCTGTTTAAAAAAAAAAAAAAAAAAAGAAAAAAAAAAAAAAAGAAAATGGCTACAGTAAAATCTACTCTAAAAAAAAAAAAATAATAATAATAGTAGTATATTCATGGATGAAAGAAAGGCTGATATATATATACCAAAACAGCCTAAAGTATATTTCTGAATGGAAAAAATACAAAAATTTTAATCCACAGCCATAAAAAATCCATTGAAACAATGAAATAAGAAAGCCCCTAGAAGACCTACACAATCTTTTAAGTTCACTAAAATAAATCACAACGTGCATTTTATAAAAACCTTCTTTAAAGGTATCAATTACAATATTACATAATACAGGAACACAGCTATCTCTTCTATCAACAAAACTTTTTACCTTGGTAATGTCTGTGATGGTACGGAACCACTAGATGGGGAACTAGCATCAATATCATCAACAGGAGAAGTGCAAACAGGTTTACTTGAGGCAAATTCTAAGGCGTACTGCAGAACATCCACCAAGGGAAACCGTTTGGGACCCGAACCATAGCTTAAATACCTGTTAACCATAAATGCATGAATGCTTAAATCTGTGTAAAAGGCACACTTATTTCAATAACTGTTCTAAAACATTACAAAAAACACTTTAATATTCCTCAACAGTGAAATTAATTTTGCTTTCAAATGATGGTAAAACTACATATACATTCAAGAAATAAGTTAAATGTTCTCTAGAGGAACAAAACCAAAGCTGAGAAGACTGAACGTATATATACACTGTTAATGAATTTCAAATGCTGCTGTAAGTTATAATCCAACAGTAAAATGAAAACTGACATTTTCATCTCCTCAGGCTTTTTATTTTTAGATCTGTCATCTGGTCTTAATATGATGGCTAATATTATCCCCCTCCTTTTACCTCTGATTATATTTCAATATGATTATTGATACCTTTTAAGAATTAAAACTACTGAAAAATAACATATTTTCTATTAAAAGCTTTAGATTACTCATTTCCAAGTGAATAGTAAAACAAGGGGATACAGATTAGATCAGAGGTTGCAGACTGGGATCTTTCAGACCACATTTTAGCCTGTAGACTTCTGTTTGAACTACAGACTATTTGATAGACTAGATTCTGGCTTCTTTTGGAAACAATCTAAAGCTCTAGACAACAGGGAGCTGATATTCACGCATGGCACTGCCTAGTATAGATGGCAGGCACCATCTCTCCACAGGGATATGCTCTCTGACTCCCTCTGCTCACTTGACTTGCTTCCCTTTTTTATAAAGATTCCATTCTTCTTTATAAAGCTCATAGGCATCTGTGCTTGTATCTTCAGTGTTAAGGAAAAAAACTCAGTTACCATTTATTAATGGAAATCTCAAGAGTAGTATTAACCTCACATAAGAAGAAACCTCAATCATAAGTTAGTTTAACTTTGTACTTTCAGTACCATGAGTATTACCTCTTGACAGTAGGAATATTTCATTTTAAATAATAATTTTCTAATGCCAACTATGAATTATTTTAGTCTCTAACAAAACTCAAGCCTAAACTGCGGCTGCTGCTAAGTTACTTCAGTCGTGTCTGACTCTGTGTGACCCCGTAGATGGCAACCCACCAGGCTCCCCCGTCCCTGGGATTCTCTAGGCAAGAACACTGGAGTGGGTTGCCATTTCCTTCTCCAATTCAAGCAAAATATCCATCCAGAATGATTATCTATATGTAGGATCACAAATCATTCAAAGTGAATTTTAAATTAAAACTCTAAGCAGACATTAAGAATATGAGTTCCTATAGTTAGTTCATAATTTCATAAAAGTTTCAATACCTTTCAAGTCTTTGTTGTAATACTGTGAGGTAATCTTTTAGTCTCTTGATCTCTTCCCTCTTAATTCTTGTTATTTCTCTGTTTCTATGCATGTATCTATCAGGAAAAAGAAATACAGGAATTATCAGTATTTCCAAACAAGAAACAGATACAATATTAAATCTAGCCACCACCACAGAAGATTAACTCATCTAAAATTTTGTAATAAAACATTAGAGAATACAAATTAATATTTTTCCTTATAACATTATTCCCAGTAACTACACTTTTCTAAATAAAAACAGAACTCCATTTTCCTTGACAAATGGTACTAGCAACATTATGCAAAAAGTAAAACTTTAAAATTTAAAGAAATTAAGCAAAAATTTTCTCTAAGAACAATAACTCTTTACTTGGATACTACATTGTTTCAAAACTAAATCGTGCTGTATACCAAGCCATACCTGTCCAGATATAAAACTTGAGGAAATTCTAATTTATTGTGAATTTTTTCTGGTCTTCCCAGTGCCTGATTAAATTCAAATCTTGACAATTCAAATGTTAACACAGGTGGGAGTTCAGTAAACCAATGCTGAAAGAAAACAAGAAAAAATCTTAACACGACCCTTTTATTTCCTCCACTACAATTTCAGGCACAGAATGTTCGTTAGCAGTGGCATTTTTACATGCATCATCATAACGCTAACATCACAAATAACTGGGTATGCAATTTAGTTAAAACTCAACTTCTTCCTAAAAGTTTTTCACACCTTTTGAAAATTCCAATAGGATAACACACAGGAAAGAGAAAAATCTTCTGATGATTCTTCTTCATTGGTAATTCTTTACATTAGAATTTTGAACCCAAAGTGAAAAACACTCAATGAAAGTATGGCTTCGTATCTCAATTTTTCTGGCTTCTTCAATCTTATGTCACAGTTATTACCAGGAATGACACATATACTTAATATAATCAACCACATTGTCAAAAACCTGTGAGGAAGCTACTTGTAAGATGTAATATACAAAAGAAAAAAAATTTTATAGCATAAAAGATCACAATTCTCATGATAAAGCTAGAAACTGATACTTCCTTGTTTTAAATTTAATGTTCCGACTAGAATTTTGGCACATTTAAGAAAGAGATCAATCACTATCAAATACAGCATTTACTTTAAAAATTACTAGTACTTAAAGATTTGAATGCCTGCTTGCTATGAGGCAACTCCTCCACACTTTGGCAACTGTTCAATTAAGCCAAAAATGCAACAGAACTTCAGAATTATTTTAACAAACAGATTCAAGCTTTACATAAACCATATTTATTTAAAGAGAAAGAAAAATGAAAAAACTTGTGAATCAACAAATAAAGAAGTATAAAATAATGTAACAAGTATTTTTTAAATGTTTATTTTAAGCTGTGCAGTGTCTTTCTGTAAAAAGAAGGCATACTATATTGCAGCATACTATATTATTTATGGTATTTTCAAGGGCCACAAAATGTCACCACATAAATGTCAATAAGCCCAGTATGCTAATTTAAACATCCAAGAGAGGAAAAAAAAGCAGGAAAATGCACATTTGGCAAACTGAATATGATTTTGTAAGTTGCTACTTTTCACTAAACAAAATCAGTTAAAGTAAATGGTTATTCAAAACTATTTCATACTTCCCTGGCAGCCCAGTGGTTAAGACTCACGGGTCTAGGGTTTAATCCCTAGTCAGAGAACTAAGATTCCACATGCCACACAGCTTAGCTACAAAAAAAAAAAAAAAAATGCTAATGATTACTTGAATTGAGATTTCCTGAGTTGGAGTTGGTTGATCTACTGATAGCTGAAGTTGAAGTAATTTGTTTTATATGGATATTATCTGAAACTGACATGAGAAAGTTATTAAAGATCTAATATTAGACATATCCCTTAAGTTTTAAAATTTCTTGAGCAAAGTTTGCCTATTTGCTTTGGCGAGGTGTTTTTTTGTTTGTTTGTTTTTATCAGTTGGTTTTAATCAACACCTAAAGTTACTATTAAGAATTAAAATATACTCCACACATATCACAAGGGAAAGTTTTGATGTCTTAGGATGATACTCTCTATTCAACTTCATAATACTCGAAAAGTAGATTTCAAACACTATTACCTTCATTTTTCCTTGCAATGGTTTAAATGTTACTATTTAAAATTAAAGATAACTATTAAGGTATGCTTACTGTTTAGCTTTAAATAATGAACATACTTAATTCATGGAAATCTACAATGGCCAACAGAAATGAAATGACCCAATCTGGTCATATGCTTTTCTGTAAACCATAAACAGTCCAGGAAGTAGGTTCCATATCTTATGAAAGAATGTTCATAATATGTTATGTCTCTGTGTAGATCTGTTTAATCTAACAGCAATGACAGTTTTTTTCTACTACAGGATTTTCCTACTACATGGTTTTACTTTTTCATTTTAATGCTGCTCAGGACAAGAAGAGATAGCCAGATATTCCCTAAATTCATTAAAAAAAAATATTACAGGTGTGTTGAGCTCTGTGACTTTAGATTATAAGTACAGCAGTATATAAAAGAGAATTTTAAATAATATAAAACAAGACAGTTTTTTCCTTTCAAAATATTTTTCCATTTAGTAAAACCTATACTTAATTCTCTGATAAGCCATGAGTCTTGTGAAACACAGGTCACTAAAGGTAAAAATGATGCTTATATTCTCTATATCTCAAAACACGTATCATCATTATTACTAGTATTATTACTACATTATAAAATTAACGGACAGGGGTAATAGATTTTTGCAGTTAGTAAAAAAGAACTTAGATTATCAGTACTGGCAACAAAAGTACTCCTGAATTTACTCTAAATATAAATCTGACCTGTTAAAATATTTTCCAGAGAGAATGTAGTCATTTTTATAAGTTAATAGCATATTCTTCTATTAATATGATTTAACTATCTTGCTTTTGTGAGATTACATTTATATGGGGGGGGAGAATAAGAAAAAACAGACCTATTACTGCAAATTCCCTATAGAACATCAAACAAAGCTAGGATGTAACTAAGCCTTAGAGGAGAAAACTTCCAATTCGAATTCAAAACTCAATTTCAGTCATTTGACTGTCTTCACTCCTTTGCCCTATTTATTTCCTATATAATATCTACATATATCTAATACAACACATGTAGGTATTATTTCTGCAATGTAGTTTTTAGTTAAAGCTCTATAAAATTTCTCTCAGCATTTTGATTATAACTTGTACAACCTTGAAGGGAAATTTGGCAGTACTTACACTTCTAAACGGGAGAAGGCAATGGCAACCCACTCCAGTACTCTTGCCTGGAAAATCCCACGGACAGAGAAGCCTGGTGGGCTGCAGTCCACGGGGTCGCTAGGAGTTGTACACAAGTGAGCGACTTCACTTTCAATTTTCACTTTCATGCACTGGAGAAGGAAATGGCAACCCACTCCAGTATTCTCGCCTGGAGAATCCCAGGGATGGGGGAGCCTGGTAGGCTGCCATCTATGGGGTCGCACAGAGTCGGACACGACTGAAGCGACTTAGCAGCAGCAGCAGCAGCAGCACACTTCTAAATGAGTATGCCCTGTGACCTAAAGATTCCCTTCCTAACTATCCTTCATTCCAAAGTGCACAAGGTTATTTATAGAAAGACATTCTTTGAAATAATTCTTTATCCAATAGTTTCACAGAAGAATTAAATCAATTTAATTTTATAAATACTAGCTATGGTGATACTATGCAGGTTCTAAAAAGAATGATGTAAAGCTATATATTGACATGGAAGGATGTTCACAATATACTGGTAAGTAAAAAACAATGCAAGTCTCAAAACAGTATGAACAAATACAAACATCTATATGTATACATCCAAAAGGATGTATATCATAGAACTAGTAGTGAATACCTACACCAGAAGTGAGATATTTACTCCTTGAAATTCTTTCTCACCAACAGGCAACCAAAAAATAGTTCCAGGTTTCTTGGAGAGATTAACTCATCTATAAATGGCATACCATTTAATTAAAAGTTATGATTTAGAAAAAAATTTGGAAGTAATTATTTTACATATAGTCATTTTTAATTTATTCAGTTGATTCTTGGTATGTCATTAAAGAAATGTAAATTCTTATAGCCCACTGAATGTTTTACCATAGCAATTCTGGAGACTAGAGGTCTTCCTATATTAGTTGGCCACAGCTGTTTTGCAAAAAAATATTTTTTAAAAAATGTTTGCTGCATCAAAGTAAAATCAATAATTTTTATTAAATAATAGCATAAGAAATAAAAGGTATTAACATCAGGGGTTATGCCAATTTAGAAACAAGCCTAAAATGCTACTCATTGGTGTTCATAGAGAAATAAAATAGATTTTTCTGAAGGACACAATGGAATGAAACTATTATTTAAGGGCGTTACTAAAAACTTTTAAGATATTCTACTCTGGTCAGTGATAGTCACTTAAACTAGGCTGACTTATTAAAACTACCATGTCCAGTAAATCCAGGCAACTGAACCAGGAATCACAGGTAATCATATTAGCTATTATTGAGGAACTAGCTATTATTCAGTTCCTATTATCTTAGGAACTGAATTTAGAGACTAGAGAAGATGATAAGCCACTGTATACCTTAGGCTAGGTGGGAAAATCTAGGCAGAAAATATATACTGCAGTATAGGGCAGTCAGAGTACGAAGCCAAAGACAGAGAACAAACTAAATCTTCTAAAAAATAAATGATGACATTCAGAATCAATGTAAGAAAAATATTTTCAAAAGCTAGGAATATGAAATATTATTTACTTTTTATTACATTATTTACCAATAAATCATGTTTCATTTATAAGCTACTGTAACATTTTAAGGAAAAGGCCATTCCTTCTCTCCCTGCACAAATCCACCATTCTTCTATCTAACAGCAAACAGACTGCACTTTACAAAGCTCTGTTTTCCTGTTCTACTTCAGGATCCTTGGAAAGTTCTAAAGTTTAAGGATCTGTTTCCCAATCAGTAAGATAAATAAGCTTAATTTAAGTAGTCTTAATTAAAGGTCTATTATCAGAGTCACCTGTGGAGCTCTGGCGCTCATGTACCATATCCCTTCCCTAGATTCTGATTTGATAGCTTTGAGGTAGAATCTAGGCATCTGCTGAGAATCAGTGAAGTAGACGATCTATGATGTAGACACATGATGTAGGCATACCTACCACTGGCTCAGTTGGTAAAGAACTTGCCTGCAGTGTAGGAGACATGGGTTCGATCCCTGGGTTGGGAAGATCCCCTGCAGGAGGGCATGGCAACCCACTCCAGTATTCTTGCCTGGGAAATCCCATGGACAGAGGAGCCGGCAGGCTACAGTCCATGGGGTCGCAAGAATTGGACATGACTTAGCAACTAAACCGCATATAGACAGAAAAACTATTTCAAATATTTTCTCTCTCAAAAAAAAAGAAAAAGGCAAAAAATAATAAATACTCATTTCCTTTTTGTTTGAATGCGTGAGGGGACACAAGGAGATGAGGATGGCATTAGAAATTACATCTTTTTTAAAAAGCACATAATTCAAATAAAAACAATTGATTCTCAAAGATATAAGAACCTAGTCCCTCTTTAGATAAACAGAGATGCAATCACTTAATAATTATTAAGTGCCTATTCAAAGATAAAAACCTTGGAAACTTTTTTAATATTACTGAGACGTTTCACTCAGTCAACACATATTATGTACTTTTATCTGCTGGTAACAGGGTTATAAGACAGAGACCATACTATTCAGGGGACAGAGTGGTGAATGGCACACACAAAGACCCCTACAGAGCTTACATCTAGACAGCTAGCAGCAACTGCTTAATGATGACTGATTTGGGAGCACATGATCCATCCTTTCATTTCTAATATTCTGGATGAACATATGGATGAAAGGATATACAGACGGAGCTAGAGAGATGAATCGAGAGATGAACATAGATTACAAGACAGAGGCCAGTGGAGACAGATAAATAGGTGTGTAATATCTATTTTAATTCTCTTTCTTGAGGAAGCAAGTTTTTCCATCTGTCTTTCAGGCAATTACACAGTAATTTTACAAGAAAAGGAGTGTGGTGTTGCCTCCTTGGGCCTGACACATTCCAACATATTTGATATATCAAATTTGATATTTGATATTCTAACATATCTCTATACAGAATTCCACTCTAACATCAGTGTTTTCCTTCCTTACTACCAGCACTAGCATGCTGTAATGGCTGGTACCTTGACTGAAAAAGTCTTAAAAGACTGAACAATGTCCTAAATGACGATTTTAACATAAAATTTTGAGAGAACACTTTAAACGAAAAGTTAACGTAGATTATAGACTGTATTGACTCTGCAATTTTCCCCAAAATGTCTAAATTACCATAATTAAATTCAAAAACATTTTCTGATTATTCTCTCAATTATTAGGTAGCTATACAGTTAGAGCCTTAACTTCACAACACTGTAGAAGACACTTATAGGGAAGGGGAATGAAGATGCTAAACTCACCTCTTGACCAGATTTTCCTGAATTTTCTGAATGTAAAGACTCAATTTCTCCTTCAATCATAGCAGCTTCTAGGCATTCATGTAGATCTTTAAATCCATTGACCTGAAGTGGGTACTGACCAAACATTTCAGTATTTTCAAATTTTTTACCTATAAGAGAGGAGAAATTCATATTCCTCAATATGGCCTTTTAGCTTCTAAAAAGTAAATAAATGTATATTTATCTCAACCTAAAAAGTATACCTGTTTATGTTTCAGACAAATAGATGGGGAAACAAATGTTTATGTTTCAGGCAAAGATGGGCAAACAATGGAAACAGTGACAGACTTTATTTTCCTGGGCTCCAAAATCTCTGTAGGTGGTGACTGCAGCCATGAAATTAAAAAAGACACTTGCTCCTTGGAAGAAAAGCAATGGCAAACCTAGACAGCATATTAAAAAGCAGAGACATTACTTTGCCTACAAAGGTCTGTATAGTCAAAGCTATGGTTTTTCCAGCAGTCATGTACAGATGTGAGAGTTGAACCATAAAGAATGCTGAGCATCAAAGAATTAATGCCTTCGAACTGTGGTGCTGGAAGAGTCTCCTGAGAGTCCCTTGGACTGCAAGGATATCAAACTAGTCCATTCTAAAGGAAATCAACCTTGAATATCCATTGGAAGGACTGATGCTGAAGCTGAAGCTCCAGTATTTTGGCCACTTGATGTGAAGAGCTGACTCACTGGAAAAGACCCTGATGCTGGAAAAGACTGAAGGCAGGAGGAGAAGGGGACAATAGAGGATGAGACGGTTGGATGGCAAAACTGACTCAATGGACATGAGTTTGAGCAAACTCCAGGAGATGGTGAAAGGGAAGCCTGGCATGCTGCAGTTCATGGGCCGCAAAAAGTTGGACATGACTGAGCAACTGAACAACATTTCAGACAGCTGTAGTTACTATTGTTTTCCTACTGGCTTCTACATGCTTATAAGTATATTCACACACAGCTATGCTATAGATATTAATTACACACTCATATGTGTATATGTAATTATATTTGTCTATGTGTGTGTATATGTTTATTCTTTAAAAAAGTACCTTTTAAGGGCAAGATACTGTACTAACATTGAGAACATACATAGCAGCAAACAAAAGTTATAGGGTCTCTGAGCTGAGGAAACTTTTAGCCTCTTGGAAAAATGCAATATGCACATTAATTGCACATACAGCTATGAACAAATATTATTACAGATGTCAGAAAAGGTGTGGTGAGATAGAGTGCTGTGAGAAGACATGGAAGGGGAGCAAATCTAGACTTTAGGGCTGGAGGGAAAAGCAAGGAAGACTTCCACAGGAAAATGACATTTATGCTGAGACTGCAAAGGTGAATAGGAGGTGGCCAGGCCAGAATTGGAGAGCCAGAGTATCCCTGGCCAAGAACAGTACAGGCAGAAACTTTCAGGCTGCAGAGAATTTGGCATGTTTAAAGAATTAAGGGAAAGGAAGTATAGCTTAGGGGAGCAACATGGACATGACAATGAAGAGTTAGGTGGCAGAATCAAAACAAAATTCTTAACCAAGTCTAGTAGCCCTCGTTAAGGATTTTTTTCCTAGTATATTCTGACTATAATGGAAAACTGCTGCATAATTAAATATAGGAACAGAGGCTAAGATTTACATCTCAGAAAAATCCTTATGGTTTCTGTTAAGTGATAAGGCTGGTATGTGACTATATAGAATCCATCTATAAATAAAAGCAGAATGGAATTGGGAATTAATAATAAAAGTGTATAAAAACAGATGAAGTAACACATACACACATTTATAAATATATACAAAAGGAAACACCAATAGGACTTGATTGACTGGTTCATAGGCAGGATGGGGAATAGAAAAGAAAGAAAAGTACCAAGAATGATATTCAGATTTTAAGCATAAACAACTGAATTGATTTTTAAGTACTGAAAAGGGCACCAGTGAAGGAACAGTAGAGGATTTTTTTTTTTTTTTCACTTTTGTGTTAAGGTAGCAGGGAAAATCATTGGCTTAGAATGGCCCATGATATTTTATGTTGAGAAGAGCTAGGCATAAATAAGTCAGTAACTAAGACTGATGTGAAGCTATAAACTGAATAAGTAGTAGCTTATTCATAGCAGGAAATCAAGGGAGTAAATAAGATTGCCCAAGGAATTAGTAAACAAGAAGAGGAAGAGGATCTAAGCTGAGTCCCAAGGCTCTCTTACATTTAGATATAGAAAGAAACTACAAATATAATTCCTAAAAAGTATCAACAGAGGCAAGAGAAAGCCAAGATAATATGCTGCACTAGAAGCTAAAGAAGTATTTTCAACGAAAAAGCAGGTAAAAGGAGGAGGAGGAGGAGGAGGAGAAGGACCTGCAGTCAACAGCATTAATAGTTGATAAGAATTCAATGAGAATTGAGAGGGATCCAATGGACTTCCAATGGACTAACACATTTAGGAAATCAATAACCTTCAAAAGCCCCCTTTTAGAAGAGGTCTGGAGCCAGAAATAAAAATGGGATAGGTCAAATAAATGGAGAGATAGCAGATAAAAACAAGATCCTATCTTTAAATAAAGGAGATTATGTCTGAATAAGATTAACTGAAAAAGAACATGTGAAGGGATTTTTTTTTTTAATTTTAAAGATATGAAATACCAGATCATGTCTAAACATTGATGTGAACGACACAGTGAAAGGAAGAAGCGAAAGATACAGAAATAAAAGCAAGATAAAGGATAGAAAAAGACCTGAGAGAAAGCATGAAAAGATGAGATTCTTAGCACACAGAGCCAACTGATACTAGACAAAATAATTCCTTTATTACCTGGAGTGACAAAGAAAAGAATGTGGTGGTGGTCGTAATGGATCCAGGTTGGGAAGCCTAAAGCTCATAAATCTGAGGAAGTCACTTTTAAGAACTATGATTTAAAAAAAAAAAATTATAAGCACAAAATTAGATCCATGGCCTTAGCCAGGATCCACAGTTAGGTTTCATAAATTTAAATCTATGAAATCTGAGGTAAGGACTTTTCCAGAAAATGAAGAGACAAAGAAATTATATTAAACATAGAGAAACTGGAAATTGCTATTGCAGAAAATGGGAAAGAAGACAGGGATGAAGACAGACAAAGATGAGTGCCAGGGAGGGTTACGGGATTGGGACTAGTGAAGCTCAGAGTCACTGCAACTTCATGATACACTACAATTAGCCCATTTGAGTGATTTCCCCCTAACAACAGTCAGGTTCTCGGTACACGCAGAGAGAAGAACATAATTCCACGAGGGCCAGAGACTAGTCAGAGACGGGGTGCCAGAAGGGAAAGGGGGAAAAGAGTTTCAGCAATGTATAAGGAGGATCGTAATGGACAAGGAAGGAAAGGAAAAGACTGAGAACAGAATGGAGGGATCAACGGCCTGGAAGTTCTGGTAGAGTTGAATGAACTTATGCAACAGAGGACTTTAGTAAACAAACTGAAAATTACCCTACCTCAGAGTCACTAGTCTAAAAAAATGCACTAGGAAGATATATGTAAAAATGACAAGAAAGTGCTCTAAAATATATTGTTAACAAAGCAAATACACAGTTCACCTGGAAATGTACCGAAATTACATTTATACAGCACAGCAACATTGAAACAACATACCAAAACCAAGTACAAAGACTTCAACACTGATGGAGAAATGTTAATAATTCCTTCTAAGAATCCACGTAATATAGACAGACGTGCTCATGACTTGTACAATATTATCAACAATGCACAAACTGATTAGAGCTCCTCAACTTCTACAGATAGTGTTCTACTTCAAATAAAAACTAGTATGACAGAATGGACATCCTAAATAGGAATACAATTCACTATATAAAATATCCCACTCTTTATATAATGAATATATAGCATTTGAGGCAAACAAAATGTACTGACAGCTCAGTATAACCTTTAGCGCATCTAAATCCCAAGTTGTCTCTGCCTTTTTCCAAATCTCAAACTATAAAATCATATTCAAACAAAACTTCATGGCAATCCATCACTTAAGATCTTCAAGAAAAAGCAAATCCCCGAACTTTCAAAAGTTGATCCATAGGACCATTTGGGAAAGATAGTTTTTCAAAAATGTATGCTTTGAAACTTAAGTGATTTTATTACTTGACATATATTTTATGAGTCAGTTTTCCTGCCCTGTTAGGAAAACCAAAGAGTAACTCTTTAGGCTGGATTTTGACTAATAAGAATATTACCACTTTTAACTGATTTTTTTAAACATAAGAGTACAAATCTTCCTTGAAAACTATATTCTAAAGAATTTTATAATCACCCCCTAAATGGGAACTATGCTAAATTGCTAAGTATAGCTTTTAACTTGCATAGACATGAAACCCTCAAAAACAGTGATCATGATAGCAAGCTCAGCATTAAACTCTAATATTATTTTTTAAAAGGGCACCAACTGCCACCTTAACAATTAACAGTATCACAGAACTTTTCCCAAGGAAACAACATCAGATCAACATTAACTGAGTATTAATTAGCATGCGCTAATATACTCTGCACTTTCCTTTATGCATGTAATTCTTTGCTTTCTATATAAATGATTAGCATTAGCAATGTTAACAGAAACCACCAGACATAGGAAGTCAAATTAAAAACCATTTCACAAATAAAGTCACTATGTGACAAAGGACCTAACAATGAATAATATCTCAGTTGTAGTAAAGAAGTAAATATGCAACTATACCTTCAAGCACTCCCACAGCTAGGAATCTTCCATAGAACAACTCTACCATGGGGTTCTTTGGCTTGTCTTCATCCCTAAAAATCACATTAAAATTATAAATGTGACTACAATTTTTAATTTTTAAAACTGCAATAGAGAAAACATTAAAAGAACAGTAATAGATGCCAAGACAGTAACGTTTATGTGGTCATTATGTGTTTGGCTCTGCTATTTAGTGTTGAGCCAAGATACTTAAATTTATTCTGTTTCTTCACGTGTCAACTGAGGATATTAAACTCACAAAGCTGCTGTAAGGGTTAAAAACTGTGTGGGACCTCACTGTAAGAAGATACGAACCTAGTTTGTATTCACAAAGTGCCTGATCATTCCATTATCATGTAGGGCTTTTAGTCATACAATACATGCTTATTTGGACTTGCTGAGAAGGAGGAAAAACCATTCTTGCACACTGGCCATTACCAGTGAAATAAAAAAATACCAGTTTTGAATCAAGTAGCTAAAGAGGTACGCCAATCTTTTGTCAAGTTTCATGTTGCTGGTAAAATTAGGCATCTGTGAATTTTCCAAATTCTTTAACATATAAATTTGTTTTATTATTTTTTTTTTTTGGCCTGAAGCAAGCAGAAATTTTTAACTTTGTCTTTAATATTTTGTACCCTGTGATCTAAAAACACAAAGTTTATCTTGGCTTTGGTATATAAAAGTATGTTTTATCCACAACTGTACAGAGACTTTTTCTTCATAAATTTTGTGTTTAAATTAATAAAACTGATTTACTTTTTAAAAAGAGAGAAAGATACTATTTGTCTCTTGAAGTGTTACATGCACCCCCATTTAAACCATAAAACAATTGGAGGGAAATACTTCACTTAAGCCTTCCAACAATTCTGAGGTAGCATGGTGGTTATTAGTGCTGTACAAAAAGATTTCCAGCCTTCTACTTTCAGATACATAGTAAGAAGCACTTTCCGATCTACTTTCTATTTAAATTTGAAAAAAAAAACCAAAAACCTGAATTGTGATAAAATACACACAATATAAAATTTACCATCTTAACCATCTTTAAGTGTACAGTTCTGCAGTGTTAAGTATATTCACAACTGTTGTGGAACCAACCTCTAGAACTAATTTCAGCTTGAGAAACCGATTAAACAATTCCACATTCCTTCCTCCCATCAGGCCCTGGTAACCGCCATTCCAACTTTCTGTTTCTTTGAAAGTGACAACTCTAAACACATCATATAAGTGAAATACAGTGGTTGTCTTTTTGTGACCAGTTTATTTCACTCAGCACCATGTTTTCAAGGTGCATGCATGGTGTAGCATGCGTCAGAGTTTCCTTACTTGCTAAGGATATTCCATTGTATATGTATACCACATTTGTATTTCCATTCATCCATGGACATAATCAGTGACTTTCAACATTTGTCATTGTGAAGAATGCTGCTATGAACATGAGTGTGCAGCATCTCTTTGAGACCTTGCCATAAATGCTTTTGGATTTAAATTTAGCAGTGGAATTGCTGGATCATCATGTGGTTAATTTTTGCTGTTCCGTCTTTATAAATGCAATTGACAAACAATTTTAAGATACTCGAAGTATACAACATAATGATTTGATGTATGTATACACTGTGAAAGGAGTCCCTCTATCAAATGATAATTCTACTATTAATTTTTTAAAGGAATAACCATAATGTTTTCCACAGCAGCTGCACCATTTTACATTTCCATCAACAGTGCAAAAAAGTTTCAATTTTTTTCACATTTCAATACTTGGTTATTTTCTTTTTTTTTTTTTTGTCATTGTTGTTTTTATGCTTTGCACAACAAAATGTGAGTGGAGGTAATGTGTGTCATTTCTGGTCTGTAACTTTGAGAGCCAATATATTTTTCATTGATGTAGTGATCCCAGAAGGCTGGGATGAGATGAAACCTCTGTCATCTGATATGGGGAAGAGGAAGAACAGAAAGACTGTCACTCTTGATGTAAAAGTCCACGAATCTTTAGACATAGATTAGTACCTCCATTTTCATGCATCATACTCCCGTGTACTGGGTTGGTCAAAAAGTTCGTTTGGGTTTTTCCGTGATATCTTACAGAACTTTTTGGCTAACCCAACAGAAAAACAACATTCCTGGATTCTCTCCTTATTTTCACACACATATTACACAGAAAGAGCAATGACATACCAGGTTGATGTCTTTGACAGAAGAAACTGTGTAAGAGCAGCTGTACGAATTCTGAATGCTCTTTCCAAGTATCTTATCAATTCTTTGTATCTAAATTTTGGTCTTCTCTCCACTGACCTGCAGGATGCACTGACCTTCCCTAAGGAATCAGGCTGACAAATTTTCCAGAAATTCTTTACCCTGTCCTTCTTTGCAAACTCTCAGAGGTCTTATTCTTTACTGTGCATTTAATCTTTGAATCTCAGGGACCCAGACTGTTGTTATCAACAAAAGTGCAAGGAACACAAGTGAAGAGCAATTTAAAACACCTGAGACTTCTATAATAGAAATGATATATCCACCACTTGTATGAAGAAAAGATAGACTGATGCGAATATCACAAATATCAAAGGCCAAAAGACATCATCAAAGAAAACTTGTATCAGGGACACCGCAGCCTCAGGAATCAGGTTGGTACAGAAAGAGTTCAAAGATGTAGAGCAACTGATACAGTACGCAGTGCTTCCCAATCTTTTAAACTTTAAAAAGTTTTAGCTCCATAAAGAGTAAAGCAAAAACAAAACTACTGAGAAATAAATGAGAAGTGCTTCAAGTAAGGCTTGTGATTTCAGATGAAATAGGAAAGTTCTAGATTCTTTTAAAACAGTTTTAGAGAAAGGAAAGAGAAAACTTGTTAGTTCAGTTCCGTTTAGTCGCTCAGTTGTGTGTGACTCTTTGCGACCCCATGGACTGCAGCACTCCAGGACTCCCTGACTATAACCAACTCCCGGAGTTACTCAAACTTATGTCCATTGAGTCGATGACGTCATCTAACCATCTCATCCTCTGTCCTCCCCTTCTCCTCCTGCTTTCAATCTTTCCCAACACGAGGGTCTTTCCAAATGAGTCAGCTCTTCACATAAGGTGGCCAAAGTATTGGAGTTTCAGCTTCAGCATCAGTCAGTCATTCCAATGAACATTCAGGACTGATTTCCTTTAGGATGGACTGGTTGGATCTCCTTGCAGTCCAAGGGACTCTCAATAGTCTTCTGCAACACCACAGTTCAAAAGCATCAATTCTTCGGCGCTCAGCTTTCTTTAGAGTCCAATTCTCACATCCATACATGACTACTGGAAAAACCATAGCCTTGACTAGATGGACCTTTGTTGGCAAAGTAATGTCTCTGCTTTCTAATATGCTATCCAGGTTGGTCATAACTTTCCTTCCAAGGAGTAAGCATCTTTTTATTTATGGCTGCAGTCACCACCTGCAGTGATTTTGGAGCCCCAAAAACAAAGTCTGCCACTGTTTCCACTGTTTCCCAATCTATTTCCCATGAAGTGATGGGACCAGATGCCATGATCTTTGTTTTCTGAATGTTGAGCTTTAAGCCAACTTTTTGACTCTCCTCTTTCACATTCATCAAGAGGCTCTCTAGTTCTTCTTCGCTTTCTGCCGTAAGGGTGGTGTCATCTGCATATCTGAGGTTATTGATATTTCTCCCAGCAATCTTAACTCCAGCTTGTGCTTCATCCAGCCCAGTGTTTCTCATGATGTACTCTGCACGTAAGTTAAATAAGCAGGGTGACAATATACAGCCTTGACGTACTCCTTTCCTGATTTGGAACCAGTCTGTTGTTCCATATCCAGTTCTAACTGTTGCTTCCTAACCTGCATACACGTTTCTCAACAGGCAGGTCAGGTGGTCTGGTATTCCCATCTCTTGAAGAATTTTCCACAGTTTATTGTGATCCACACAGTCAAAGGCAGTCAAAGGCTTAAGCACAGTCAATAAAGCAGAAATAGATGTTTTTCTGGAACTCTTTTGCTTTTTCGATGATCCAGCACATGTTGGCAATTTGATCTTTGGTAACTTGTTAGTTATTAGACCAGAAAAGTTGACACTCCAACCCAAAAAAATTTTTTAGAAGTAAAATGAGTAAAATAAGGAAAGATCTCCAAAACCAGAAAAGAATGATCCTTTCAGAAATAACCAGGATTCAGGAAACAGCCAAGTGGCAGTCTAGAGAGAGACAGCCATCAGGGAGCTGTGTTGAACAGAGGCTACTACATGAGGTGATTACAGAAAGTCTGGACAGATTTCAGAGGAGGAACTAGGGACTTCAGGGTAAAGTACTCAAAGAATTATAGAGATAACTCCAAAGAGACTCAGCTTCCATAGATGGGGATACAGATAGCATTCACACTCTGAGGAGATACGCTCAATAAATTTTGGGGGTTGGAACTCTAAGGAAAAGTACAAGGAACATGAATTTTACTAAAGAGGAGCCAGGGTGGACAATTGCAGATAAAGTTCACACACAGGCTGTCTCTTGGTCTGACAGGACAGAACCCTGGTGGACTTCTGCAACACAAAAGAGGTGAAGGTGGGCAATGCCTGTGTGAATAATAAACTACTTGGGCACACTCCTAACTCATATTTCACTAACTCTCATTATGACAGACCTATTAAGACAGCATAGAGGGATAGGGCAGAAAACAAAGTCAAGCAACAAGAGAGAGAAGACACTTGGCCATCAAACAGAACTGGTTCCATACAAGGTAGAGGTTTAGAAGCAGGTTAAACTATTAAGAATTCAGCCAAGACCTCCTTAAAAATAATGGGGGGAAAATGTAACTGCACCTTAAAGAACTATCCCATCCAAAAAAAAACCCAGCAGAAAGAAATATACTAAAGGCCTAGAACATTCAAAAGTTGAGAAAACAGCTTATCATAGACATGATGATCTTTACTGGAGCTGGAACTCAGGTTTCAGAAAGCATCAACAGCAGATTCAGTTCACCATCAGGATGGGGAGATTTACCAAATGAAACTAACATAAAGAAAGAAAATACCTAGAAAGCAGGTTTCACAAGTCTAATCAATTTCATAGCAAAATGCTATGGTAGCAACCATTGTGGCATGAAAATATGTTATTAGAAAGACAGCTTATATTTAATGCAGCACTGAAGGCCAGTAAACTGACGTTTATAAGAAAACTGCAACTTAAGAATTTTGGTGAACAGAAAAGAAGAGTACCAGACCACAACTGTTAGCATCATAAACTTCTTAACATTCCAAAAAGGAAGCAGCTTTCAATGATACATTCTAAGTTTCCCACAACAGAATTTTTCCCTCAGATATTGTAGATTTAGTGCCATAATCTGGAGAGATTTCTTCCAACGTAAGTTTTTAAGTAGTTGTCTAATAAAAAAAAAAAAAATTGGCCCTTAATGATAGACATCCTGGCAGAATTAAAACCATGATGATTTCCTCCATTTATGACTTCATCCAAAGTTTCTGCTACAGTCTTTAGCAACAGTAACTTGAGTCTGGATTGAACTAAGAGCCAGGAACACTAGAGCTGGACTGAAAGCTAAAGGGTTGAAGCTTCACTTTTGTTTTAAACCTCAGCATTTGTGGCCACAAATTCAAAAAAGCTTATATACAGATAACATTTGGGTTTCCATACACTTATCTCAGATTCCTATTTCTCTGTTGACACTGAATACATGAGAGAAAAAAAAAAAAGTGTTATTGATCAATCTCCTAAACCCCATAAACTAAACTTCACAGTAACTTACGTCTCTTCTTCAGCTTTCATTTGGAAGGCATCTTCTAACCAATCTAATAATTTGTGTGTAAACTCACTCACGTCTTGCTGTGGGGGAAAAAAAAATGTCTTATTGATATTTGAGCCTACTAATGAAAACACTGCAACATAAAAGTTACAGCTAGTCTTTTCTAATGTATAATTAACTGACCCCTCACAAAGGTATCATATGAAATGTTTCACATCAAATGCAAGAAATATTTATAACTTAACAAGAACATAAAATCAGTATTTGAGAAAAACAAGTATTATATTCATAATTATGTGACTGAGTTTCACTTCAGGAAGAAAAAATATATATGTATATCTATTGATATATATAAAAACTCATACTCATGAATGAGATTTTTTAAAAGAGTTATTACCTCCCCATAGAGTTCTCTAATGAATCTTTATATAACGAAGGTCCCACATTACCAAAGAGTTCTTCCTTATACAAAGATTTATTACTGGCTTCTCTCTTAGAAGGAATATGAGCTTTTAAACAATTCATTTTCTCAATTCAACTGTTACACACCACTTTTTAAGCCATATCTAATCTTACTAAGATATATGTTAACTTGGATAGGTTGAGTCTAATCAATCACTGACTCCCTGATTATCAAGGTCAACCACCTCTGAAGTTCAAACTGAGTCTCCAATCAGAACCAGCAAAAGTTCACCTTCCACAATCCCTTCTGTTGGTTCTAGCTCACCTGACATAGTTACACAGGAGTAAAGCAATGGCAGTTGTACTCATAAACTACCATAAACTTCTTTCAACAATCTGACCTGGAGTACAGCAAACAGGTTTGTATAGAACCTGCATGAAGAGTGGGGTTGAGTGGGAAGATAAAGCAAGTTTTACTATGACTGCCCAAAGACAGATAAGTAAGTGTAAGCAACTTGCTTTTATCAAAGTAGCCCTAAATATAAAACAAACTTACTGTTATACATTTCCACAGGTAGTTTTTTGAAGAGCATCTAGGACAAGTGATTTACCTTTAAAATGTTGAAACTAAGGTCTAGGAAGCATAAATAAATCATTCCAAAGCCATATGAAGACAACCAAACTTAACACAAAAAGCTAGTTATAAACATCCATACCACCCGTAGTGGGTTAAATTGAGGCCTGTCAAAATATATGTCCACTTGGAACCTCAGAATGTGACTGTATTTGGAAAAAGTGTCTCTACAGATGTAAAGAAACTATGGATCTTAAGATGAGACCATTCTGGATTAAGACAGGCCCTAAATCCAGTGATGGGTACTCTTGTGGGGGGGGGGGGGGGGGGTAGGGGGAAGGAGCAGGCGCACAGACGTACAGGGGGTAAGGTCATATCAACACAAAGAGACTGGAACCATAAGCCAAGGAACACCAGGAATCACCAGATGGTGGAGGCAAGGAAGGACTATCTTTGAGGGCCACTGGAGCAAGCACGGCTCATTCAGCCACACCTTTATTTTGAACTTCTGGCTTCTAGAACTATGGGAGAATCATTCTCTGTTGCTTTGAAATCACTCAGTTTGTGGTCATTTGTTATGGCTGTCCTAACTAATATAGTACCTTAAAACGACTTGCCAGATTTTTCTATAATGTTACTTACCCTGCAAGGCTATATCTGACAAGAAAGAAAAAGGTTTCCTAGTTATCCAATGCTCTTCAGAAGAAAATGTCCGGGTGGGGAGGTAAAATTGAAAACAACAACAAACATAAGCAAATTCTGATATGACCACCTTTTTTGTTCATTTATCTTTGCCATTAAAAGCATTTTTTAAAAAGCACAGGAAAAGCAGTGGCAAAATCAGACACCTTTCAGAACTCTCTGCCAAAGACCCTCTCCATACATCCAGAAAACAGATATATATGCAAGCACTACAACAACTACACTGCAAATGTAGTGGAATTTTTAAAATCTCAAGTATCCTCTTTATTTTCTGCCCATTACGTTACTATCATCTTATTCAATATTGTTGCTATTATCCTCTGCTACTTTCTTTGCTTCTCTTCTGCTTTCCTTTAATTTCTCTAACTTCTCAAATTATATGTAAAAATGTTGGTATGTTTGTAGACATTTTCTACTTTTATAGGAAATTTTCCAATATTCTTTTTAATAAATTGATAAAAAGTAACCAAACAGCACTACATAAAGATTGGGAAATAAAAGAAACAGTGACAAAGTTAATACCATTCAGAAACAAAGTTAATATCATTGAGAAACCCTTTCTGAGTAGGAGTTTCTGCCAGCAAAAACAGGCATATCCAAAGCACATATACTAGGCTGACACTGGGTTATCACACCTTGGTGAAGACTTTTAATTACACACTTATGAACATTTTTCATTTTATCTGTTACTTTCATTTAGTAATTTTAATTAAAATTACAGCTTGATTTATCATATACTATCAAGATCACTGTTTTTTAATTTAAAAGTAAATCTTCCAAATAATCATATTTTAAATGGTTCCAAATTATTCTTATAAAAATAAGAATTGTTTTGATAATAGAAATGTTATTTTCATTTATCTTTTAAAAACACTGCTTAAGGAAGAAAAAATTAAAATAAAAATAGATAATAAACAAATAAGCACAAAAAAGCTACCTGCTGGGAGTCATTTGATTTGAAAGCATCTTTAAGAATCTCAACTGCTCTTGATGGATCAACATATTTCCTTTTAGTACCAACAAGAAGTGCAAATAGATATCGAAGCTCACGCATAAAAGGCAAATTCCGATGCTCCTATTGAAAAAAAGAAAAATTCTTAAGTGAAATTAAATTTTTTACTGGTAAAGGGATACTCATTTAAAAATTAACCAGAAATTTAACTAATATAGCTTAAGAATGAGTCCAGCATCATATTATAGAAAAAGAAGAGTGTTGGTTTCAGCTAGGAGTCAGAAAGGAGTCAAACATGGAAACAGCAGAGCATTTAGCTTAAGCTCACAATTTTAGCATAAATGCCATATATTCACAGCAAATCATGTCATTACCCAGCCAAGAATATCCTCATTTATGTCTGTTTATTATAATTCTTCCCATTCAGCAAAGCCCAGCTGCTGCTGAGAACAGCAATAACAAGAGCCAACATTCAGTGAGTGTTTAATCACGTACCAGGCACTATTTAAGTACTTTACCCTCAATAAACCCATTTAAGCAAAAAATCCCTCCTCCACCATGAAGTCTTCCCAGGCCCCTCCAAGTCAATGATCTTGTCAAACTCCACATCAACTGAAATTAATGTTTTTCATTTAGGAATGAATCACTAACTGATACTGTTATGTGATAATCCTAATTATCAGACTAACATTAGTCAAATAAGAATGTATCATCCTTCCAGGGTTCCTTTTGCAAGTTCACTTTTATTTTTTGATAAACTGTTAAGTTTCGCAAAGACAAGAATATCTGTATATCCTTCACAACTTTTTGCTACACAAAATAAGCATTCAATTCTTTCTGGTTCATTAAACCAAATACTCCAGATGGAACAAAAACAATCGAATATCATAAATAATTCATTTTAAAATAAGAAAAAAATGTTTTATAAGATTGTAATTCACCTATCTTAGTGAAACATAACAAATCAGACAAGTAGTTGTTACTATGGTTAGCTCTTGAAATAAAAATTTTAACAAAGCTTATATATACCATTTAAATATTAGAAAAAACTTTCAAGACTTAATAAAAAAAAAAACAGAAAAAAAAAAAAAAGAAATAGATGTAAGGAAACAAAACTGATTCCAAATATTTATCTGATTTAAAAACTACAAATCCACTATAGCAATCAGAAAGTACATAAAGTCTAACATAAAAATGCTTAAGTTTTAGAAAACATTAAAAAAAACATGGACTTTATTTAAGCATAATAAATTCTATCATCTGTGATAAAGAATAAATGAAAAAGTTTTAAATAAGATAAAAAAAACAAATTCATGATTTTTCTGTGGTACTTACTATTTCACAACAAGGGTTTCAAGACTGTAAATACTAACAATTTGAATCCACAAAGTAATTTTCAGAAATACCCTTAATTTCTTGTGCTCAATCTCTTCATTTATCACTACACCTACAGTAAAAACAGCTTGAGACATTCCTTGTCAAGTAACAAGGATGGAAAAAAAATGACTTTTGAAAATGAAGTGAAATTCTGCTAAGAAGTAAATGTGAAAAGTTAAATACACTAATAAAACATTCTCTGCTCTTGGGAATTTCAAAAGACAAAATTAGTGAATGCTGTTAAGACTAGCCACTGCTACTGCTACTGCTAAGTCACTTCAGTCGTGTCTGACCCTGTGTGACCCCATAGACGGCAGCCAACCAGGCTCCTCCATCCCTGGGATTCTCCAGGCAAGAACACTGGAGTGGGTTGCCATTTCCTTCTCCAATGCAGGAAAGTGAAAAGTAAAAGTGAAGTTGCTCAGTCGTGTCCGACCCCTAGCGACTCCCTGGACTGCAGCCTACCAGGCTCCTCTGTCCATGGGACTCTCCAGGCAAGAGTAATGGAGTGGGGTGCCATTGCCTTATGTGCCTAAATTATGAAAATATCACCACATATATAAACTATTCAAACATGATTCTTTATCTTTTAACAGATTTACCAAGATATAACTGATGTACAATATACTGTATATTAGTGTACAATTTTACAAGCTTCACATATGTATACATCCATGACTATCACCACAATCAGTACGTACATATCACCCCCAAACTTTCTTCATCCCTCACTCCCCTCCCTAATCATTCCCAAGCAACCATGGTTACTCTGTATTTTCCAGAGATTTATATACATCAAAATTATACTCCATGTACTCATTTTAATCTGCCTTCCTGCAATCGGCATAATTATTTCGACCTTCATGGTATGTACAATACATTCCATTTTGTTGCTGAGTGGGATCCCATTGCGTGGGCAGAACACAACTTATTTATACATTAACCTGTTCCAGCTGCTGCAGATATTATTGGATACGGCTTTGTGTGGACTGCTACTGCTAAGTCATTTCAGTCGTGTCCAACTCTGTGCAACCCCATAGACGGCAGCCCACCGGTTCCACCGCCCCTGGGATTCTCCATGCGAGAGTACTGGAGTGGGTTGCCATTTCCTCTCCAGTGCATGAAGGTGAAAAGTGAAAGTGAAGTCGCTCAGTCGTGTCAGACTCTTAGTGACCCCGTGGACTGCAGCCTACCAGGCTCCTCTGTCCATGGGATTTTCCAGGCAAGAGTACTGGAGTGGGGTGCCATTGCCCTCTCCGTTTGTGTGGACATATGCTCTCATTCCTTTTGAGTCAAGAACCGCAAGGAATTGGTGAGGCTGTATGGGATACATTTTAAGAAACAAACAATTTTCCAAAGGCACTCCATATGCCAGTGAATATGTAAAATTTATATGGAAAATCAAGGGATACGGAACAGCCATAGCAGTTTTACATGTATGTAATATTTTACATATTCAGTGGTAGTGGAATGAGAGTTCTAGGTCCACATTCTAGGTTCACATTCACACTTGGATATGGGCTATATTTTTTAACTTTAGTTCTTCTAGTGGCATCTCTAGTTAAAATTTTCATTAGTCGTAATTTAGACCAGTAACATCAAGCATCTTTTAATGTATTTTCAATGTTTATCTTCTTTGGTGTTGCAATCTGTTGAGATAGGTTATTTGTCTTACTACTGAATTGTACAAATTCTGTATATACTTTACATACAATTCCTTTTTGTGACACATGTTTTGTTATTATATTCTCCAAATCTGTGGTGTGCCTTTTTAATTAATCTGTATGAATTTTTCAAAAACAAACTTTTCATTTTGATGAAGTCCAATTTATTAAAGTTTCCTTGTTTAATTTGTGCCAGTTTGTTGTGGTACTTAAAAAATCTTTTCTTAATTCATAACCCTAAAATTTTGTTTTATCCATTAATTTTTGTAGTTTCAGTTCTTTGTTTTAGGTCTATAGTTCATTACATTTTTTTTTTCATATATAATGTCTTGTAGAGGCTGAAAACTATTTTTCTTCCTATGACATCATTAGTTCAAAAGATTTTCCTTTGTTCACTGAATTTTTGGGGCAATTTTGATTAAAACCTATTGCCCCTATGTGTGTTATATTTCTGTACACTCTATTGTCTTCTAATGATCTATATGACTATCTTTTCACCAATAACATAGTGTCTTGATCACTGTAGCCTGATAATTCCTCCAACACTGCCTTTCTTTTTAAAACTGCTATGGCTATTCCATATCCCTTGATTTTCCATATAAATTTTACAATCTGCCAACTCCTATGAAAAATGCCAACCAAAATTATAACTGTATTGCACTCATTCCATAAGCTGGAGACAATTGATATCCTAACAATACTTACTCAGCTGATTCATAAACATAGTATATCTCTCTACTTCTTTAATTTTTCCCAGTGATCTTCTGTAGTTTTCTGTATCTTTTACCTACTTTCCCTCTAATATTCCATCTTTTATGCTCTTACATAATCATTTTTTAATTTATATTTCCAATTGTGTGTTGCTGGTACTAAGAAATATAATTGACTTTTAAAATAATTTAGTTATTTATTTTTGGCTATGCTGGGGCTTTGTTGCTGCGTGGACTTTTCTCTAGTTGTGGCAAGTGGGGCTACTCTCCGGTTGCAGTGCACAGGCTCTAGGGCATGTAAGCTCAGTAGTTGGGGCACTGGGGCTTTGTTACTCTGCAGCATGTGGGATCCTCCCACATCAGAGACTGAACCCATGTCTCCTGCATTGGCAGGCAGATTCTTTACCACTGAGCCACCAGGGAAGCCTCTACAATTGATTTTTGCATGTTTGCCTTGTACCATGTAATACTGCTAAATGATCTGACCCCTTGATTCTAGCACCTATTTTTTGGTAGAGTACTTAGGATTTTCTAAATAGACAATCAGTCGTATACACCAAAAGACAGCTTTGTTTCTTCCTTTCCAATTTGTCTGCTTATTTCTTTTTCTTGCCATATAGCAGTGGTTGAGATCGCTAATGTTTAATAAAAACGTAGTGAGGCCTGACATCCTTGCTTGCCCCTGATCTCTGAAGAAAAGGATTGTCTTTCACTATTAAGTATTATAAATATTTTCAGGTTTCTCATAAATGAGCTTCATCAAGATAAAAAGATTTCTTTCTATTCCTAGCTACTGAGAGAGATTTTGCCATAAATAGATACTAGCTTTTGTCAAATTCTTTTTCTTCATCTATTGAGCTAGTCTTATGGCTTTTCTTGTCTAAATTGTTACTATGATGAATTATATTCATTTCCAAACACTAAACCAATCCTTCAGTCCTGAACAAATCCCACTTGTCAATGAGGTATTGTCCTTTACATGTATTGCATCGTTCAATTTGCCCCAATTCTGACAATTTTTCCTTCTATTATTCATAAGGAATATTGGTCTGTAGTCTTCTTTTCTTGAAATATATATTTCTACTTTTGGTTTCAGTGTAATGTTGGTCTCACAGGGTAAATTTGCAAGTTTTATTTCTTCAATTTTCTGAGAAAACTTGTAGAGAATTGATATTATTTCTTCCTTAAATGTGTGGTATAACTCACCAATAAACTTTATTGCTATTGATTTTATTTTCTGGTGCATAAGTTTGAAACTAAAAAATTATTTCTTTAATATAGAAATACACAGCTTATCTTTTCATCACTTACATTCAATAACCTTTGGCTTTCAAAATAATTGCCTGTTGTTTATAATATTCCACTATTCTCTTTTACTGTCTGCAGAATATGCAGTGATGTGCACCTCTTTCATTTTGGTTATTTGTTTCTTCTCTTTTCTTGTTCAGTCTACCTAGAAGTTTATCAGTTTTACCAATATTCTTAAGAAGTAGCCTGTGATTCCATTAATTTTTCTCTATTGTTTCCCTGATGTCTATTTCATAGATTCATGCTCTTATCTTTATTATTCCTTTCTTCTGCTTTCAAATTAATGATCTTTTTTTTCTAACTTTCTGACATAATCTAATGCCACTAATTTGAAACTCTATTTTCTAATAAGGCATTTAGTTCATATATTTTCCATTAACCACTGCTTTTAACAACAGCTATCTAATTTTGATACATCATTTTAATTTTTATTCAGTTCAAAACACCCTGAAATTTCCATTTTGATTTGTTCATTGTTCCTGGGGTTATATAGAAGTGTAAAAAATTTCCAAATACTGTGGGGATTTTCTAGATATCTTTCTGTTGTTGATTTCTAACTTAATTTCACTGTGGTTGGAAAACATAATCCGTATGCCTTGAATCCTTAAAAATTTGCTAAAACTTGTAAATCCAGCTTCTGTTATACCTTCACGGCTAAAGACAAAAACTCCAGAATGCCTCTTTTTATTTTAAAATTCAAAACTCCCTCAGATATTTGCTCAATAATATATTTATGGTATTAACCCCAAATCATTTCCTTTTTATATGCTTCTCACTTCTGAGTAGAGAGAATATTGTTTATTTGAAAACATTCACCCTAAATCAAGGTTTTAAATAATATAACTTTATGATTAATAAGGTTATTAATTATATGATGATTACCTCTAAATATTATAAGCTTATGACTCTTTGTTTTGTCAACATTTAATATATGCTTTCCCATCAGTTCGTGGCTTTTTAACCCAAAAGAGATTATGTGTGGGAATGGGGAAGGATGAGATGTTTACAGTGAGAATCTATCTTTAAATTTCTAATAATCTCCCAATTCTCCTAGACATTAAGATTACAAATAGCACAAATAAATATGGGTGTATAAAATTAGTTTCAACCTCTAGAAGCAATAAACAAGTCTATTCAAATGCAAATTGATATAAAAGACTTCATTTCATTCTATCATCAACAGACATATAATGCTTGCTGCAATTTTAAATTGCTAATAAAAAATATCCTGCTCAATAGAAGTGAACCTTCAGTGTTTACTGCTACTCAGACTTTTCAGACTCAGTGTAGCAGTAAACACTAGATGAGTTTGCTATAAATTGATTATTAAATAATAAGTGACTTAAGGTTACACTGACACCTTTTTGAAACCTGCGCCTTTTATCACTTCAATTGAATTGAACTGTAACACTAATCAGTGGCTACCTCTAAATCTCACATGTTAGCTTCAAAGTTGTCAAGTTACAGTATGTATTGCTGTCATCATGTGAAATTAAAGAAATATCCAATTTGTAGAACAATCTTTTATAAAACTGCATTGTATTCTTATTGAGTGATTTTTCCCAATGGCAGTAATTATTATTAAAATTATTTTATTTTCTTAAACTAAAGGGATACCTAGACATGCAGACCCTTCCATTAAGAGAAATTTCCCTAGAAAGGTGTTAAAAGATTGGATTCATACATTTCTCTAGTATTCAGCTAAACATTCTCATGACCCCAAACTCTTGTACATAGGCATTGATATCACGATTGTTTTTCAAGTAAGATTATAAAACTAAGTAGCTCTTATTCAATTATTTAAAGAATAAAAGAAAGCTAAACTCTGTAAAGTACTAAAATCCAGGAACACAAAAGAGGTTAAGATACATATAGGGAAAAAAAGATACTTATGAACATCTAACTGCATCATGTAAATTATAAATATACTTTAACCAAAACATCAAAAGAACTAACCAAATCATTAACAGAGGCAATAGTCCATAAAGTTTCATGTAAAAACTGTTATAACTGAAAGGGGTTTGCTTAATTTCTCTGGAAGTATAAGTAGTTGGTCAGGTTATCTTAGATCCCTTCTGAAAATGGTTTTCAATTAATTTGACACTTATGGCTAAAGATTATAGCCCAAAAAGCTGGTTAAAAATCAAATTATATTCCCATCAGCTTGCATTATAAATGTTTCACATTTATAATGTTTGCAGGAAAAATTGTTTTCAAAATGATAGACTAAAAAGAAAACACAATAATGTATCATTACAACTAACAAAAGATGACACAAAGTTCAACACTTTACTGAAACCTAAAACTTTTCACTTGTCTTTGTCTTTATGGCTAGTTTCTTTATGATAAGATCATTATGTCTTACAGTCAAGCATATCATCTCCATAATTAATCTTTCTCATTAAGTATGAATTTCTGAATGTGAATCAGTCCTATCTTTTGAAAAGCTAATATGAACAATATAACTAGCAATAGCTGACACCTGGTACTGACTATTAAGAGAGTTAATTCTTAGGTAGGTTGATAAGGAGTCTGGGCTCTCAAGGAGGAGAAAGGGGTCTGGGGCTCTCAAGGAGGAGATAGGGACAAAATGTTTTTTCTGCATTGCTTGGTTTTAGTCACATGTTTTTTCTTAAACTCTTGAGTTGTTATGAAAACAATCTTTAAGACTAACTTTATACATTAAAACAACTCATTTTGCTCAAAGGTATGTTTTTCCTTAGGGAAGTCCTGTGGCTCAGTTGGTAAAGCATCTGCCTGCAATGCGGGAGACCCAGGTTCAATCCCTGGGTCAAGAAGATCCCCTGGAGAAGGAAATGGCAACCCACTCCAGTACTCTTTCTTGCCTGGAGGATTTCCATGGACTGAGGAGTCTGGTGGGCTACAGTCCATGGACTCACAAAGAGTGCGACATGACTGAGCGACTTCACTTTCACTTTCTTTACACAATAAAACAACTCATCTTGCTCAAAGGTATGCTTTTCCTTAAAGTGAAAGTGAAGTGTTTTTTCTTAATGAAAAACAATTGATTATGTACTAATCAAAAACTCTTGATTATGTACTAATGATTATATAACAATGTATCCTGTCAAGGACATGTTTCTTCTTTTTAACAAGAACCTTCTGACTAATTTGGTATCTTAAGACATGTGCTGTGGGAGTGGGTCTGGTAAAGACCTTTCTTTTGTTCTAATCTTGTTAATTTCAGATGTTTGTTGTGGGAGTGAGTCTGGTGAAAGTATATAAGGCCTGGATAAGACTAGCAAGTGGGGCACTCTCTGTCCCCCTTCTGATGTCTATGTCAGAAGCATTCTCTGTCCCTTTTCACTGTAATAAAACTTCTGCCACACAAAAGCTCTGAGTGATAAAGCTTGGTCCCTAGTCCTGAACCTAAATCTTCTTCAGGACAACTTTAACTGTAAGCTACCACTATGTACCAGGTACTTCTAAGCCCTTTATGTTTTGCTATCTCATTTAATTCTCACAGAAACTCTATAAAACAATTGCTGTCATTATTTTCGATTTTCAGATAAGAAAACTGAGCAGCAACTAGATCAAGTAACTAGCTCTAGGTCCAGAACCTGGGCAATGTGGCTCTGACCTCTGTGCTCTCTGTCACGGTACACTGCCTAACAATATTAGAAATTGTAGATTCACACTGCAAAAACAGGGTACAGCTAAACTTTTAAAGAGTTTGTCTACAGAAATAAATGAAAAATGTTTGATTTCCACATACTTTTTGAGGAGGAAAGACCCTGAATTGTAAATGATAGCCTATTACTCTAACATTCTAAAAAGAAGAAAAAGCAATTACTAAAATGAAACAAAAAAATTGGCCTATTACTGACACACATGTGTAGAAAAATTCATATTTACAATATACTGACCAAGAATAGTAAGTTACTGTTGTAGTTGAGATTAACAGGTTGACATTCAAATTTGACACTGCTTCAGATTTGATTTCACAAATATCCCAAAAGCAAACTTTCCCCCATGGCTCAGCAGGTAAGAATCCACCTTTAATGTGAGAGACACAGGAGACATGGGTTCCATCCCTGGGTTGGGAAGATCCTTTAGAATAGGAAATGGTAACTGAATCCTGGAAAATTCTATGGACAGAGGAGCCTGGCAGGCTACAGTCCATGGGGTTGCAAAGGGTCAGGCACAATGAGGCACATGGCATGGCACCAAAAGCAAACACAAAAGAATATACTCGACTTAAAAATCTTTCATAATTTTACCTTTTGGTTTCGGGGTAAATCTTGAACATTTGATGGAGGCTTGTAATTCAGAACTAATCTTCTGAATTCCAAAAGATTGAATAATGACTGAAAAAGAACAACAATTTAAGATAACCAAAGGGAAAATTCTATTAACAGAACTATAAAAATATGACTAGTCTGAGAGATTCATTTTATATACAGAATATTTCCCACTAACACAAGAAGGCCTATTTTTCTCCCTGAGAAAAAGTCACACTTCTTTTATTTTGACATATTCTTGATCATTAACAATATTTATTGTACTGCAAAGCAGAAAATTACACTTGGACAATACAAAAAATATAATATGTATTATTAAAAATTTTCTATGTGCCTAGGCAGTTTCCTCAAAATTAAATGTATACAAATGCAAACTCAAGAACTTTTTCAACATGTTATGTACAATGAGTTTTCTAGAGGTATCAATTCTACAAAAATACAGTACAAATAAATCTATAGGCCAGATGCTAGGTTATAGAGACTCAAAGAAATTATGTATTATCACTAATGGTCAAGGAGACACAGCTTAGGAAGGAAACAATATTTAATTAAAACAACAGCAGTGTCACGCAAAGATACAGTAATACTGATCACATAGAGTATAATGAAAGCATATGGAAAGATGCTCATGGAAAAGTCTCCTGGAGCTACCCTTTTAAACTATAGTTTGCAATCCATTAATGTCAAGATAAACATCAACTCTAAAAAATGAAATAAAATGTAATGTAAAATATCAGAACATGTCACAAAGAATAAATTTACCAGAGTATTATTTATAAAATTTTCATTGGTGAAATTCTCATACGTTCTCATATGTATGTGTAAAGTGTTTTACAATGTAAAATGTATTCCTTTCTGTAAGTCATAGTTTATGAACTTCAAAAATCATTGTACAGGGGGCAATGATGCATTACAATCTTAGTAAAAGATGGGCTAGCCAACTTGCTAGAAAATAAACATAGCATTTTAAGCCAATAAGAAAACAAAAATTTGTTTAGTATTAGATTTTGGGAAAACTGACCCACTATAAATAGAGTCAGATACAGATATATAGAGATGCAAATCAAAGACCTATATATGAAAGGTAAAACCATAAAACTGATAACTGTGACCTGAAGTATTTTAGTAAACAATATGAACATATTCATTTACTCATTCTTTTAACAAACATTTATGGAGCACCCACTACATGCCAGACACAGGGAAGACAGGAAACAGAGAATAAAACATACCAAGTCGTCTCCGCCTTTAATACTATCTTGTGATTGCAAATTAAAACAATGAGAGTAGATGTTATAAACTAGAAAGAATGAGAATACAATAATAGACCAAAATCAGAAACTTAAGAAGCATTTAAAAGCCAAGTGAAAAAGAGGTATAAAACAAAATATGAATAGTAAAAGAAGTGGCGAGTCTGAGGGCACAGAAGAAAAAGGAGTAGAGAAAGCCTTCAAACATAGTTGTACATCAGAGTAACAGCAGAGCTTTTTTTTTTAATTTATTTATTTATTTACTTTACAATATTGTATTGGTTCTGCCACACATCAACATGAATCCGCCACGGGCGTACTCGTGTTCCCCACCCTGAACCCCCCTCCCACTTCCCTCCCCGTACCATCCCTCCGGGTCATCCCAGTGCACCAGCCCCAAGTATCCTGTATCGAACCTGGACTGGCGATTTGTTTCTTATATGATATTATACGTGTTTCAGTGCCATAGTTTTGCATCAGAGTAACAGCAGAGCTTTAAAAAATGTTTATGTACAGAATTTCTCAACAAAGATATAAAGTACCAGAGATTCTGAAGTACATCAATCAATTACTGGCAAATTTCATTAAGGAGAAGATTAGTAAAGGTTGGAGGTTGTCACATCCAAAGAAGGTAAGGGCAGGAAAATAATCTTTATATTTAGCAGTTGGGAAGTCGCCTTTCCAATAAAATGGGAGGGCAGTAGCAATGAGTCCTAAAGAAATGGGTAAAAGTAGAGGTCAAAGTATGGACTGTTCTTACAAGGGATTTATATAGGAAAAAGAATGACAAATCTAAAGAGGCTCAATCCACTTCTATGCTCTGAGCTCCCACTGAAAAATATTTTTTCTTCTTTTTGAACAGATTTCCCCTGGCGTGGGTCTTCTGGTAACAAATTATTTCAGCTTCTGCTAAGCTCAAAATTGTGGAGGTTTTCATTTTCGAAAGACTTTTACTAGTTATAGAATTTGAGATGGCCGGTTATCTTTTCCCAGCACGTTAAAGATAGCATTTCTGTTGAGAAGCCAACTGTCGGTCTTATTTTTGATCCTTTATTGAAGCAATATATCTTTTTCCAACTGGCTACTTTTAGGGTTTTCTCGGTCTTGAGTGTTTCTATTTTACTATGATGTACTTTTGTGCAGTACTCTTTATGTTCATACTACTTGGTTCCTATTGCTTCCCGAATCTGTGACTTATTTCTTTCATCAAGTTCAGAATATTCTTTGTCATCTCTTCTAATATTGTTTTTATCCTACTTCCTTTTTAGTTTCCCTCTGGAACCACAAATAAATTGTGTTAGTAGTACAATTTACTCCATGTCCAAAATATCTCTTCTATGCTCTCATCTGTATTTCACGGCTTTAGTGTGAAAATGTTCCTCAGACAAACTGTCCAGTTGACTAATTCTCTGGTCATGCTGTGTATCCTTCAGTTGTGTCTAATACGCTGCAAAATTCATCCCCTGATACCCTAACTTACGGTATTTTTCAGCTCTAAATTTTTTTTATAGTTTTTAGTTTTTTATCAAAAATTCTAAATTATGCTTCTAATTCCTTAAGCATATTAGTAGTTATATAACAAACTATTCAATTTTAACTTTTCCCTACATAGTTATATTTCTAATTATTCATTATTTTCTCCTAATTTGGGGACATGCCTTATTTTCTGATATGACCAATTATGAATGATTGAGTGTTAGACACTGTGTGTAAAAAACTGGAGAAAGTTCAAAGTTCAAGATGGTATTATCTTTCACTAAAATTTACATTTCCTTCTGGCAGGCAGCAAGACTAAAATATTTGCAATCCTATTATTACCTTGATCCAATCAATTATGAGATGATCTTAAGCTGGGATTCACAAGTTATAAAGCCTGGCCTCTTCTCAATTCTCAGTTAATCCTAGAGTCTAGCCCTTTAGAATTCAACTGAAAATTTCAGATGTTTCCAAGGCTTTCAAGCTTGTGTGAAACTCCGCTTAGCTTCCAGCCAATCAGCAGCAACTTCTGAAATTGCCTCAAATATCAGTTCAGTTCAGTTCAGTCGCTCAGTCATGTCAGATTCTTTCAGACCCCATGGACTGCAGCTCGCCAGGCTTCCCTATCCATCACCAACTCCCGGAGTTTACTCAAACTCATGTTCATCGAGTTGGTTTTGCCATCTAACCATCTTATCCTCTGTTGTCCCTTTCTCCCCCCACCTTCCATCTTTTCCAGCATCAGGGTCTTTTTCCAATGAGTCATTTCTTCACATCAGGTGGTCAAGGTACTAGTTTCAGCTTTAGCATCAGTCCTTCCAACGTATTCAGGACTAATTTCCTTTAGGATGGACTGGTTAGATCTCCTTGCAGTCCAAGGGACTCTCAAGAGTCTTCTCTAACACCATAGTTCAAAAGCATCAATTCTTTGGTGCTCAGCTTTCTCTATAATCCAACTCTCACATCCACACATGACTACTGGAAAACCCATAGCTTGGACTAGAAGGACCTTTGTTGGAAAAGTAATGTCTCTGCTTTTTAATGTGCTGTCTATGTTGGTCATAGTTTTTCTTCCAAGGAGTAGGTGTCTTTTAATTTCATGGCTGCAATCACCATCTGCAGTTATTTTGAAGCCCCCCAAAATAAAGCCTCTGTTTCCATTGTTTTCCCATCTATTTGCCATGAAGTGATGGCACCAGATGCCATGATCTTCATTTTCTGAATGTTGAGCTTTAAGCCAACTTTTTCACTCTCCTCTTTCACTTTCATCAAGAGGCTCTTTAGTTCTTCTTTGCTTTCTGCCATAAGTATGGTATCATCTGCATATCTGAGGTTATTGATATTTCTCCCAGCAATCTTGATTCTAGCTTTTGCTTCATCCAGTCCAGCAATTCTCAATGATGTAGTCTGCATATAAGTTACATAAGCAAGGTGACAATATATAGCCTTGATGTACCCCTTTTCCGATTTGGAACCAGTTTATTGTTCCAAGTCCAGTTCTAATTGTTGCTTCTTGACCTGCATACAGATTTCTCAGGAGGCAGGTCAGGTGGTCTGGTATCCCATTTCTAAGAATTTTCCACAGTCAAAGGCTTTGGCAAAGTCAATAAAGCAGAAGTAGATGTTTTCTCAAAGATAAAACAGCCCAAAATGTGAAGCTTACTCTCTGAAAATTCTGTTCTCTCAAAGTGTAGCCTCAAAATTCCACAATGCTTTAGGGCTTGCAACACCTTCAAAATGCTGGTTTCATCTTTGTTTTTAGGACTCCAACAATATATGACCAAGTGGATGGCTGAAAAGAACTTAATATGCTATTACCCAAAGCAGAATTTATGACCATGGATTATCACAACAAAATACAGGAACTCATTTTAAGTCCCAATCTATACTCTATATTGGGCATAGTAGTATTGGTCAACGTATTTCTTCAAAAGGGGTGGTAAGGTCTAATCGCCACTACTGTCTAAATTACATTTGTGACTCATACAGATTGAAAACAAGTATCCTTTTATTGAGCTCAAAGCCAATATCTGAATTCTGAAATCTGTTAAGAATGTGGCTAAACTCATGGAAGGTGAGAGTTTAAATACATAATTTATGGAAAACAAAAAAAGTGATGACAAGAGAGCAGAAAGAAAGTGAAGTCGCTCAGTAGTGTCTGACTCTTTGCGACCCCGTGGACTGTAGCCTACTAGGCTCCTCCGTCCTGGGGTTCTCCAGGCAAGAATACTGGAGTGGGTTGTCATTTCCTTCTCCAGGGGATCTTCCAGACCCAGGGAACAAACCTGGGTTTCCCACATTGCAGGCAGACGCTTTAACCTCTGAGTTGCCAGGGTAGAGTTTAAATACATAATTTATGGAAAATAAAAAAAGCGATGACAAGAGAGCAGGAGATATAAACTCTCTATGATGAAAGATACTAAGGGAAACCAACATAAATTCTCCTTGGTGGATTATTAATATTTAAAAATGAAATAGTAACAGATAAGTTTCAAAGTGTGAGAAAAACAGAGTGGCCTGATTAAAAGATGAAAGTTTGTATACAGAGCAATTAAATCCCAATGGCCTTCCCAGACAGAGAGGCACCAGACAACTACTCTCTCCTTCTGTGGAATGTAGGAAAATCTAGACTTTGGATATAACTGAACTTAACTGACTCGGGTTCATAAACCTTATCATCCAATCCACAACTCTTCTGAGGATGAAAAAGGGCTCTACAATGAATTAATAAGTGCTGACACATCTACAATAGGAATAAACTGGGACTGTACGAGGCAAACCAAGAAGCAGAAGCACCTTACTTCTGAGCATCTCAGAGGATTCCAGATGGGAATGGTGCTAAGGGTCATGAGAACTCATGAATTACTTGAACTTAACACCCCAAACTAGAGAGGAATAGAGTAGAAAAAGCAGCCCCAATCAGTACCATCTACATAAAAGTTGCTTTTGAACAGGATAAAAATAATCCTGAGTAGTTAAGTGGTTGATACCCAATCTAAAGACAGGCTGATATTGTTAGCATCCAAAAGATTATGTAAGCCACTCTCTGCACAATTTCTTTTTGCTCACAATCCCTTCCTGATATCCTGTTCCTCTTTTCTTTCAAAATACTTAGGTCTCAGTACTTAAAGGAACAAGTACAACAAAGTTGTACCTTCTGTAGCTTACCCCCCATTACCTACTCTGAAGTTAGAGGTTTATAATTCCTGTAAACTATAATCGGTAGAAATACTTTTAAAGAAGAGAATTCCCAGTTGTTTCACACTAGTCTTGCCAACTAAGTAAATTCCATCCCTGAGAAAATTTTTGTAACTGAAACTTTACAGTGCATTTATATCATAATTTGAGCAAGTTCCAACGTGCTTTGAAAAAAAATTTTTAAACTTCCCAACACTAATACAGATTTCCTACCCAAAGTTCCTTTCATAAGTGAAAAGTTCCAGTTATTATGATAAACATATTTTAGATGTCTGTTGAATTAAGTAAATGTCAAGGAATGAAAAAATAAAATATTTCAATTACTAGAAGTGAAAATTAAAAGCTACTTAAAATGGTTTAAGAGATTTTAAAGTTACATTCAAAAACAAAACAATGTCATTTAGCACTAGACAATTTTTTTTTCCCATCCACAATTTCCTAAACTGAAGCTTACTGTTTTTCTACATCCCCAAAAAACAGTATACTATTACTTCATTAGAAGCCAAAATTTTCAAGGTTATCTTTTATTTCTTCTAGATGTTTAAAGCACCTATTCTAACTAACAAATACTGATTCTCTGTGAGCGCTTTCTTACTTCTTATAGTTTTCTAAGAGAAGCTGCTAATCAATGAGCCTCGTTTACTGGCCATAATAGTGTAAAGGTAGCATCCAAATACAGGCAGCAAAACATACTCATAGGCGCTCAGAGCACAGCCTTAAAATTGTGTTTCACATTTTAAAGTGAAAACTAAATTATGAAATTTAAACAATGAAATGCAAAAGAATTTACTAGTGGTGCAAGTATTAAGATAGCAAATAAAATTTGAGATATTGCTAGCATGTAAGTGGATAATTAATGCATTCTCAAGACCAAAAACAAAAGTATTATTACAAATTCATGTTAATTCCAAGTATTCCTTAATATTTTCATAGCCTGGAAAACATAACATATCGTGTTATTAACTGGTGTGTACCATAGTCGAATAAAAAGTGAGGCATGAAACCAGAAAACCAAAGAAGATCAAATTATATAATACAGTTTGCCAGAAGCAAAGACAGAAAAGAGCTGGAAATTATAACACTGAAGTAAAAAAAAAAAAACAAAAAACAAATTAATCACCTAGAGAACACAATTAATAACCTTTAGAATAGAAAATTTTAATAACCTGTTAGTTGCTTTAATATCATATGAAAGTTAATACTGTATTCAGGTTGGAAACAGACAAAATGAAGAGGTATTTTAAATGTAAAAGAATGTAAATTAGAAAACACCTACTGATTTTAAAAGACTCATTAGAAACACTAAATGAACTACAGTTCAGCTATATTAGGAAATTAAGCACAAATATTAATTTTCCTAAAGAGCAATTAAAACTAAGAGCATGTTATTATTCATAGATTATTTTACTTAAGGAGATTGTTTAGTTTAAGGTTTCACAATTTGAAAGATAACATTACCAATGTCTGAGAATACTAAAGAATTACGACAATAGTCATATCATGTAAGAGTTAAAAAAAAAAAAAAAAAAAACTAGTCCAAACTGAGAAGATGGTTATCTATGCATACAAATATTTTTCATTTTAGAATAAGAAGCTCAATAAATAATTCCAAGTTAGAAAATGTTATTCTTAATTTATTTTTATTCTTTCATTCTCACATATGTATTGAGAATTATTTCTCAATCTATTTCCTCCTAAAATAAAATGTCCTCTTTTATTAAAAAAAAGTACTTAAACGACTATAATTATTGAATGATATTTTCTATTATATATAAATAAATCTGATCTGACTCTCACACACACACACAAAAACAGTCTTGGTTTCATATCTTGGTTATGAAGTGAAGTGTGAGTCACTCAGTCACGTCCGACTCTTTGTGACACCATGGACTGTAGCCCACCAGGCTCCTCTATTCAAGGAATTTTCCAGTCAAAAATACTCGAGTGGGTAGCCATTCCCTTCTCCAGGGGATCTTCCCAACCCAGGGATCAAACCTAGGTCTCTTGCATTGCATTGCATTTTGTTTTTACCATCTGAGCCGCCAGGAAAGACCCATCTTGGTTATATCCTTTCCTAAATTTGCAGGGATTTATATATAAAAATATTTTCCTTTCACTCTGACAACAATTCCCAACAACAGATAAGGAGGAGAAATTAATTCTGAATAAGGCATTGACAGTGTTTTATCGTGAAAAGTCCATACTGGGAATGAAGAACAAAGTGGAGTGGGGAATACTGCAATCGCCAAACTAAGTTAGTAGAAAGGCATATTAAAACCTTGTTTGCAGTGTGTGTGTCTATGTGTGTGTCTGTGTGTATGTAGATATATAACAACTAAAAAGAAACACAACTCCAACTCACTTTTCACTGCTGCCAGGCCCACCACATAAGATCTGCATAAAGATTCTTACCTGAATAACAGCACTAAACCAGCAAGTATTGCCAACATTCTTTAGTCCAACAGGAGCTTTGTCCTGCCTTTTTCTATCGTAAGGGTTTCGAGAATCTCTCCAAACTTCAGTAGGTGTCCTCTTCAAACATGCTTTATTTTCTGCTATGCTGGCCTCAAGAACTCTTAAACGATGGGTAGAAAATAATGGTGAAAAAATACAGCATTAATTTAGCACTGTACGGTAGAAAACAGCATACTATAAACTAAGGATTTTTATAAATTAAGGTCTAGACAATGCATTTGGAAAAGGAATACTTAACACTAAATTTACTCAAGTGGAGGCTAGTTTTCTAGAACATAGCATAGTTCTAGTTTTCAAGAACATAGTAGTAGCAATGCTAATAGATCAAAACACAGGCAGCAGTTTTTCCTCAGAAAACAGATTTTAATCACAAAAAGATAGCATTACATAATAGGAAATAGATATATTTATATTTCAACAAACTAGAAGCTTAGTATCAGGAATATAGCACCTAGATAAGTTTTCTGAAAAAATCATTGCATTGAAGTACATATTTACAATATACATAATGATTAGTTTTCATTAGAATTTCTTTGAAACACCAAGAAAATTAAAAATTGAAAAACACTGCACATTCATCCCTCTGATCATTAATTTCCTTTTCTATTTAAAAAAAAGTTTAGGTAAATTCTAGGGTTCGTTTCAGTTCTACATAGCCATACTCTACAAAAGCTACTGAAAAATAAAGGGAGAGAATATTTATGTGTTCATTTCATTCCCCAATAGTTTGCCTAGAGAAAAATCTACTGCAGTAAACTCCTACATATCAGAATAATAAAAGATAAACCTCTTCAAAATAAGTACATCCACAGAATATCTAAAACATATCTAAACACGGCTAACAGTACCGCTTAATGGTGCATTAATGCTTAAGCTGGAATCAAGATTGCCGGGAGAAATATCAATAACCTCAGATACTCAGATGACACCACCCTTATGGCAGAAACTGAACAGGAACTAAAAAGCCTCTTGATGAAAGTCAAAGTGGAGAGTGAAAAAGTTGGCTTAAAGCTCAACATTCAGAAAATGAAGATCATGGCATCTGGTCCTATCACTTCATGGCAAATAGATGGGGAAACAGTGGAAACAGTGTCAGACTTTATTTTTTTGGGCTCCAAAATCACTGCAGATGGTGACTGTAGTCATGAAATTAAAAGATGCTTTACTCCTTGGAAGGAAAGTATGACCAACCTAGATAGCATATGCAAAAGCAGAGACATTACTTTGCCAACAAAGGTCCATCTAATCAAGGCTATGGTTTTTCCTGTGGTCATGTATGGATGTGATAGTTGGACTGTGAAGAAAGCTGAGCGCCAAAGAATTGATGCTTTTGAATTGTGGTGTTGGAGAAGACTCTTGAGAGTCCCTTGGACTGCAAGGAGATCCAACCAGTCCATTCTGAAGGAGATCAGCCCTGGGATTTCTTTGGAAGGAATGATGCTAAAGCTGAAACTCCAGTACTTTGGCCACCTCATGAGAAGAGTTGACTCATTGGAAAAGACTTTGATGCTGGCAAGGATTAGAGGCAGGAGGAGAAGGGGACGACAGAGGATGAGATGGCTGGATGGCATCACTGACTCGATGGACGTGAGTCTGAGTGAACTCCGGGAGTTGGTGATGGACAGGGAGGCCTGGCGTGCTGCGACTCATGGGGTCACAAAGAGTCAGACACAATTGAGCGACCGAACTGAACTGAACCGAATGCTTAAGAGCATTTTCTCTTAAGCAAGAAAATGCTGAAAAACCCTAATCCCTACATATAAACTAATCATGCATTTTGTCTACTCAAGACATGTGTTACTACTATTCCAAATTATCATGAATAACTCATTTTATGTTCACTCCAAAAATCTTAGTAAGAGATTTTTCAACTTTTTGGCTTCTTAAAAAAAATCCCATTCATGCTATACTATTTTTATCCTAAAGATTTTGCTCTATTAGATCAATGTCAACCTAACACAGCTATCTTCCTTAATTATGGATGAGAAGCAGAATATTTTTCATCTCTGACTTTGTAATATGACCTTAGATACAGTGCATTAGATTCCAAATCAGTATTACTTAAAATAACTTATATGAATATAGGATAGAGTTTTTCTTTGGGAATCAATTAAATCACATACGGCAGGGGTGGGGGTGGGGAGAGCAGAAAACACGATACATTAAAATGTAAAGGTCAAAGTAAACTCACATATTTAAAAATAAACAGTTTATACTTTTAAGAGTGATCTAACATTAGCAGCAGTAATCTCTGCCCAACTATCAACTCTCACAAGGAACCTCAGCCCCTAGAGGTTTTTTCTCGTATTTAACAATAAACAGTGCTAGAACTCCTTGGAAGGTATTTAGTTGATGATTAGGGACTTAAGAATATCAGGTTTATCTGGAACATCCCACTCCAATCAAAAATGAGTTCTCAAGAACATAAAAGGGAAGTAAGTGAAAGAGCCAACTTGAGACTTTCTACTGTTCGTTGCACAATTTAGCATGACACAAGAAAAATCAACTGTACAAATTACATTTGTACAAGGTGACCACCTCGAAAGAGAAGTTAACACATAGTATACAAAAGGTAAATACAACATCAAAGTCTATTTTATATAAAAAAGGTATATTTAATCATTTTTTGACTTACATAAGTGGGAACAATTTTCATTTGAAAAGTCTGTTCTTTTTGTTACATATGTATATCTAGAAGTATAAATTAATGAATCTTATTTCCACACTGGTAATCAGAAATGAACAAACTAAAACAAGCAATGGGTTCTGGGAAAGGTAGCAAACATACTACAAACAGGAAAGAATTAGTGCCAGTGGTCATTTATTAGTTGGTGCAAAAGTAAATGTGGTTTCAGACCCTGAATTTTAAATCATTATAACTAAGTTCAAACACACCTATGTTAAATCAAAATAGGAACCATTACAATTAACACATTTTTGCCAATGAGAAATGTTTGTTTATTCCTATAGCATAAAAATCTGTGCTTCGGAAAAAAAAAAAAAAAAAAAAAATCTGTGCTTCAGGATTCAACAAACTCCCTCCTGCTGGTTGTAGAAGTGTTTCCCCTGCAAAAAGATGTCGAGATGCTTGAAGAAGTGGTAGTTGGTTGGCGAGAGGTCAGGCGAATATGGCAGATGGGGCAAAACTTCATGGCCCAGTTTGTTCAACTTCCAAAGTTATGTGACGTGTGGTCAGGCATTGCTGTGGAGAAGAATTGGGTCTTTCCTGTTGACCAATGCCAGCTACAGCTGTTACAGTTTTCAGTGCATCGCATCAATTTGCTGAGTATACTTCTCAGATATAATGGTTTTCCTGGATTCAGAAAGCTGTAGTGGATTAGAGGGCAGCAGATCACCAAACAGTGACCATGACTCTTGGTACAAGTTTGGCTGTGGGAAGTGATCTGGAGCTTCTTCTCAGTCCAACCACCTAGCCGGTCATGGCAGCCTGTTATGTAAAACCCACTTTTCAACACATGTCACAGTCCAATCAATAAAAGGTTCATTGTTGTTGCACAGAATAAGAGAAGACAACACTTCAAAATGGCAATTTTTTGATTTGTGGTCAGTTCATGAGGCGCCCACTTATCAAACTGTTTCACCTTTCCAATTTGCTTCAAATGCCACATAACCACAGAATTGTCAACACTGAGTTCTTGGGCAACTTCTCGTGTAGTTTTAAGAGGATCAGCTCTGATGATGGCTCTCAATTGGTCACTGTCAACTTCTGATGGCCAGCAACTGAGCTCCTCATCTTTAAGGCTCTTGTCTCAAAGTTTTGCAAAACTTCTTGAACCACCACTGAACTGTACATTTCTTTAGCAGTTCCTGGGCTATATGCATTGCTGATATTGTAAGTTGTCCTTGCTGCTTTACTACCCATTTCGAACTCAAACAAGAAAACTGCTCGAATTTTTTTTTCTAACATCATTTCCACATCTAAAATATATATAAACAGCAAGTAATAAGTCATTAAGCAAAAAAAAATGTGCATTTTAATGACATGTAACTACATTTAAGAATGTATTCCAATATCAAATGGCAAAGTTCAACAATGCAAAACCACAATTACTTTTGCACCAACCTAATATAAAAGACAGAAGAGGCATTCAGCAACTGACTAGCACTGGTGGGCAGGTATAATACCCATTAAAAAAAAAAAAGGATTCTATAGTATATTCCAAAAGCATAAACTAGTCAAAAGTCAAGGAGAACTACACTCATTCATAAATCTCCTAGGTGCATGATCCTCTACCACTATATGTTTTTAAACTATTTATAATAATATGTTTTTTAAACATATATGTTTAATATATGTTTTTAAACTAGTTATAATAAAATACTAACTTAAAACTCTAGTTATAATAAAATAAAATAGAAATAACCCTTTTTAATGCCAACACATCAGATCACTTGTATCATAATGACCAGGCAACAGGTCACGTAGACATTAGTTATGGAAAACTTCAGAAGAGTTGATTTCTACAAAATACACCCGATCTAGAAAAATTAAAATCTATACATAAGTCACATGAATTTAGTAACAAAATGAGACTCGGCCTCAAGACAACACTGAGTAAAACTAGGTCTCCTGCTCCCCATACCTGTCAACAACCCATTCCAAATCTCCAATTCAGACTGCTCTGAGATAACAATATTCTTCTAATTTCAGATCTAGTTAAGATTACTAAAAACCAGAAGGTATTATTTTTAAATGTTTCAATATAGTTAATTCAGTCACCCTTCTCTTCAGTCCCCTTCCACCAAGAAAATACATCTCTTGTTTTTCATGGTGGGAAATGTATAGCCTCAAATGTATTTTCTAGGACCAAGCAGCTTACCTGAACTCTTTGTTACAAGCTAGGAGGGAAAGTCAAGAATATAAACTGAAGATACCATCTCCCCAGCATTCCCATGGATCTTTTTTTCTACAAAGGAAAAGTTGGATACAAACTGTAATAACTGAATAGAGCTCAAGATATATATGTTCCCTGCTTCTCAAAGTGACCTAAGATGTAAAAAAAATTTTAAGTATACGTGCATGTGTGAAAGTGAAAGTCACTCAGTCATGTCCGACTCTCTGTGACCCCAGGTACTACACAGGCCATGGAATTCTCCAGGCCAGAATACTAGATTGGGTAGCCTTTCCCTTCTCTATGGGATCTTCCCCATCCAGGGATCAAACCCAGGTCTCCAGCATTGCAGGCGGATTCTCTACCAGCTGAGCCATAAGGGAAGCCCTTATGTGCATGTGTATACATAATTAAATGTATATAATTATACATATAACTGAATTCAGTCATATGGTAGAGATCATCATACATTATAATAAAAATGTTTTAAAGACACAGACTTATAATTCTCCATATGTGTGTGTTAAGTTGTTCAGTCACATCCAACTCTTTGCAACCCTATGGACTGTAGCCCACCAGGCTCCTCTGTCCATGAGATTCTCCAGGCAAGAACACTGCAGTGGGTTGCCATTTCCTCTTCAAGGGGAGTAGACTATTGAAAGTCCCTTGGATAGCAAGGAGATCAAATCAGTCAATACTAAAGGAAATCAATTCTGAATATTCACTGAAAGAACTGATGCTGAAGCTGAAACTCCAATACTTCGGCCACCTGATACGAAAAGCCAACTCAGTGGAGAAGACCCTGATGCTGGGAAAGACTGAAGGTAAGAGGAGAAAGAGAAGGCAAAGGATGAGATGGTTGGATGGCATCATCAATTCAATGAACATGAGTTTGAGCAGACTCTGGGAGATGGTGAAGGACAGGGAAGCCTGGCGTGCTGCAGTCCACTGGGTTGCAAACAGTCAGACATGACTGTGAGACTGAACAACAGGCACCACCACCTCCAGGGGGTCTTCCAGACCCAGGGATCGAATTCATGTCTCTTGTGTCTCCAACATTAGCAGGTGGGTTCTTTACCACTAGTGCTACCTGGGAAGCCCTCTAATATTCCTTAACCACGCGGTAATATGGTAGAATTATGGTAGCTACAAATGGTCGATGAAAGAATGCCATGACTTTGTGATCTCCTTGATTTAGAACTTACAACATATTCAGTTTTGTAATCACTAGAGATTTACAACATGCTCCAGTAGGTTTCCTCCTATGTCTGCCCCCTGGCTTTTAAAGGACCTTTTAAACACATTTATTACACTGCACAAAATTCTGAACCAACCAGTCTCTCCTATCAGCATCAGAGCATAGAAACAGGGATTTGCTTCATCCCTAGAGCATACTTGGTTAAAAAAAAAAATGGAGTTAAACAAGTGTTTGAAATATAATGTCAGATATCAGATGTTGCTATCTCTTTGTTATTATTATTATTATTGTCATTTGGCAAAGCCCAACCTCTAACCCAAATACGAGCCCTCCAGTCCCAAGTTCTTGTCCTTTTTGAGAGCCCAGTTCTGGCACTATGAATATAAATTATATATAAACCAAGTCCTCATAAGGGTTCCTTCCTGGCCTCACCAAAGTTAAAAGCCAGTGATTCTACCTAGACTTTAAAGAGAGAGTGAGAGAGAGAATAAGAAACAACACTGCAAATCTCAGAGCTCAGAAATAGCTTATAACAAAATGTAGCATACTGAGAAAGGAAACCCCCAAAACCGAAAAAGATGACAAAACATTTTTGCTCTTTTCCTTCCACACACTATGTTGAAGGAATCTTGAAAGCATTTACTTATAGTAAATGTTCCCATTCCTAATACTGATTTTGAGGGCTTTGTGTGTGTGTGTGTGTGTGTATTTTTATTTAAAGCACTATAGAAAGTATTCACATTGATCATTCAAATCCATTTTATGCAAGCAACATACTGGAAAATTTTCATGTCACTTAAGCTATACACATCAACTGGAAAAAAAAAATTAAAGAAAGAAGGTGGAAGGGAGGGATAGAGGGTGGAAGAATCATCTACATTTCCTTTAAAAAAAAAAAAAAAGCTGGGTATTTTGACTGGGATCACACTAAATCCATAAGTCAATTTAAGGAGAGCTAACCAGTTTTACAATCTTAAATCTTTCAATTCATAAAATACAATATATTTCCAATTATTTCCATATTCATTAATATGTATCAGTGTTATTTAATAATTTTCTTCTTAGAAGTTCTTACACATTTCTTTTTTATTCCTGGTCTTTAATCGTTCTATGTGTTATAAATGGTAGTTTTAAAATATTTTCTCCTTATCATTCTTTATTATACATAAAAATATAACTTTTTGTATATTATCAATTAACATAGATAAATACATTGTTTCCTGGTAAAAGTATTTTACTGAAAGGTGATTTGTATATAAGATACACAAAACTTAAATGTACAGTCCAGTGAAATTTTTACCAATGAATACATCTATGAAACCACCACCCAAAGATATAGAAAATTTCTATCATTCCCAAAAATTCTCTCATGCCCCTTTTCCAACAGTGTCCTCTCTAGTTCTCAGATAATCAACATTGTGACCACTTCTACCACCATAAATAAGTTATGCTATGCTATGCTATGCTAAGTCACTTCAGTCGTGTCCGACTCTGTGCGACCCCATAGACGGCAGCTCACCAGGCTCCCCAGTCCCTGGGATTCTCCAGGCAAGAACACTGGAGTGGGTTGCCATTTCCTTCTCCAATGCAGGAAAGTGAAAAGTGAAAGTGAAGTCGCTCAGTCGTGTCCGACTTTTAGCGACCCCATGGACTGCAGCCTACCAGGCTCCTCCGTCCATGGGATTTTCAAGGCAAGAGTACTGGAGTGGGGTGCCATTGCATGCCTGTCCTTAAATATCACGTAAATGGATTCATAGAGCAGTTACTCTTTTGCATCGTCTCTTTCACTCAACATGTTGCTTTGGGGATTCTCCCACATTTTTTTAAAGTATCTGGAAAATGTTTTCCATTACATTGCTTTGTATTCCACTGTGCGAATGTACCACCACTGTTAACTATTCTGCTCTTACAAATATTTGGTTGTTTACAGTTTTTAGTTATGACTAATAAAGGCACTATGCACTCCTTTCTCAAGGGTCTAGACCTAGGAGTGGAAACACAGAGTGTGCTAAGTCCAAGCATAATATATGTTGAAATACACTAGAAATTTTCAGTTTTCCAAAGTGGTTATACCATTATACATTCTTACCAACAATATATGACACTTTCCAACTGCTTTACATACTTACCAATATTTGGTATGTCAGTCTTTCTAATTTTAGTCATTGTGTTGGCTGTATAGTGATGGCTGTTCTCCAATGAGGTGACTCACCAAGCTTGCACCAGAGATTACCACTACTGCTGTAACCTATCATCATATCCCACAGGGCAACTAGTCCACAATCATTTACTGAACACCAGTCAAAGAACTCTGTGTTTTTGACACAGAAACTGCACGTTGGATATGTAACTACTTCCAAAAGCAGATCTGTTTCTCCAGTGGTAAGCAAGCTCTTGCCCACTCCTCACAGACTGACTACACTGGCCCTTTAATCACCTTCCAGTCTGCATTCTGACCCTTCTCAGAACTATCAGTGGTGCCTCATGGCTGCTGACACTTTTTTTTGAGTTACAGTTTTGCTCTCCCACTCTGACTGGTCATCTCATCCCATACTCTTGAGGCCCTTGAAACTAATGTTTCATATTTTCTACTTTTTCAACTTGCAATCTGACAATGGTATACCTTTTATTATAAAAGCCACTCAAAAAAGAACTGGATGGACCTTCTACACTCTCTACCGTCCATGGACATCTGGTATTATTGAGCCTTAAAATTATCCTTACAAATTCACTTCAAAAGATTTGTAAATGCCATCCCTCACCTACTCCTGTTCCAAACATCTTAAGGCATTTAACCCTCATAACTGCTTCCTAGGTATTGATCAAGATGAAAAGAGTGAGAGTTATAGAAACCTATAACTTTAAGGTTATAGGTTTTTAAAATTCAGAATCCTGCCCCAACCATTCCTGGACATGTTGCTTTATTCTTTCCCCAATGACAACTCTAGGCTGTCCTGCTTGGTAAACCCTCCAAGTGGCTCCCACACTCAATTTATATTCAGACACCTAAAATTCTTTGTTGGACTGAATGATCTTAGAGTGTAAAAATAATTACTTGGACGAGCACACTGCTCATCCAGTTCCTCTACAGTGGCCCATGTAAGCCAAAGCGGGACGTACGAAGAGGATGCACGTGCGTGCATGCTAAGTCACTCAGTCATGTCTGACCCTTGAGACCCCATGGACAACAGCCTGCCAGGCGGCTCTGTCTGTGGGATTTCCCAGGCAAGAATACTGGAGTGGATTGCCATGCCCTTCTCCAGGGGATCTTCCTAACCCAGGGAATGAACTCGCATTTTTTTACATCTCCTGCACTGGCAGGTGAATTCCTTACCACTGTGCCACCTGGGAAGCCCCCATGTAAGCCCAAGTGGGAGGTACAAAGCGTCCATGTAAATTTCACAAAAATGTTATTGTTTCTCTTGTATCAGCCTGTCTGGGTGAAACCTCAGGTACAAGTAGGAAATTATTGGGGAAAAAAGGTAAAATCAGAACTCCTAGAAAGGGACACACCGATTTTGTAGCAGTGGAGGCACTACAACCACCCCACATCTCTGAGTACGGGATATGGTAGATCCATGAACACGAGAAACATTAATAATTCTTTGTCTTTCAGAAATGACTTTAGAGCCCCAATGAGAAAGAAAAACACCCGATAAGGCCACCCCATATCACAGAATTCTGGCAGTTATTTTTTTTCCAATCACTGAAAATCATTTTTCATTATTTTCATGTGTCTTATTGCCATGTAAACTTGCATAATTTGTAACTTTCACTGTCACTATTTTTAAGACAATTCTACCTTTTTTCTCTAAGAAATTTTAAGATTTTCTCAGTCTTAAGTGTTCTGGAGTATCACTAGAATGAATTTAGGTGTGGGCTTCTTTTAATTTTTCTAATGGAATTTGTAGACTCATGAAATTATAAGTTATCTTTTCACTTCTAAAAAATTTCTGTGATGATCTCTTTAAATTCTGCCTCTGACCCACTCCTTCCTCTCCTTCTGTAACATCAATTAATGTATGTTAGACCTACTCATTTTATTTGCCATGTCATTCAACGTTTCTCCATATTTTTTATCTTTTTAGCTATCTTTTACATGTTGGGTAATTTCTTCTCATATAGCTTACAGACTACTAACACATCCTTTAGGTATTTCTAATCTATTAAACTTGTGTTCTGTTTTTTTCTCCTTTTTTAACTTAATAATTCTTATTTTCATTTCTAGAAGATATTTTCACAGTTCTTTTTCAAGTCGAGATTTACTGAATTACTAAAGTGACACAAATTTCTGCTGCACAACCATGGTACAATTTCTCAAGGGCAAATCTCATCACTTCCAACAACACTCCCCAAGCCAAGAGAACTATCTTTGCAGTATTATAGGCGTTTTGGAGAGGGGATACTTCTGATTTACCCTTAAGGTGAATGTCATCCACTGACAGAACCACTTTATGAGGGCAAAGCTTCCCACCTGATTACAGACAATGGCCTTTCACGTCCTTTTCCCACATTCAATAGAGATATCAAAACTGAAACTCAAGTTTATATGCACAAGCAAATATCATCATGACAAAAAGTGAATTTCAGCATTTCAAACTTATTTCCTTGGGTACGTTCTTTCACTTTGCTTTAATCTGATTAGAGCCCTTACTATCTGAACAACCCTATAATACTTTCAAGAGATCTTAAAATATTTTATATCCAACAGAAGCAACACATTTTGGTTGATTACACTAGAAAATTTGTTTTAGTCTACCATATTTCCTGACACAGTTGAAGGCAAGCTGTTTGTAACAATTTTAACTAGAACCTAGACCTACTTTCTACCCAACTTAGTCATTTCACAAAGCAACCATTTTCACAACAAATATGCCAAGCCTAAGCTAGCCACATGCAATTTACTAACAAATTTCAGCCATCCATACTCTACTTGTTCCCTGTCTGAGCAGTAATAAATACATCCAATCCTGATGTTAAAAAGTAACTATATTAAGACGTACACTTTTAAAATGTTCAACTTAAGAAATTTTACCATGAAATTTATGGGTGCTGAAACAGAGTACTCTATGATGTAAAAAGATAGGTTTTAGCATATCTAGTTATACACAGTAACACAGTATTCCAAGTGTGTGAATTCATATTAAAGTATATATACTGAAATACAATCATAGTCAAATGACTCTGGGATTTTATTTAGAAAGATTTTGTCATCAAATAGTTAAATTCACTTTTAAAAATACTTTTTATAAAATATATGTTTAAATATATTTTACCCTTTGAATTTAGAGCCCTAAGTCTTAATAAAATTCACTAGAATACTGTAGTTGTCAAATGTCTAACTAGAATGCTCATCTTCCCTTATTTCTAATACAATGTGATTTATAAATATGCTTATTTACTGCATGTTCCATTTAACATTTTTTGTTACCTGATATTATAAAACCTACACATATCAAGAAAAAAATTACACTGTGCAACAGTAAATACTCCTACTTTAACGGAGTATAATTTTATGTAAAATTTGTCATATAACACTATACCAAGTCTCTGTAATGTTATCTACAATAAAAATACTTGCAAAATAATTACTATTTAAGGGTATGCTAAAATTAAAAGATCAAGAATAAGAAAGAACATTATCTTAAAGAGATTTTTTCCATTTAGACAGAAATTAATATCTTAAAATATATATAATATATAGTGAATGTAATAAAGATTAGGAATAATATAAACTTTCACTTTCAATTTTTTTAATCTAATTATTACATGCTATTTTAATTACAAAACACAAGATATAAAACTACTGATACTAACTTGGTATATAATCCTCCAGTCTTGTTTCTATTTATGCAGTAATGTAAATCACTATATACAAAATTATACATGTACTTTAAAAAATATTTGTATCACAGTATATGAGCATGCTAAATCGCTGCAGTGGTTCTGATGCTCTCATCTAGGGAATCTTCCCAATCCAGGGATCAAACTCAAGTCTCTTATGTCTCCTGCATTGGCAGGCGGGTTCTTTACCACTACTGCCACCTGGGAAGCCATATATTACATTTATTATCTCTTTTTCACATAATAGATCCTCATTCCCCTTAAATATGGATTTCAACTGATGTAGTTCATGTTTAAAATATTTCTTACAAAGCTTAAGTATTATCAAATTTTATAGTTATTCAAGACAATTATATCAATTCCAATTCATGTTTATAAGACAAAACCTAACTTTATAATTTCTCTAAATCCTTCAAAAAATCAGCCTAAATAAAATGACTGAAAACAGATATGCACTTTTGGTTTTTATTTAAAATTACTGGCATTAAATGATATTAGCTACAGTTAAAGAAGAATATGAGTTTTAATTAATTCTTACCATCTTAATATCTTACAAAACAGTTTCCAAAGTAACATTTAGAGACATTAAAAGGTATTACTATGAAAAACTATGTGCCTTTGCTAATAAACATAGCATTTTGAGACATCTCCTATCATACAGTAATCTCAGATTACTTAGAAATACACTATTAAATACTGTGTCAAGGGAAATTATGTGAGAAAGCTGGTACATTCTGCTACCAAACAACTCTGTTAACAGGGAAAAGAACACTGGAGTCATAAGACTCATCTTAGCTGAGTACCTTTGGAAGATCATTTAACCTCTTCAAAGATAAATTTCTTCCACATTAAGATTAAATTGCCCCTGGCTCCAAAGAGTTGCGTAGATGATTATTGTCTGTTATAATTTAAAGTTTGTTTTTTTTTTTTTGTAAACCAAACTTACTTAATTCTTTGGTGGATCAAACTGTTTCAAACTAAACAGCTTTGGTAATTAAATCAAAAGATGCAATCTTGGAATCTTGCTCATTTCTTTAAAAAAAAAAACCTATTCTGATCATATTAAAGATCAGAAGTGGGCAAACTATGGCTCACGGGCCAAATCTAGCTGGCTGTCTACATTTTTGTAAATCAAGATTTACTGGAACACAACTGTACTCATTAAATTATGTACTACCAGTGGCTGCTTTTACACTGTAACGCTAGAGTTGAGAAACTGCAACAGAAACCAGATGGCCAACAAAGCCTAAAATATTTACAACTGGCATGTTACAGATAAAGTCAGCTGATCCCTGCTATAAATGACTATAAGTTGAATTGGACAATGGATCCAAAAGGAGTTAAGGAAGAAAAAAACAAAATCAAAGTAAAATTAAAATATATGCTTAAATTTAATGCCTCAAAATGCCACTCCAAAACTAAATCTAAGATTCAAATGCAATGAACACTCTAGTTACGTAAAATATAACAATATTGAAGTTTACTAATAGTTTATTTAGAATAATAAAGTACATCTGTGTGCCTCTTCAAGTTAAAGTTAATTATTATTTCTATTATAAATAGTACTTATATCTATACAAATTGCATTTTTACCTGCTAATGGCTTGCTCCTCATCAGTTATTCCAGTCTCCCTGAATGCCCTGTTTGATTCCGCCAAACTCAAGGCAATTGCTCTCTGAAGATCATCTTTATCATCTCCAGTAAGATCAATCACATCTGAAAAGCAAAACTATGTTTCTCAAAATTAAGTCAACCAAAATGAAACGTAATTCCTAATGGAGATTTTATACCCAATACCCCCTTTCAAATCAAACCCAGCACCAACTTAATTCTGTACAGGAACCTCTCCAAAGAGAATGCAAACACATTTTAAATTGGTTATACTTTGCAATTTAATGTTCTTCCCTATAAAATTAAGAGCATAAATATTTTTCATTAGAGAAGACTCAATACTATGAAGTCTCTGATTAAAAGCTAACAAGGAGAAAGACTGCTAAAAACAGGTTCTATAATAACAAAAATTGAAAGCAACAATTAAACATTTACATTTATGCTTTCTGAAGTTAACCCACATATACACATGTTGCAGTTAGTCCATATAACCTAAACATTTATCAAAGTATAATAATTGAGCTCTCAAAGTTATGTTCCAGAAACTAATTGACCATGTTGCTGTTTAGTCACTAAGTCATATTCAATTCTTTTGCAACCATATGGACCATGGCCCACCAGGCTCCACTGTCCATAGGATTTCAGGTAAAAATACTGGAGTTGGTTGCCACAACCTCCTCCAGGGGATCTTCCTGACCCAAGGATCGAACCCAGGTCTCCCACATTGCAGGTGGACTCTTTACTGGTGAGCCACCAGGGAAGCCCAATTGACCATATATACTTATATACACTTTTAAAGCCTGAAAGAATGTATGAAGCTGTTAACAGTGGTTAATTTTGAGAAAGAGGATTAGGGGGAAAAAGAAGTATAAGGATCTCTCGCTTTCTATTTTCTGTTCTATGCTTTTTGTTTAATTATAAAAAGAAGTTTTCATTTCACAAAAAGAAAATATACATTACTAAATGAAATGTTTTCTTCAGTGAGAATAAAATAAAATAGTCTTTTTTGTTTTGTTTTGTTTTTTTCTTTTTTTCTTTTTTTTTTTTTTTCTTTAATAGAAAATTATTTAATTAGTATACATGTGTTCCCCATCCTGAACCCTCCTCCCTCCTCCCTCCCCACACCATCCCTCTGGGTCGTCCCAGTGCACCAGCCCCAAGCATCCAGCATCGTGCATTGAACCTTGACTGGCACCTCGTTTCATACATGACGTTTCACATGTTTCAATGCCATTCTCCCAAATCTTCCCACCCTCTCCGTCTCCCACAGAGTCCATAAGACTGTTCTATACATCAGTGTCTCTTTTGCTGTCTCGTATACAGGGTTATCGTTACCATCTTTCTAAATTCCATATATATGCGTTAGTATACTGTATTTATGTTTTTCCTTCTGGCTTACTTCACTCTGTATAATAGGCTCCAGTTTCATCCACCTCATTAGAACTGATTCAAATGTATTCTTTTTAATGGCTGAGTAATACTCCATTGTGTATATGTACCACTGCTTTCTTATCCATTCATCTGCTGATGGACATCTAGGTTGCTTCCATGTCCTGGCTATTATAAACAGTGCTGCGATGAACATTGGGGTACACGTGTCTCTTTCCCTTCTGGTTTCCTCAGTGTGTATGCCCAGCAGTGGGATTGCTGGATCATAAGGCAGTTCTATTTCCAGTTTTTTAAGGAATCTCCACACTGTTCTCCATAGTGGCTGTACTAGTTTGCATTCCCACCAACAGTGTAAGAGGGTTCCCTTTTCTCCACACCCTCTCCAGCATTTATTATTTGTAGACTTTTGGATCGCAGCCATTCTGACTGGTGTGAAATGGTACCTCATAGCGGTTTTGATTTGCATTTCTCTGATAATGAGTGATGTTGAGCATCTTTTCATGTGTTTGTTAGCCATCTGTATGTCTTCTTTGGAGAAATGTCTATTTAGATCTTTGGCCCATTTTTTGATTGGGTCATTTATTTTTCTGGAGTTGAGCTGTAGGAGTTGCTTGTATATTTTTGAGATTAGTTGTTTGTCGGTTGCTTCATTTGCTATTATTTTCTCCCATTCTGAAGGCTGTCTTTTCACCTTGCTAATAGTTTCCTTTGATGTGCAGAAGCTTTTAAGTTTAATTAGGTCCCATTTGTTTATTTTTACTTTTATTTCCAATATTCTGGGAGGTGGATCATAGAGGATCCTGCTGTGATGTATGTCAGAGAGTGTTTTGCCTATGTTCTCCTCTAGGAGTTTTATAGTTTCTGGTCTTACGTTGAGATCTTTAATCAAAAAAGAAATCAAAATTTGCATAGAAACGAATGAAAATAAAATAGTCTTGATGCTGTAAGTATTCTTTCTCAAAAGAATAAAGTCTACAACTATTACCACATTCAGAAAAACTGCCTTGTAATCCAATTTCCCAACATATATTGATCTACTTCCTTAACCCAAAAGTGATCAATTATACCTCTATTATCATTTAAACAATGGCAAACCATAACATGTTGCTAAGTAAGGGATTACAAAACAATAGGATGAGAAAGAGAAAGAAGTATAGCTGTTACTATCTTATCTTTGCATCGCTGGGATTATGCTGGGTAGTATTTTGGACAAGTTTTATATTCATTTTGTTTATTTGTATTTGAGAAATGTTAAAAAAATTTTTTTCCTTTGTAATCTGAGTATTACAAGAGTGAAACAAGAAAAAGGAGTAAGGAGTGGGACCTAAGGTGTCTGAAAGTGACCTACCATCTGAAAGTGGAGTGAAAGTCCCTCAGTCGTGTCTGACTCTTTGCCATCCCATGGACTATACAGTTCATGGAATTCTCCAGGCCAGAATACTGGAATGGGTAGCCTTTCCCTTCCCCAGGGGATCTGCCCAACCAGAGATCAAACCCAGGTCTCCTGCATTGCAGGCAGATTCTTTACGAGCTGAGCCACAAGGGAAGCCCATCGAGCTAAGGGTTATATTAACTACTTAAAAAATTTTATCATACTTAGTAATAAAAAAAATACATCAACAGATTCAAAAGTCTACTTCTATTGTTATATACATTTTTTCCTCCAAACAGTAGCTTATAGAATGCTAAAAATATTAGGAATAACAGTTGGCCATCAGATCAGATCAGTCGCTCAGTCGTGTCCGACTCTTTGAGACCCCATGAATCGCAGCACACCAGGCCTCCCTGTCCATCACCAACTCCCAGAGTTCACTCAGACTCACGTCCATCGAGTCAGTGATGCCATCCAGCCATCTCATCCTCCGTCGTCCTCTTCTCCCCTTGCCCCAAATCCCTCCCAGCATCAGAGTCTTTTCCAATGAGTCAACTCTTTGCATGAGGTGGCCAAAGTACTGGAGTTTCAGCTTTAGCATCATTCCTTCCAATGAACACCCAGGACTGATCTCCTTTAGGATAGACTGGTTGGAGTCCAAGGGACTCTTAAGAATCTTCTCCAACACCACAGTTCAAAAGCATCAATTCTTTGGCGCTCAGCCTTCTTCACAGTCCAACTCTCACATCCATACATGACCACAGGAAAAACCATAGCCTTGACTAGACAGACCTTTGTTGGCAAAGGAATGTCTCTGCTTTTGAATGTGCTATCTAGGTTGGTCCTAACTTTCCTTCCAAGGAGTAAGCGTCTTTTAATTTCATGGCTGCAGTCACCATCTGCAGTGATTTTGAAGCCCAGAAAAATAAAGTCTGACACCGTTTCCACTGTTTCCCCATCTATTTCCCATGAAGTGATGGGACCGGATGCCATGATCTTCGTTTTCTGAATGTTGAGCTTTAAGCCAACTTTTTCACTCTCCACTTTCACTTTCCTCAAGAGGCTTTTTAGTTCCTCTTCACTTTCTGCCATAAGGGTGGTGTCATCTGTATATCTGAGGTTATTGATATTTCTCCTGGCTATCTTGATTCCAGCTTGTACTTCTTCCAGTCCAGCGTTTCTCATGATGTACTCTGCATATAAGTTAAATAAGCAGGGTGACAATATACAGCCTTGACGTCCTCCTTTTCCTATTTGGAACCAGTCTGTTGTTCCGTGTCCAGTTCTAACTGCTGCTTCCTGACCTGCATACAGGTTTCTCAAGAGGCAGGTCAGGTGGTCTGGTATTCCCATCTCTTTCAGAATTTTCCACAGTTTCTTGTGATCCACACAGTCAAAAGCTTTGGCATAGTCAATAAAGCAGAAATAGATGTTTTTCTGGAACCCTCTTGCTTTTTCGATGATCCAGCGGATGTTGGCAATTTAGAAGACTTTTTTTAATTCCTTAGACAGTATAATTAAACCTTACAAAAGTGCAATAAAGTGAAAGTCACTCAGTCGTGTCCAACTCTTCATGATCCTATGAACTATATAGTCCATGGAATTTTCCAGGCCAGAATACTGGAGTGGGTAGCCGTTCCCTTCTCCAGGGTATCTTACCAACCTAGAGATTGAACCCAGATCTCCAGCATTGCAGGCAGGTCTAAAAAAATTCAATCAAGTAAAATGGGATCAGAGTTACATAACAACTGCAATGATACACCTGTCAGCAGGCCAAAGGATTCATATGTCTCGTTTACAAGTCCATCAAACCACAGCTGTAGATGGATGGTGTCACCAGTGTGTGTCATCATTCAGTCCAGCTGAAATATTGATTAAAGAAGCTAGAACTAGAGAGGCATGAAATGGACTCACACAAATGAGATCATGGTCATTAAAAATGACTAAAACTTGGGTGACTAAAGAGAGAATAATAAAGTAAAGAAAATAACTTGAAAATCACAAAGAAGCAAACAGGTTTGGAGGACTTGATCAATTAGCCCCTCAAGACTCCACTGTCTCATCTTCCTAGTATGCTTTCTTCAACCACAGAAGCTGAAAAGATTAAAACAACCAACCTATTTTCCTGATTCACTTGTAGTTAGTTTTGGATAAAATTTAGGTTCCACCAATCGAATATACTAGCATGAGATGTGAGAGGCAGCTATGAGGAGGAAGGCACTCTCTTGTTGCTTTTGGCTGTTTTTTTTCCAGCATGACTGAACAGATGTGGGCTGCCCCACAGTAGCAATCCAGTTTCCAGCTTCCAGCTTGAGGATGTCAAGAGAGAGAGTAGAAGTAGTAACCAGACTCTGTGCTCCAGTGTCCAGGCACAGCTTAGTGGCAGTTACTTAATCCTGGCTGGCTCTCCTTGGGCAACAGCTATAAAGCTATGTTCTCAACTGTCCCATGGCAGTCTCCTGATTCACTGTCTCCCTGACTGTGGCAGATGGAGTAGCTTTGCTGGCTGGCCAGTCCTGCAAGAATCTGGGAGTCATTTCAGAAAGCTGAGCTAGAGATCCTTCCTCCAATGCTCCCACCAATTTTTTTTTTAAACAATCTAGTCCCCTGTATTAAATTTCTTCTTTGAAACTATCTAAAGTGTTTACTGTTTCACAACTGACAAGTAAACTAAGCTGGCTAGAGCAGAAACTCACTTCGAAATAGCAACAAGTTATATTTCGAGCTTTTCATAATTCAGCAATCGTAACTCGAGAAACACAAAAGCAAAAAGTAAGGCAAGATGCTTTTAATCCTATTTCATAAACAAAATAACTGAAGTTGTGAGAAATGAAATCTAATATTATAAGAATAAAAGAAAGGTAGACAGGCTTCAAATTTAAGTCCTCAAATTATTAAATCCAGTGGTCTCCCCTCCATACTAGCAGTACCCAAGTGTAATCCATGGATTCTTGGGGATCCCCAGTGACTCTATAAGGGAAGGGGTTCCTTAAGTAAAATATGCTCTCATAAAAAATGTTATGATGTTATCTGTCTTTCCTACTATGGTCACATTTACAGTGATTATGCAAAACAACAGTGCATTAAACCACTGTGTCTTAGCACAAATCAAGGTAGCAGCATCAAGTTACATAAGCAATTCATTATATTACAACTATACACACTCAAATTCAAAAAACTCAAATTCAAAAAAAAAGCCAATCTCTCTTAAATCCTTAATAAGCGAAAACTAATTTTATGAAATCTCAAACATTGTGTCACATGGTCTTTACCTCTATGTGACAAAACTGAACATACTCACAGTAGTTCTGTTATGTACGCAAAGTACGCTGTTGCTAAAGAAAAACACACTAGTGCATTGCTTGAGCTGCAGGTTGAACTCAATGAATTTTCTTCATGGGGCACTGTTTTTACTGGATATTACAACTGATAAACTACAAGCAATGATTATTCAGACATCAGTATCTGACAGACATTTTCTCAAAAAAAGGGCAGCCTGTCACTTGAAAAACAAATGAGACTATTTGCTGCCAATGATAACTATAGAATTTTCAAGCAGAGGTTCCAAGTTCAGAAAAGTTGTTTCTATCACTATGAGAGTGATATCTTCCCAGTATAAGGCTTTTCTGGTGAAATCAAGTGATATTAACAATTTTTATTTGTTTTATAATATAGATGTTCTTCCAACATTTGGAAGGAAATCTTTTCCAAATTACCAATGCATTGTGTTACTAAATCATGCATGGATTAACAAGTCAATCCAAAGAGCAAGGCAAGATCCTCGGAGCATCTTTTGTTCTAATACTTGGTCTCTGACCCAGTTCCTGACAAAAAGCTCCTATATCACTTGGCATTTCCTAGGTGACAGGAGCATCTTTTGTTCTAAAGAGATGACTCTTGGGGGCTCCAGACTGACTTCAGGATGGGCCAGAAAGACTAAGTCATGATGAGAAGCTTGCAACTTGGAGCCCCATGTCCCATCCTCTAGGGAGATATATATGAGGGACTGAATAGTTAACGAACAATCAAGCCTACTTCATGAAACTGCCATAAAAATTCCCAAAGTACAAGGCCTGGAGAGCTTCCAGGTTGATGAACATATCCATATGCTGGGAGGGTGGTACATCTCAACTCCACAAGGCAGAAACTTCTGGCTTGGGACTTTTCCAGACTACAGAGGTGTGCTCTATACACCTCTCCATCTGGCTGTTCATCCTTTATCATAGCCTTTAATATAATAAACTAATAAAAAGTGTTTCCCTGAGTTGTGAGCCATTATAGCAAATTATCAAACTTGAGGGGGTCACGAGAACTCCCAATTTGAACTCAGGTCAAACAGAACACAGGTAACCTGGGGACCCATTACTTGTGACTGGTGTCTAAGGCAGGAGCTTTGTGGGACGGAGAATTTAGCCTGTGGCATCTGCTGCTCACTTCAGGTAAATGGTGTCAGAATGGTAAAACACCCAGCTGATGTCATAGAACTGGTCATATATAGGGAAAAACAACCTCACATATCTGGTATCAGAGGAATTAAGTGTGAGCAGAGGAAGAAAAAAGTAATTATAGTCTTTAATGCTAGGAAGACTGACTGACCAGACTATCGGTCCTTAATTGAAATTCTGAGATTTGCTCCTTTAAGCAATGGAGAAGGTTTAGTCTAGTTTCACTTTAATTACAATAATTTTCTCCATGATCTTCATAAAGCTTCTTCTTTCCATAGGTTATTTTAGAACCATACAGCCATACAGCAATACTGAATTATTATAACCTACATGCATATCAAATACACATGATTTTAAGAACAGATATTAAGAAAGTAAAATGTTATTTTAATAATGATTGATCCTAAATTTAATCTCTTTCTAGAGTTTAGTAGAATGATTTCTGTAAAATATGAGCTATCAATTTCACAATGGAAAATAATCCTCTATGATTTTCTTCCGTGCTTCTTCAAAAAAGGAACAGAACATGCTTTCAGTTCAGTTCAGCCGCTCATTCGTGTCCAACTCTTTGCGACCCCATGGACTGCAGCACGCCAGGCCTCCCTGTCCATCACTAACTCTCGGAGTTTACTCAAACTTATGTCCATTGAATCAGTGATGCCATCCAACCATCCCATCCTCTGACGTCCCTTCTCCTTTTGCTTTCAATCCTTCTCAGCATCAGGGTCTTTTCAAATGAGTCAGCTCTTCACACCAGGTGACCAAAGTACTGGAGTTTCAGCTTCAACATCAGTCCTTCCAATGAACACTCAGGACTGATCTCCTTCAGAATGGATTGGTTGGATCTCCTTGCAGTCCAAGGGACTCTCCAGAGTCTTCTCCAACACCACAGTTCAAAAGCATCAGTTCTTCAGTGCTCAGCTTTCTTTATAGGTCAACTCTCACATCCATACATGACTACTGGAAAAACCATAGCCTTGAATAGATGGACCTTTGTTGGTAAAGTAATGTCTGCTTTTTAATATGCTGTCTAGGTTGGTCATAACTTTTCTTCCAAGGAGTAAGCGTCTTTTAATTTCATGGCAGCAATCACTATCTGCAGTGATTTTGGAGCCCAAAAAAATAAAGTCTGATACTGTTTCCACTGTTTCCCCATCTATTTGCCATGAAGTAATGGGACCGGATGCCATGATCTTAGTTTTCTGAATGTTGAGCTTTAAGCCAACTTTTTCATTCTCTTCCTTCACTTTCATCAAGAGGCTCTTTAGTTCTTCTTCACTTTCTGCCATAAGGATGGTGTCATCTGCATATCTAAGGTTATTGATATTTCTCCCAGCAATCTTGATTCTAGCTTGTGCTTCCTCCAGCCCAGTGTTTCTCATGATGTACTCTGCATATAAATAAGCAGGGTGACAACATACAGCCTTGACGTACTCCTTTTCCTATTTGGAACCAGTCTGTTGTCCTATGTCCTATGTCCTATGTCCTATGCTTCCTGACCTGCACATAGGTTTCTCAAGAGGCAGGTCAGGTGGTCTGGTATTCCCATCTCTTTCAGAATTTTCCAGTTTATTGTGATCCACACAGTCAAAGGCTTTGGCATAGTCAATAAAGCAGAAATAGATGTTTTTCTGGAACTCTCTTGCTTTTTCCATGATCCAGCAGGTGTTGGCAATTTGATCTCTGGTTCCTCTGCCTTTTCTAAAACCAGCTTGAACATCAAGAAGTTCACAGTTCACGTATTGCTGAAGCCTGGCTTGGAGAATTTTGAGCATTACTTTACTAGCCTGTGAGATGAGTACAATTGTGCGGTAGTTTGAACATTCTTTGGCATTGCCTTTCTTTAGGATTGGAATGAAAACTGACCGTTTCCAGTCCTGTGGCCACTGTGAGTTTCCAAATTTCTGGCATATTGATTGCAGCACTTTCACAGCATCATCTTTTATGATTTGAAACCACTCAACAAGCTTTAGTAGTAAACGATTTCTAATTGGCAAAAGTAAATTACAAAAATTTAGCCTTTGTAAAAAATTCCATCCAATGCCAAGGGACAACCTTGGTACAACACTACACTTTCTTTCAACCAATCCTCTCTTCATTATTAGAATAAATATGAACCAAATTCAAGAGCACAAGCATGTTAGTGTCAGCTGAGTAACACTGCAGAAAAATCACAGTACAAAAACCTATGAATAGTACTCGCCAACATTTCAAGACTGCCCAAAATAAAACATTTTTTTCCTGTAAAGTCAGAAATTTATACATCAAAACATAACATTCACCTTAATAAATCCTTCTAAAAACTTACACACCAACTACCAAACATTTCTCTGCTAACTCCAAAATACAGAGGGCCATCAACAATAAATTAGACTTCAAATGTATACATTATTTATCATTCATAATTCATTTTCTCATGAAATGGTACATAAAATGGCATAAGGAATCCAAGTTAGTTCAGAAGAGCCAATTTAGCCCATAATCTAATTGAACTACAATGTCTGTAAGATTGTAGTTACATCTACAATGTAAGATTTTGATTTAGGTGGGAAGAAAGTTCTTTCATTATTTTCCTCACCTACATAAGGCTAACCCTAGGGGAAACATTTTTCTTTTTTTTTCTTTTTTTTTTTTTTAACAAGCCAAACTTATACTTACCATCAGCAAAGATTTCTAGGCAGAGAAGTGATATGAATAGAAAGAACCATTTGGGAAATCAAGAATTAAAAGCGCTGAACAAGTGTTTGAGAAGAGTTGTAATAAGAATATGTACCAGGGCAGACAAACTGAAGGAAAAAGTAGGCACGTAAAAACTGACAGAGAAACACTGAAGGGGAAAGCAGGCACATAAAAAGTGACAGAACTGCAAACTACACGGTGGTTCTGGGACATGAGGAAAAGCTGGACGGGACCAAAAAAAAAAAAATCACTGAGCCACCAAAAGGAAGGGGATGCCCTTGAAAGTAAAAAGCAAAGATGAAGAGAGAGATCGTAAGCAGGTGAATGGAAATGAGGAAAAGACCATTCTCAGCCTCACTCTGCTTCAACAGCGGTTGCTGTCCTCACCACTCACCTCCTGAGCCAAAAACACTCCTGCCTCAAGGCCCCAGCCTGGGGCACACTTCCCTCAGATTTCCTGGAGGTTCAGCCCCTCTCTTCCTGAGGCATCTGTATAAGTGAGACATTCACCACCCAACCCTCCATCTAAAATACCACACCCTGTGTCTGAACTACAAACCCATCCCTGTCACCCTCTGTCCTTCTACCCTGCTCTGTTGTTCTTCATAAACTTACTACTACCAGACATTTTTTATTTACTATTTACCATCAGTCTTCCCCCTATGTTAATGCATAGGGGGATGTTAACTTCTTGATATTTTTAATGGTCTAAAAGCGTACTTGATTTGTATTAGGAAATCAATAAATATCTGTTAAGCAAATAAAGGTTAATATCTAGACTGGAATAGAAATAAAAATTAATGAGTGATCTTCATAGTGGCACTAGTTAGAATTCTTGAGAATATATACTTCATCCACTGAAAACTTCTCCAGATAAAGGAAAAATAGCATAATAAGGTGTCATGTTAAAAGAATACTTAAAAGCATGAAGACATAATAGAAATTGTGCTGCTCACGGCACTCTCCCATTCTTTTCCAACCTTATCGTTGCTAAACTCAGATTCTCCAAAACAGTGATGTCCAATAAAACTTCCTGTGATGGTGGAAATGTACTATTATCCACACAGCCCAATACAGTAGCCACTAGTTGCATGTTGATGACTACTGCCCATTTTAAATGTATCTATGGCAACAGAAAAACTGAGCTTCAGGATTATTTAAATTGATGTTAAATTTAAGTTGCCACATGTAACTACTGGCAACTGTATTAACAACTCAGTTCTAAACAGTCTTGCTCTGTTTTTAATAGTTGCTGCTAAATTTATAACGGCAGCACTGTTAAGAAAAGGGATAATAAAGGAGGCATACCCTGAGTTTGTCATCTATTTCATCATGTTTTCTGACTTGGAAAAAGCAAAAATTATCATTCTGTATTAGTCAACAAAAAGTGCAAATGCCATAGCTATAATTTCGTCCTAAAATTACAGAAAATAAAAGTTATGCAAGCAATCCTACAGTGTATGTCTAACACAGAATGTATGCCTAACTGCACCTAATCAGCTACAAGTTATTTGCATACCACTGTAGATCTCATTTTTCGGCTTAACTGACTTTTGGTGAATCACGCATTATGCATTAGAAATCTCTACAGAGATTTAACTTCTATTTCACTTTTTTCTTTCTGCAGTTGCTTAACAAATTTGGTGAATGGGAAAAATTATCAGTGTTCAATTGGTAAATCCTAAAACTTCTCAACATAAATGATTCACCCTCAGCAGGGTTAAGAAGACTAGACTGGAATCTGTTTATAATTTTTGCTTTAAATCTAAAAAATAAAAATAAAAAATCAATTTTAGACTAGTCAAGCAATATAACTAAGACTAGAGTTCTGGGACAGAACTTCAACATGTTTCTCACTTTCTGTGCAATCCTTACCAAACAATTCAAGTTCTTCTGTAAAAAGAAATACAGCATTTTTTTAAAAAATACAATGCTTCTAAATTTGTGAAAGGTCTACCACTTAACACTCACTCCAGCGTGTTATACTAATTTCTCTAAAACTTAAGTCAATATGTGGCATTATTTTCTATGTTAAAATTACCTACCCAAATCCCTCTTATCTTTTGATCCATACTTTGATTGCTCAATTGTAGCACATCTTGTTCTGGTGGGCATATACTGTTTTTTTCCTGTTTTAAAAAAGTTCAAAAGAATTTAATGATCAAGAAAGAAAGAATATTACTATTTGATTTCAAATTGGGCAAAAGTGTTATATGGTCATGTCTATGACAGAGTTTGTCATGACACAAAAACTTCACACATTCTCTTCTCTGATTATTAAATATACCTATGATATCTCAGTATCTTGCACTGTTTCCTAGTCCTCTTTGCATTTTTAATTGCAAAATTCCTAACACAATCATTTCACTTCTCATTTAAGCTGGAGGCAGGAGGCACTCATTTGACAATTCACAATATACAGTCTAAACAGGGGATAAAAGTAATTTAAAAATGTGCCTCAACTATATGCTAACAGTACTACAAAAAAGTTTTTTGTTTTTTTTTTCCCCCGGAAACCAGCAGTATTTATTTACAGCTTGGAATGTTACCAAAATAATAATTCTTAATTCCTTATTATGCAGAGTACAAGCTTTCCTTGAAATGTTTCCTTTTTCTCTCAAAAATGAAAAGTAAAAATACACCGAGGCCAATAATTGCACTACCAACTACTGAAAACGTAATTACTTCTTCAATATTAAAGTTCACAAACATTGCGTTCACAAATATGTTCTCCTCTCAAATGACATAATTTTCTTTCTTTTCTGATATACTTAGGTATATGAAAATTTCCCTACAACCCCAAATGTGACTTCTATGGAATATTAATTTGAAAACTAAATTTTTCTAGTCATCAAAAAAACACGTGTTTAGTTCTTCTAAAAAAGACCTTTAGTTACAAGTTTTACTCTAGTTTATAACAAGGAACCATTATGTATTTAGCATTACAGACTTTTATTTCAAAACATAAATGTTTTATCAGCACTAAAACCAATAGATGACAAAAAGTTACCAAGGTTTGTTTACGCCTTAGCCCTGTTTATAACAGATTTTACACTTAAAAACAGAAGAGAGAGAGAGAGAAGAAATTGAAAAAACAAAAACCCTTGCCATTATTTGAAAGAATTAAGTTCAAGCATCATTCCTTCCAAAGCACACCCAGGACCAATCTTCTTTAGAATGGACTGGTTGGATCTCCTTGCAGTCCAAGGGACTCTCAAGTCTTCTCCAACACCACAGTTCAAAAGCATCAATTCTTCGGCACTCAGCTTTCTTCAAAGTCCAACTCTCACATCCATAGATGACTACTGGAAAAACCATAGCCTTCACTAGACAGACCTTTGTTGGCAAAGTGATGTCTCTGCTTTTGAATATGCTATCTAGGTTGGTCATAACTTTCCTTTCAAGGAGTAAGCGTCTTTTAATTTCATGGCTGCAATCACCATCTGCAGTGATTTTGGAGCCCCAAAAAATAAAGTCTGACACTGTTTCCACTGTTTCCCCATCTATTTCCCATGAAGTGATGGGACCAGATGCCATGATCTTAATTTTCTGAATGTTGAGCTTTAAGCCAACTTTTGCACTCTCCTCTTTCACTTTCATCAAGAGGCTTTTTAGTTCCTCTTCACTTTCTGCTGTTCTTTGGGAGGAATGATGCTAAAGCTGAAAACTCCAGTACTTTGGCCACCTCATGCGAAGAGTTGACTCAGTGGAAAAGACACTGATGCTGGGAGGGATAGGGGGCAGGAGGAGAAGGGGACGACAGAGGATGAGATGGCTAGATGGCATCACCGACTCGATGGACGTGAGTTTGAGTGAACTCCGGGAGTTGGTGATGGACAGGGAGTCCTGGCATGCTGCGATTCGTGGGGTCGCAAAGAGTCAGACATGACTGAACGACTGAACTGAACTGAACTGATGGTCAATTTTCAAGTAACAAGGCATTTCACATACAATTGAGAAAATGCTCAAAAAGAGTTTTTCATCTAGAACAATCCCTTGAAAATTTCCTCACACTCTGATCACTCCAACATTCCACACTCCTTTAGCACTTACACTTTTATTTAAGAAGAGGTCTGCATTTAAATATATATATTCACTTACATTTATTTTCTGTCCTTCCCATATTTAACCACTCCTTCCAAGAATTAAAAATAAACAAGAGATTTCATTTTTCCTCAGCAATTATAGCATAGTAATTTAAAGAATCTGCTGAATGCATGACATTTACTTACTTTCTAAGTTTTAAACCATGTAATACTATTATGACATGACTAAATTTAAATGCTGAATCAAGACTATTTCCTAAAGACAGTCGTCCTTAAAAATTTTTTAAAGATGTAAGTTGTAAAATGGAAAAAAATTATTTTTACCTCATAAGCTATATTTTCCCACTTTGATACTGATACTATTATAGTACAATCACCTCACTATATTTTTACAATTTTTTTCTCAATAATCTCAAACCAACTTTATGAATATACTATACAAATTATTCAATTATTAAATATGAGTTAGCATTCTGGTTAGAAGGATAGCTCAGTTATCAATAAAGAAATTAAAACAAGCAATTTGTTCAGTAAGATAATCAATGAGATGAAACCAGAAACTCCACCTCTCTGTAATTTCTTTCAAGGGGAATATAAAAGTACTTAGTGCATACTTTTCAAGAGCTACACATATACTCACACATACAAATTCTGTTTTTTCAATTAACACACTTGCTAAAATCAGGTTGCTTTCTCCCTAAGAACACCTACTCAAATCTTTCATTTTGTCCATAACATTTTCACTACTCCTTGTCAAAATTCTAAAACAGGTGTTAACATGTGGCTTAAAGAACATTTTCTAATTTTCACACAACAAATAGGGTATCTTTCTGATGACACTCTTATAATCCTAATTCTTCTCTGCATATGTTGTCTCATGTCACAAAGTCTACCATCTGTATTAAGAGTTGACAGCTATCACTCTACAATCGTTCCGTCCTTTCCACTAGAACTCGGAACCATGTCTACTCAATTTCCTGTTTCTTTCACCTTAACCAGCTGTCTTCAGTCAAAATCCTTTTTCCTTTTTCTACTTAATTTCATTTTCCTCCCAAGTCTCAGAACCTTAAAAGATATGAAGTGTTATTCTCACATATTAATTCCTTCTCTACTTATACCACTATCTTTTTTCTAACTTCTTGTAACAAGTTTCTCAATCTTGTTCAAGAGAACTTTCATTGGTTTCAAAATGGCTTTTTTATACATATTATCAAAAATAATTCAACAAGCACTTTTTTGAGAAACCATGACATCCTAGTATAATGGTGGGACTACAGACACTCTATTGCCCTGTTAAGTTTACAGTTTGGTATGCAAGAAAGGCACAGCAAATAATTTCAAAATAACACAGTACTCAAGACAGAAGTACACTCTGGGTGTTAGAAGCACTCAGTTTAACATAGAAGCTAGACAAAATACTCTCAAGCCAGCAGTTCCTGAGCAATGTCTTAGAGCCCCAGAAGAAATCAGACTGGTGGTGAAGGCCAGAGGGGATTCCAGACAGAAGTAACATGTGTAATGACAGGAGAAATTAAATAGCATTGTGTGGATGAGAACTTCCAAGCTATTTTCCATTACTACAGTGTAAAGTGAGAAGAGGAAAACAATGGAAAATGAAGTTAGAGATGTAGGTAGGAGCCAAAACACAGTTTGTCTTGAACTTGGACATAGCAATTGAGTCTGTCTTATACAAAGCTTCTGCCATCACCTATTATCTGTGTGAGATAGGAGTATCTCAGCTTTGGAGACACAAGACCATTTGTGGAGCAAAAATACTAAGATTACCTTGAAATTCTGAGATTAAAATATTTTATCAACAACATTAAACAGCATTTAATGCCAATCAGTAGCTATAAACATCTATATGAATGGGATCTTTCTGGCTGTTTTCTAACTTTAAGAACATTTATAAACAAAACCAAAAAATTCTCTTTAAGGACAAGTTAGTAACCACACTTTTCAAATCCAGAATGCACAGAAATACCTACATTTTATATCATGCAGTTACTATATCATAATGAGATGGAAATAAAAAAACTCGGCTATATAAGCATTAATTATTCATATTACGAAGAAAAGTTAGAGTCCTGTGTAAAATTTTCTGTATATGCATGTTTATTTATTTTGTTCTGCTGTATAAACTGTCTTCCAAGATCTTTATTTTGGAGAGGGGTTGGAGTTGAGGGAAGGAAAATTCTGTTAAACAATAAATCATACCAGTAATTAAAAAAATACTTTATCTTCAAAAATAATACTAAGGTCTCTACCAACATTTAACATCTATAAAACAAATAACTGTGCCCTATTTAAAATTCTAGAAATTTTTAATAAATAACACCTTTGGATGTTCCATATTTTAAAACAATACTATACGAAATGTTTTATGAAAGAATATATAACTTAAATATAATCTTTTACCTCCAAACTGGAAAAAAATACAGTAGCTAATAAAAACATATGCACCTTTCAACTACAAGAAGAGCCAAAGCTAAAGTCATACGTTTTTTTGTCCTTCACCTCTGCTTAAACAAAATACAGCCCCAAACAAAAGTTTTAATTACATTCTGATTAAAATATTAAGAAAGAGAAGTAACCTTACTTGTGTCCGCTTGGCTGCCCACACTGATGTATCTGTCATTGCCAGGAAGCGCTGTTTGGTAGTAAGTTGTCTCCTCCTGCTGAGGGGTCTTGGCATTCTTTGCAGTAAGGAAAGCCACTGCTAGCTCCAAGTTTCCATTACTATCCTTCAAGTATCAAGAACAGAACATCAAATATTTTGGAGTAAGTATACATTTGCATATGATTTATGTAATTTTCTCCATAACAACTCTAACAGTAAAAATCATTTTCAGACTTAAAATTATACGTCATTCTTAATTTCACAATATAAATTCACTGTAAACATAGTATACTATATCAACCATAATTCCTTTATCTATTAATTAAAACTAATATAATGCAAACATCAATTCTATAAATAATTTGTTTACCATTATTTTTTTTATTTGCTTAACAAAAGTCCAATCATAAACTTATACTTCGGAGCAAATGAACAAACTAAAAAATGTTTTCTGGAACTTACTATCTGAAACAGTGAAAAACAAATATTTAAAATAGTACTTCAGCAAACAAGAATAACAACAGATACTGTCTTTAATATTTATGCTGAATGCCTCAGTTCAGTTCAGTTCAGTTGCTCAGTCATGTGCAACTCTTCTCGACCCCCTGAATCGCAGCACGCCAGGCCTCCCTGTCCATCACCAACTCCCGGAGTTCACTCAGACTCACGTCCAGCGAGTCAGTGATGCCATCCAGCCATCTCATCCTCTGTCGTCCCCTTCTCCTCCTGCCCCCAACCCTCCCAGCATCAGAGTCCTTTCCAATGAGTCAACTCTTTGCATGAGGTGGCCAAAGTACTGGAGTTTCAGTTTCAGCATCATTGCCTCCAAAGAAATCCCAGGGCTGATCTCCTTCAGAATGGACTGGTTGGATCTCCGTGCAGTCCAAGGGACTCTCAAGAGTCTTCTCCAATACCACAGTTCAAAAGCATCAATTCTTCGGCACTCAGCTTTCTTTATAGTCCAACTCTCACATCCATACATGACCACAGGAAAAACCATAGCCTTGAACAGACAGACCTTTGTTGGCAAAGTAATGTCTCTGCTTTTGCATATGCTATCTAGGTTGGTCATAACTTTTCTTCCAAGAAGCAAGCGTCTTTTAATTTCATGGCTGCAGTCACCATCTGCAGTGATTTTGGATCCAAAAAAAATAAAGTCTGACACTGTTTCCACTGTTTCCCCATCTATTTGCCATGAAGTGATGGGACCGGATGCCATGATCTTCGTTTTCTGAATGTTGAGCTTTAAGCCAACTTTTTCACTCTCCTCTTTCACTTTCATCAAGAGGCTTTTTTTTTTTAGTTCCTCTTCACTTTCTACCATAAGGGTGGTGTCATCTGCATATCTGAAGTTATTGATATTTCTCCCGGCAATCTTGATTCCAGCTTGTGTTTCTTCCAGTCCAGCGTTTCTCATGATGTACTCTGCATGTAAGTTAAATAAGCAGGGTGACAATATACAGCCTTGATGTACTCCTTATCCTATTTGGAACCAGTCTGTTGTTCCATGTCCACTTCTAACTGTTGCTTCCTGACCTGCATATAGGTTTCTCAAGAGGCAGGTCAGGTGGTCTGGTATTCCCATCTCTTTCAGAATTTTCCACAGTTTATTGTGATCCACACAGTCAAAGGCTTTGGCACAGTCAATAAAGCAGAAATAAATGTTTTTCTGGAACTCTCTTGCTTTTTCGATGATCCAGCGGATGTTGGCAATTTGATCTCTGGTTCCTCTGCCTTTTCTAAACCCAGCTTGAACATCTGGAAGTTCACAGTTCACATATTGCTGAAGCCTAGCTTGGATAATCTTGAGCATTACTTTACTAGTGTGTGAGATGAGTGCAATTGTGTGGTAGTTTGAGCATTCTTTGGCATTACCTTTCTTTGGGATTGGAATGAAAAGTGCCATTTTCCAGTCCTGTGGCCACTGCTGAGTTTTCCAAATTTGCTGCAATATTGAGTGCAGCACTTTCACAGCATCATCTTTCAGGATTTGAAATAGCTCAACTGGAATTCCATCACCTCCACTCGCTTTGTTTGTAGTAATGCTTTCTAAGGCCCACTTGACTTCACATTCCAGGATGTCTGGCTCTAGATGAGTGATCACACCATATTGGTTATCTGGGTCATGAAGATCTTTTTGTACAGTTCTTCTGTGTACTCTTGCCACCTCTTCTTAATATCTTCTGCTTCTGTTAGGTCCATACCATTTCTGTCCTTTATCGAGCCCATCTTTGCATGAAATGTCCCCTTGGTATCTCTAATTTTCTTGAAGAGATCTCTAGTCTTTCCCATTCTGTTGTTTTCCTCTATTTCTTTGCATTGATCGCTGAGGAAGGCTTTCTTTTTTTTTTTTAATTTTTAAAAAAATTTTTTTTTTAATTTTATTTTTAAACTTTACATAATTGTATTAGTTTTGCCAAATATCAAAATGAACCCGCCACAGATATCATATCTCTTCTTGCTATTCTTTGGAACTCTGCATTCAGATGCTCATATCTTTCCTTTTCTCCTTTGCTTTTCACTTCTCTTCTTTTCACAGCTATTTGTAAGGCCTCCCCAGACAGCCATTTTGCTTTTTTTGCATGGCTCAGATCATGAACTCCTTATTGCCAAATTCAGACTGAAATTGAAGAAAGTAGGGAAAACCACTAGACCATACAGGTCTAAATCAAATCCCTTATGATTATACAGTGGAAGTGAGAAATAGATTTAAGGGCCTAGAGCTGATAGATAAGAGTGCCTGATGAACTATGGAATGAGGTTCGTGCTGAATGCCTACTTAGAGGCAAATTAACAAGCAAATATCCGACTCATAAGAAAACAGCATCAGTGGCCTGAAAGCTTGATAGAGAGACACAGAGAACTCCAGAATACTGTGGAGATGAAAATTCTACCCAAATTAAACACATAAATAATATTCTAAAAATTTTGACAGCAAATTCATGAGAGAAACTTGCCCAGTTATCTCTATATTCTCTCTACAGTTATCAATAAAAACAACATTAGCTCTATGACTGCTAACTGAAACCACATTATGAAATCCAGGTATTAATAATGAAGCTATCTTTGTATCAAAGGCCAGAACACATAATACTGTGGAAGCCTTCAGAAACTTAGTTTACAAAGTTTAACTGGAAGCCAGTGGAAGGTTTTGGACAGAAACATTTTAAAAGGATTACTGTGGGTATATGTGGGGAACAGACTATAGGAGAGAATCGGCAGAAGCAGAGCCCAATATTATTTGCTATCATATCAAATGTGGGGAGGGATAAAAAGAGAAAGACCAGGATGATCCCACAATCTGATGTCTGAGCAACTGGAACAATTCAGCCCAACTCCACTTCTAACAGCCTTTGAGGAGAGAAAACGGTAGGAGTGCACATTTTAAACTTTGTTACCTATCAAAACTGTCATTAGACTCTTAAATGACTCATCCAAAACAAGAGTTTAACATAGTCTACTGCTGCTACTGCTGCTGCTGCTGCTGCTGCTGCTAAGTCGCTTCAGTCGTGTCTGACTCTGTGCGACCCCATGGACTGCAGCCTACCAGGCTTCTCCGTCCATAGGATTCTCCAGGCAAGAACACTGGAGTGGGTTGCCATTTCCTTCTCCAATGCATGCAAGTGAAAAGTGAAAGTGAAGTCCCTCAGTCCTGTCTGACTCTTAGCGACCCCATGGACTGCAGCCCACCAGGCTCCTCTGTCCACAGGAGTTTCCAGGCAACAGTACTGGAGTGGGGTGCCATTGCCTTCTCCCAACATAGTCTACAGTTTGTGACAAACCAGACATAAAACAATTTTAATAACAATGGCTAACATTTATTGAAGACTAAGTGCCAAGAAATGTACCAAATGCTTTCCATATACTCCCTCATATGATAATAATGATAAACTGAATGCAGCAGGGATCTATACATCTTGAAGGTCACTTACTTTGAACATACAAAGAAATTCTCAATATAAAAGTGCTAAAAATCAATCAACGACATTGTGGCTCCCAAAAGTAGACTCTGCGTCAGTATAATGCTGAGATAGTCAACCCATTATTAAACATTTTACAAATTTATACTGAGCAACAATTAAGACTTAAGTACACTGTTTTCTTCCCCAGATACTGGTAACTGAAACAAGTTTAAAAAAAAAAAAAAAGTGGTCACACAGCTCAAAGGAAATGTGAACACTACTTTAATTTTTTATGTTTATTTAATTAAACATATTCTACATGTTTCCTAAGTTTTAAAAAAAAATTTAAGTGAATTCCCCAAATTTGCCCTGAACAAGGTAATAGGTCTAACCCCAGACTCAAGTGATACAGAATGGGAAAGGCCATTTCTGAAAATAGACGTGGAATGATTGTCATATTTAGCAGAAAAAAGGATGGACTGGCAATCATCTAAATGTCATAATCATAAAAATTGAGGTACGACATTTTTGCTTCCTTTCCAGCTACTTAAGAGCAGCTTCATAAACCACGCTTTAAAATGCTCCTAACAGTACTGGTTGATTATTTTCCTGATGCAGGAAAAAGCTGAAGCAAAGCTTCCAGTAAAAGCAGAAATTATGTGTGGTACTGGGAGCAGGCTGCTTGGTTTCTATTCCAAGCTCCTCCACATGTTAACTATGTGATCTTCAGCAAGTCATTTTAACCTCTCTGTTTCTCCTTACCCTTTAAAAGGTGGATAAAAATAACACCTACTTCAAAGTTACTCGGAGGAGGAGTTAGCCACACAAAGTACTTAGAATAGCACCTAGTACTTACTGTAAGTGCTTAATAAGTGCTAATTCTTACCACTACAATGATGATGACTGTGATTACAATCATTCAAAAGATAAATTATTTCTAGAAAACAAGGAAGAACTTCTGGCTCCAAATCAAAAATAATGTAAAGTTGTCTTTCAGAGCAACATGCAAAAGACTGAAGCTGTGTGTGTGCCTACAGTAGCCAACGGCTCTACTGTTGATGTCAGACTTGAGCAGTGATCTATAAATACACTTCAAGTGGAGTTCCAGTTCTGAACATTTTTCCTTCATTCGCTCTCTTTCAATCTGCATATCCATGTGATCTGACTCATCTGGGTGCCTCTGTGTGGCAATGAGTATATTTCACAAGACACAACAAAAATCATGCCCTTTTTTGTGCATAATCAAACAGTTTGATGTTGAATGATCTTAAGCACTCAATTAACTGAAGGTTAGCTGATTTATATTTCTCCTTCCTGGAAGATTAAAAGGGAAGCTTCTGATACTGTATTAATTTTCCCCCAATTCCTCTTCCTCTTCTATGCCATTCTACCCCTCCATCCCCAATTAAACACTACAGTGTCTCTTGAGTAAAATTGGCCATTAGTACTTGGGAGTCATATCACTCCATTTTGCATGAAAACCGTTTCATGTGGAGGGAGGTCTTCTTTCACTCCAAGGCATCATGGAACATCAGGGTGCTAAAAGCTAATGTGTTCAAAATTGCAGTATGTTATGTTAGTTCAGTTCAGTTGCTCAGTCATGTCCGACTCTTTGCGACCCCAAGGACTGCAGCACGCCAGGCCTCCCTGTCCATCACCAACTCCTAGAGTTTACTCAAACTCATGTCCATTGAGTCAATGATGCCAACCAACCACCTCACCCTCTGTTGTCCCCTTCTCCTTCCGCCTTCAATCTTTCCCAGCATCAAGGTTTTTGCAAATGAGTCAGTTCTTTGCATCAGGTGGCCAAAGTACTGGAGTTTCAGCTTCAGCATCAGTCCTTCTAATGATTATTCAGGACTGATTTCTTTAGGATGGACTGGTTGGATCTCCCTGCAGTCCAAGGGACTCTCAAGAGTCTTCTCCAACACCACAGTTCAAAAGCATCGATTCTTTGGCACTCAGCTTTCTTTATAGTCCAATGCTATGTTAAGTAAGGCCTTTACTTTATAAAAGTTCTTCCCTGTATCTATGGTACTATCCGTTGTATAACTAAAAAACTCAACTTTCCAATATGGTAGGTGGTGGAGATGAGGGTGTAACAGAAACTGTATCTCGTGAAACAGAGGCCATACCTTCAAGGCTTGCTGTAGAATCTGGGCATCATTAATCCCCGTAATTTCTCGTAGTTGATTCAGAAACGTCTGCTGGTGCTGGAAGAAAGGAAAAACCGAAAGCGTTATACTCAAATCTGGAAATGTACAAAGACCAGAAAATAAATGACCTTTGGGAAAAAGGACAGAAAACACAAAATACAGTAAAAAACAAAAAAATATAGAACTTGAGAAAGACTGAAAAAATTTCATTATTTTAGGAAGAATAAACCACGCTGTGTGAGTCCTTATTCCATTTTCACGTTTCTAAAAGCTGATTGATTCTTCCCTGTCTGATGTATGCCATCTAATAAGAGAAGGAGTGAACTCTGTGACAACTAAACCTAAGAAGAACAAAGGCAAAAAGGTATCCACTGGTGTACTTTAACTAGGGGATGAGACCCCAGAATGAAACTGAGGCAGCCCTATGAAACTCTCGGAGAAGGCAATGGCACCCCAATCCAGTACTCTTGCCTGGAAAATCCCATGGACGGAAGAGCCTGGTAGACTGCGTTCCATAGGGTCGCTAAGAGTCAGGCACGACTGAGCAACTTCACTTTCACGTTTCACTTTTATGCATTGGATAAGGAAATGGCAACCCACTCGTGTTCTTGCCTGGAGAATCCCAGGGACAAGAGCCTGGTGGGCTGCCATCTATGGGGTCGCACAGAGTCGGACACAACTGAAGCGACTTAGCAGTAGCAGTATGAATCTCTCCCTGCCCCTAAAGTCAGCCAGCATCTAGGCATTTAGGATGTACGGAAAAAACACGCCTTTGGCAAACAAGCAGTAGGTGGATATATTACACTGGGAGATGACTAAACCACCACACTCTATTCAAGGGAGGGAAAAAGAACACCTCATTCTCCAATCTGTCATAAAAGATCCAAAATAAAATTGATTACTTGCTCCCATTTGCTGTGTGTGTTAGTCCCTCAGTTGTGTCAGACTCTTTGAGACCCCATGAACTGTAGCCCTCCAGGCTCCTCTGTCCATAGAATTCTCCAGGCAAGAATACTGGAGTGGGCTGTCATTCCCTTTCCCAGGGGAACTTACCAACCCAGGTATCGAGCCTGCATCTCCCAGATTTTTTTGCAGGCAGATTCTTTACTGTCTGAGTCACTTGGGCCCATTTGCTTTAGATGTGTTTATACTCTACTGATGTACCACACTCTACTAAAGAGAAAAACAGGTAGGATAGGATTCTATTACCAAAACCCTTCCCTAAACTTCCCTAATTAAAAATACAGTCCTCCCTCCATCTCTACATTTCTTAATACAAGTTCCCCAAAACTGAAGACAGAACCATGAAACAGAGAAAGCTCAATGGGTGATATGACATGGAAAGCAAGTCCCCTCTAGAATAAAAGGATCTGCTGAAATCTTGTCTTCTCACTAAACATTCTTACGTGACATTTATTAAATGTCACTCTATACTTCCTCCTCTAGCATCCAGTCCAAGTTCTAGATACGATACAGGAGAAAGGACAAAGAGTGTCTGCTAAATGATTCCACCTTCTTCAACAAGCCCCATGTGCCTCATTCACTGAGCAGAACAAAGTCATGTCATGTGGCCCTTCATGGTTGCAAAGAAGGTTGAGAAATGTATTTTTCAGTTAGGCAAAAAGCTTCACTTCAAATCTGTTGCTAAGGAAAAAGAAAAGAACGAAGAATGTACACTAAACAGCCACTGGCAGTATCCACTATGACATCAACAAATGTTAATTTCCATAAAAATCTTACTAAAAGCTGAGGTAACTGAGACAAAAAATAAAATATATAATAAGATATATGAACAAAGGTCATATAAACACAACAGTTGATTAGAAGAACTAAACTGCCGAATTTAGTGTGCTGAAATATGAGAAAAGTAAAATTCTCTTTAGACATGTCAATTTTTCTACTTTCATTTTAAAAATTACCAATAGCAAGCAATGGAACCAAAACTAACTTACACAATCCCCAACATTACAAATTAAAGATGTATACAAATTATACAGAAATTCTCTTTATCTAACTCCACATTTTAGTGAACATAAAATACTTGAAAGATTTTACAAGCTTGTTTATAACCACCCACACCAGCACTCCAAACCCTATTCTTTACACAGAATATAATTTTCCTCAACGGCAAATTATTCAATTGTGTATCAGGGAAAGATTTCTGAATACCCCAAATAAATTAATCATTTGTACAAATGATGCTGGCTATTATTTATAATGCAATTTGAATGGAAACAATGCAAATGTCCTTCCACTAACAAAGTTTTAAGTTGTAATGTGCAAGACAATGCCCTGATAAATCTATCAATAAAGAAGACTTCCAGGCCCCACACCCAGAGATAGTGATTCCAGAAGCATCTGGATCTGCTAAGGGATCTTCATTTTTAGTAAACATCTCAAATGAGTTTGATATAGATGAGCCTAGAAGCATGGTTTAATTTAAACAAACAACTGTGTATTTTTAAACAGCAAATATATAATCTATATAGAAGTTAATCTTTACAAATCATATTAAGCTAAGCTTAAATCATATTAAGCTAAGATTACAAAAATAGTGTGTCTATGTTAATGAGTACAAAAGTGAAGAAGTGAAGAGAAGTCGCTCAGTTGTGTCCGACTCTTTGTGACCCCATGGACTGTAGCGCACCAGGCTCCTTGATCCATGGGATTTTCCAGGCATGAATACTGGAGTGGGTTACCATTTCCTCCTCCAGGGGATCTTTCTGACCCAGGGACTAAACCCGGGTCTCCCGCACTGTAGGCAGGCGCTTTACCATCCAAGCTACCAGGGAAGCCCAATGAGTACAAGGTAAGATGTAAAAAGAATGTAAAACCCAGAAAGCTTACAAAGCCTGCATTAAACTCCCAATTCTTCTCCCATCTCTGCATCAACACACTTTGCCACTTCTCACTTCCTCCCACTAATTGTTGCTGTTCAGTCGCTAAGTCATGTCCAACTCTTTGTGACCCCATGGACTGCAGCACACCAGGCTCCTCTGTCCTCCACTATCTTCTGGAGTTTGCTGAAATTCATGTCCACTGAGTCGGTAATGATACCTAACCATCTCATCCTCTGCCACTCCCTTCTCCTTTTGCTTTCAATCTTTCCCAGCATCAGGGTCTTTTCCAATGAGTTGGCTCTTTGTATCAGATGCCCAAAATACTGAAGCTTCAGAAACGTTATTTCCTTGCTGCACTGATGACTGGCTTGGCCATGAGACAAGCTTTCATCAATGGCATATTAGCAGAAATGAAATGTGCTTGCATGGTTGGGCTTACCCTCTTGAAATTGTGCAATTCATTAAGAACATAACCTGGATAGCCCATTTGCCCCAGAAGAATGAGCCACATGAGAAGAGCCACCCCAACCAAACAATCTGAACATAATATTTGGGATGTCACTAACTTTTGGTGTGATCTGTTACAGTGACAGGTGACTGCAAGTGAGTACAATAAGAATATTCATATAAGAGTATTTTATACAGAAAAGCAACATCGAAAGCTTTGTTATCATTTGGTGTGTTTTGTTCATTTTTCACAATAACGTCAGCTAACTATCCTAAGAAATATTCAGGTGCGTGTCTAGCATGGCTCTTGATCTCATGAATTTTGACTGAAAGTGAAATAATGAAAAGGATTAGGATGAGAAAGAAGGCTGACTGGGAAAAAGAAAAGGTAAATGAATTTTCTTAACTAACCAAGAAATGGGAACAAGATTACTAGAGGTAAGCAAGGAGAAAATTCTAAGTTTATGGAAGAGAAACCACCTCATCCATCAAGTTTTCCTATTTGCTACTGGCATCTTCCAGCTGTGCTTTTTTCCTATCTTTGAAAATTTGCACCTTCATTTCCTACAATCTTATGATTTTGCTGCTTTTATTTCTGTTGTGATTAAGACCCTGGTCTTCTTTCAAAGTTTGCACCTTCTTATTTACCAAACTTCTGGTCCTTGAAACGCCCTGATCCTTAACTAAAAATATCCTGCCATGTGGTTCTCTCTTCTTTGACTAATGATTTTGGATCCAAAGTGGACCTAACAGACTATCATCTCCAGAATTCCTTTTCTGAGCTGAGGTCTTCCTTGTATAAATTTCTTATCTACTACAGTATGATTGCACTCATCTCACACACTAGTAAAGTAATGCTCAAAACTCTCCAAGCCAGGCTTCAGCAATACGTGAACCATGAACTTCCAGATGTACAAGCTGGTTTTAGAAAAGGCAGAGGAACTAGAGATCAAATTGCCAACATTTGCTGTATCATTGAAAAAGCAAGAGAGTTCCAGAAAAACATCTCTTTCTGCTTTGTTGATGATGCCAAAGCCTTTGACTATGTGGATCACAAAAAATTGCGAAAAATTCTGAAAGAGATGGGAATACCAGACCACCTGACCTGCCTCTTGAGAAACCTGTATGCAGGTCAGGAAGCAACAGTTAGAACTGGACATGAAACAACAGACTGGTTCCAAATAGGAAAAGGAGTACGTCAAGGCTGTATATTGTCACCCTGCTTATTTAACTTATATGCAGAGTACATCATGAGAAACGCTGGGCTGGAGGAAGCACAAGCTGGCATCAAGATTGCCGGGAGAAATATCAATAACCTCAGATATGAAGATGACACCACCCTTATGGCAAAAAGTGAAGAAGAACTAGAGAGTCTCTTGATGAAAGTGAAAGAGGAGAGTGAAAAAGTTGGCTTAAAGCTCAACATTCAGAAAACTAAGATCATGGCACCTGGTCCCATCACTTCATGGCAAATAGGGAAATAGTGGAAACAGCAGCTGACTTTATTTTTCTGGGCTCCAAAATCATTGCAGATGGTGACTGCAGCCATGAAATTAAAAGATGCTTACTCCTCGGAAGGAAAGTTAGGACCAACCTAGACAGCATATTAAAAAGCAGAGGCATTACTTTGCCAACAAAGGTCCATCTAGTCAAGGCTATGGTTTTCCCAGTAGTCATGTATGGATGTGAGAGTTGGACTATAGAGAAAGCTGAGCACCAAAGAACTGATGCTTTTGAACTGTGGTGTTGGAGAAGACTCTGGAGAGTCCCTTGGGCTGCAAGGAGATCCAACCAGTCCATCCCAAAGGAGATCAGTCCTGGGTGTTCATTGGAAGGATTGATGCTGAAGCTGAAACTCCAATATTTTGGCCACCTGGTGTGAAGAGCTGACTCATTTGAAAAGACCCTGATGTTGGGAAAGATTGAAAGCAGGGGGAGAAGGGGACGACAGAGGGCGAAATGGTTAGATGGCATCACCAACTCAATGGACGTGAGTTTGGGTAAACTCCGGGAGTTTGTGATGGACAGGGAGGCCTGGCCTGCTGCGGTTCATGGGGTCACAAAGAGTCAGACACGACTGGGCGACTGAACTGAACAGTATAAGGAGGTAGCTGTAACCTGCTGACACTGCTGAATCAAGAAGGGCAAGACACAGTGTTCAAAGAGATTCAGCGGTTTGCAAACACCACAAAAATCACTAAGTGAACAAGCTAAGACTACCTACAGGCCTTCAGATTTCTTCCTTAATGTTATTTTTACTGAGTGACGACATCCTTAAGTACCTACTACGTGTAAAATCCAGTACTGTACACTTCAAGGAGAAGAAGGCACCAGTAACTTCAATATAAAGTATGGATCAGAGTGTTTCACAGAATTCTTTCCTTCCCCTGTTGATCCTATATAATACTGGGTCCGTTTTAAATCTATTTAAGTAAGACTACAGCACATTTACATTGGTATAACTTCTTGAAAATGCAAAAAGAAGGATCACTGACTTAAGGCAAAAAAAGAATACAAGTATTTATTATGCTCTTACTGCATGCCAGACTGTTAAGTGCTTCTGGTATATAATCTCAAATAATACGTATGCACATGCACACACACAAATCCTCTAGAAAATCACTCTCATTTTATAACGAATAACATATATAAGGACTAAGAAGTTCAAATGCAGAAATGACTGTCTAATTTTTCAAATTCCACAGTCCATGTGTCTCCCACATTTTCTCCATGGTATCTGATTCTGGAGATTAAAGATGTAGTAAAAAAATAAATACTCAGCCCCAAAATCCATTACTATGTTGACATTAAACACTTTGATAGTGGTACAAGAAAACTGGAGCACTGATGACCACAAGGCAGGAAAGCTTTCTGTGTTAAGAGGTGAGTGACTCATAAGTCAGTCTTTGGTTCCTTTGACTGAATTTCTAAATATACATAAAACAGTTTAGTGCAAAAAGGAAGAAGACAAAGGTTTCCATCTTCAGGGGAAAAAATGTTAACTCTCATAAGAACCTCTAAAAAAAAATTTTTAACGCTTCTAAGACCAAAAAAAAAAAACCCAATTTGATAGAAAATCCCAAAGCATTCATCAACTTCAGAATCACATGACTTAAATTTCAGAATTAGCATTGCTAAAAGATGCTTACTCCTTGGAAGGGAAGTTATGACCAACCTAGATAGCATATTCAAAAGCAGAGACATTACTTTGCCAACAAAGGTCCGTCTAGTCAAGGCTATGGTTTTTCCTGTGGTCATGTATGGATGTGAGAGTTGGACTATGAAGAAGGCTGAGCGCCAAAGAACTGATGCTTTTGAACTGCGGTGTTGGAGAAGACTCTTGAGAGTCCCTTGGACTGCAAGGAGATCCAACCAGTCCATTCTGAAGGAGATCAGCCCTGGGATTTCTTTGGAAGGAATGATGCTAAAGCTGAAACTCCAGTACTTTGGCCACCTCATGCAAAGAGTTGACTCATTGGAAAAGACTCTGATGCTGGCAGGGATTGGGGGCAGGAGGAGAAGGGGACGACAGAGGATGAGATGGCTGGATGGCATCACTGACTTGATGGACGTGAGTCTGAGTGAACTCTGGGAGTTGGTGATAGACAGGGAGGCCTGGCGTGCTGCGATTCATGGGGTCGCAGAGTCAGACACGACTGAGCGACTGAACTGAACTGAACTGAAGCACCAAATGGTAAACATTTCAAAGTTCACTGACAGATAATTTCAAGTACATAATATATCCTTCATGTAGCTCATTGTAAGACCGAAACCTGCCTCTAACCAGATATGTAAGAAAACAAAAATCATTTAATAAGTCTTGTATTTTATTTTTATCCATAATTTTAAGGAGAGCAACATGACAACCTTTCATTACTCTTCATATATAACCTCAAATAATATATGCACACCTTCATATGACCTCTCTGAGGAACTTACCTACAGTATGATCCTTCTCACAGCTTAAAGGGCCCTTTACATGCCCCAGCTATCTCTAGCTTGACCTTACAATGCTTTCCCCTCTTGCGCTTCCTCTTCCAGTCAGGGTATACACAATACTATTCTGCTTCCTAACTCAAAGGTCTGAGGATATTCAATTGTTTTCTGTTGAGGTCAGAGGTTTCTCTGACACTTACCACAGACTGTAATAATATATAATGATTAATCATCAGACTCTATATTGAAGAGAACACAGGGTGTCTATTTCCCTCATCACTGTGTTCCTGGTAACTAAGTAGTAGAGTGTCTGGCATGTGGTAGAAACACAATAAATCTTGACCAAATAAATGAAAACAGCAGTTTGCAGAGGTGAACTGGAATAAATCACCTCACAGGGCTTGAGCTCACCCACAGGAAAGAGGTACAAATTAAACTGGAGAAGGGAACAAGAAGCATGCATAAATCACGCCCAGTTGCTTAGCAAACTCTCTTCACTTTGCTACACTGCACTGCGAAGCTCACAGAAGGCCTTCCTGCCTAGTCCTGGTAGTGTCCATCCTGCGTGAAGGGGAGTGTACAGTACAGTATTGTTGAAATTTCCAAATTCAAAGAATCTACATATTAATCTCAAGAACAGTTGTGGTATCTTTTATTTTCTACTGCCATAGACTTAAGGTTCATCTCAGTCTTTTTGGGTTAACAGCACTTTAGTATTAAAATAATCACATACTTTTATGGATGCATATATCTACAAGTATGCTTTTTGTATTCTTCACTATTTACATTTAGCCTTAGAAATGCCAGAAATTCTGAATTTAAAGTCTTTTCCCACGTTTTTATAGAATCCAGATCTACAATCTTAAGCATTATGTAATCTAACAAAAAAAAAAAAAAATGAATAAGGTGAAGAAATAAGACACTTTGCTCATCCTCAATAAATCATTCCTCACTTCAGAGTTCATACCCCTACTGCAGCCCTTTAACCAATCTAACATCTGCATGATGTCCAGGCCCTGAAGAGAACCCTCTATCCCTATTAACTGGCAGACAAAAGATATGCAACAGAATTAGAAACTAAACACTTTCCCCTAAATATACTGTTTTGTGTATGTGTGCTTGGTCACGAATTCATGTCCAACTCTTTGCGACCCCATGGACTGTAGCCCACCAGGCTCCGCTATCCATGGGATTCTCCAGGCAAGAATACTGAAGTGGATAGCCATTTCCTACTCCAGGGGATCTTGCTGACCCAGAGTGATAAGCTAAGTTCACACAGTTAAATACATTTCTAGGCCAAACAAGAATCTAATACCGTGAAACATGGTTTCTATGGGAACATGCATTTAGAGTTACAAAAACCCAACTTGCAAAACCTTTTGGAACAGTGTGTTTTTAAATTAGAATGCCTATATTCTGGAAAATGTGGGTAAACAAAACTGTCATGAATCAAATTGTATCTGTGAACTGCAATCTCTACAGTTTAAATCAAGTGTATCTTTAGCTTGTTTTTGATGTTAATGATTTGGTTGATTCCTAATATATTTCTCCCTTGTCCAATTAAATCTTTGTGGGTCTCTTGGTTTCTGTACTTAAATTTTTATTAATTTTCAGTCCAAAAATAAAATCCCTTAAACTAACAGAACAAAATTAGCATGCTCTAAGTAGAACTTTCCAACTAGAATACCACATAACTCCTAACAGCTCTATGTGTCACAAACAATTCCTTAAATCAAATACAGTATTTGGGCATCCTAATTACAAATACAGTACATCCTATTGACTAAGCTTCCCCAGTAGCTCAGTAAAGAATCTGCCTGCAATGCAGGAGATCAGGGTTTGATCCCTGGGTGGGGAAGATCCCGTGGAGAAGGGAATGGCAACGCATTCCAGTATTCTGGACTAGAGAATACCATGGACAGACCATGGGGTCCCAAAGAACAAGACACGAATGAGCCATTAACACTTTCACTATTGACTATTAGAAATTGCATTATTCTAGACATACGGCTAGGTTTAATAAAGCATGTGCTCTATACCACTTTCTTTCCCAGACCGATAAAAGGGTCATTTACATAAGTGTCCAGGCTCCAGCACCTCAGCACACATGTCCTCCATCCAGTGCGCTTCAATCATAGCCTCTTCAATAAGAAGTGAATCTCAGTCTCAGGGCTCAGTGAGACCTCTCCCAAACGTATTTCTTCCCCTATTCTTAAGAGTTCTTTAAATGATAACTCAAATGATAACACTTTATCACTTGTTACTACTCAATATTGCTTTGTATTAAACTTTCCCCATTCATATTACTGTATAGTTTCTATGTCCTAATTGGACTCTTATTCATACAATCAACTTCCTTAAAAGCATTTTTTGTATTCTAATAATATATTAATGATACAATTCTGTATTTTTAAGACAGAAGTCTCAAAAACAATCAGGAAAGGGAAAATTAACCATATATAGTTGTTTTTTTCTTAGAATCACCACTTATTGAGCACTTACTAAAAGTGTACAAGGCACTAGAGACTTCATTATGTAGGCATGATGCATTACATTGTTGGCTACTGGTGACTGGACTCAATCTCTAGTCCCTTTTTCCTCCTTGGATAGGGGAGTGGGCTCTAATCATAGTGGCTGGTTTTTCTGAGGCACAGCCCCCATCCTGAAGCAATCTATTCCCCCCAACCAGGAGTTATCTCATTAACATACAAAAGGCAGCAAATTTCTGTGGCAGAAACCAAAGGAAAAGGCTAAATATTTATTTAATCTTTCACTGTATCATTTAGATTAAAAAAAAATGCCTAAAAATATACAGCAGACATTGCATTTAACTTATTCACAAAACAAAAACAGACTCACAGACTTAAAGAATGAACCCTAGGTTGCCAGAGGATAAGGATGAGAGGAAGGAGCAGCCACAGACTATTATACCACAGCCAGCCACATATAGCTACTTATATATACACCAAGGTACCAAATTGTTTTGTTTGTTCTGCTCATGGACTTCTCTTTGCTTCAAATGATACCATGCATCTCCCTATAAATCTTCAACATCACCTCCTCTGTGAGGTCTTTCCTGTTCTTAGATCCTCTCCTTGGTCCTAGCAGTATATCCTGTATATACCTCACTTAAGGAAAGAAGTAAAAGCATCAGTTACTCAGTCATGTCTGACTCTTCGCAATCCCATGGACTGAAGCCCACCGGGCTTTTTTGTTCTTGGAATTCTCCAGGCAAGAATACTGGAGTAGCCATTCCCTTCTCCAGGGAATATTCTCAACCCAGGGATCGAACTCAGGACTCCTGCATGGCAGCAGGATTCTTAACTGTCTGAGCCACCAGGGAAGCTCCATATACTTCACTTAACTTCTAATATAATGTATGCATTTCTGGCTCCCACCACCACCAAACTATAAGCTATTTTATAGTGCATTGTTTATACCTATCTACTTAAAACAAAGAATAAATGAATAGATGGACATGATAATGAGAGATAACTGGGTATCTAAGCAGAAATGTAAAAAAGCAATTGAAAACATGAAACAAGAGTTTACGTGAGGGTGAAAATTTTTAAATTATTTTGAAAATACAAATTTGGTAGTAATGAACATATACAAATGACAGATTACATAAACACTCAAAGCTTGCAAAGTAGAAAGCAGAAAACCAAAGACCAAACCTTGAAAAACTCCTATAATTAAGTAAACACACAGTCCATGGTATTAGCAACCAAACTTTAGTATGCTGTATAGCCCAAATGTAAATACTTTAAATATATGTACTGTAAATACACAGCAAAATCTGACAAGCTTACAAAAACCTTGCCCATACCCAGGCCTACTTGAGACTGTCTTCTTACCCAACAATTCTCAACTCCCTATGTTTGTAGTACGTGTTTAAATACTAAGCATTTTTGGCACGCTCAAAAAGATCTGAAACCTTCACCACAACAAAATTCAACAACTCTTAAGGGAGGTGGCGTAATTAGAATGCAATTATTCCTCCAGTACAATACTGTCCCATGGTGTCTGCAAAAGCAGTTATCACACTGTTCAGTAGTATCCCACCCTCCTGATTATCCAGGCACTAAGACGTGCTCATAGCAAAATACTGACAAGTTTCAATAAATAATATGTATTCAGCATTAACTTAAAAGTAAGGTATAATTGTTTACCTCTTATTCATAACAAGTGTATTCCGCTCTACACTAAATCATAAAACCTGTTCAGAGGAGATACTGGAATAAGTATAATACATTTACTGAAGTACAGCAAAATAAAGTTTTAAATTATGATCAAACCTGGGGGCACATCTCTGAAGATTTTTGACAACAAAAAGGCTGAGACCACTACTCTAAGACAAATGCTATCAAATAAGTACTGAGGTTACAGATGGAATGTAGATGACAACAGCAATAAAATCTACTCTGTATGTTTAATAGCCATATTTTGTAAGAATAATGCTGATACATATACATTACTTTCCTCGGTTGAAGCTGCAAATGCCAAGTGAGCTTCTATAAAACACTCGTGAAGTCGCTCAGTTGTGTCCGACTCCTTGCAACCCCATGGACTATAGCCTATCAGGCTCCTCCACCCATGGAATTTTCAAGCAAGAGTACTGGAGTGGGTTGCCATTTCCTTCTGTCAAATTAAGTTAAACTTGTTATTCTGATTTTTTTTTTTGAATTTTGGTTACATCTAAATTATTAGTGGATCACATTCTGTCAGACCTATCCAACATGACCCATGCATCATTAGAGATACCAAGGGAACATTTCATGCAAAGATGGGCTCAAAAGGACAGAAATGGTATGGACCTAACAGAAGCAGAAGCTATTAAGAAGAGGTGGCAAGAATACACAGAAGAACTGTACAAAAAAGATCTTAATGACCCAGATAATCACAATGGTGTGGTCACTCACCTAGAGCCAGACGTCCTGGAATGTGAAGTCAAGTGGGCCTTAGGAAGCATCACTATGAACAAAGCTAGTGGAGGTGATGGAATTCCAGTTGAGCTATTTCAAATCCTGAAAGATGATGCTGTGAAAGTGCTGTACTCAATATGTCAGCAAATTTGAAAAACAGCAGTGGCCACAGGGCTGGAAAAGGTCACTTTCCATTCCATGGCCACAGGGCTGGAAAAGGTCACTTTCCATTCCAATCCCAAAGAAAGGCAATACCAAAGAATGCTCAAACTACTGCACAATTGCACTCATCTCACATGCTAGTAAAGTATTACTCAAAACTCTCCAAGCCAGGCTTCAGCAATACATGAACTGTGAACTTCCAGATGTTCAAGCTGGTTTAGAAAAGGCAGAGATCAAACTGCCAACATCCGCTGGATCATCGAAAAAGCAAGAGAGTTCCAGAAAAACATCTATTTCTGCTTTGTTGACGATGCCAAAGCCTTTGACTGTGTGGATCACAATAAACTGTGGAAAATTCTGAAAGAGATGGGAATACCAGACCACGTGACCTGCCTCTTGAGAAACCTGTATGCAGGTCAGGAAGCAACAGTTAGAACTGGACATGGAACAACAGACTGGTTCCAAACAGGAAAAGGAGTACGTCAAGGCTGTATATTGTCACCCTGCTTATTTAACTTATATGCAGAGTACATCATGAGAAACGCTGGGCTGGAGGAAGCACAAGCTGGAATCAAGATTGCCGGGAGAAATATCAATAACCTCAGATGTGCAGATGACACCACCCTTATGGCAGAAAGTGAAGAAGAACTAAAGAGCCTCTTGATGAAAGTGAAAGAGGAGAGTGAAAAAGTTGGCTTAAAGCCCACATTCAGAAAACTAAGATCATGGCATCCAGTCCCATCACTTCAAGGCAAATGGACGGGGAAATAATGGCTGACTTATTTTGGGGGGCTCCAAAATCACTGCAAGTGGTGATTGCAGCCATGAAATTAAAAGATGCTTGCTGCTTGGGAAAAAAGTTATGACCGACCTAGACAGCATATTAAAAAGCAGAGATATTACTTTGCCAACAAAGATCTGTCTAGTCAAGGCTATGGTTCTTCCAGTGGTCATCTATGGATGTGAGAGTTGGACTATAGAGAAAGCTGAGTGCTGAAGAATTGATGCTTTTAAACTGTGGTGTTTGAGAACTCTTGAGAGTCCCTTGGACTGCAAGGAGATCCAACCAGTCCATCCCAAAGGAGATCAGTCCTGGGTGTTCATTGGAAGGACTGATGCTGAAGCTCAAACTCCAATACTTTGGCCACCTGATGGGGAGAACTGACTCATTGGAAAAGATCCTGATGCTAGGAAAGACTGAAGGTGGGAGGAAAACGGGATGACAGAGGATGAAATGGTTGTATGGCATCACTCACTTAATGGACATGAGTTTAAGTAAACTCTAGGAGTTTGTAATGGACAGAGAGGCCTGACGTGCTGCATTCCATTTGGTTGCAAAGAGTCAGACACAACTGAGTGACTGAACTGAACTGAGTTACATATGAGATTAAATAAAAATGGACTCCTATTCATGGAAGAAAAACACAAAGGGAGCAAGAAAAATGCTGAAAACGGAAAAAACATCTCCAAGATATGTAAATTGAGGGAAAAAGTAGTATTTAAACTATAAAGAATTCCTTCAAATCAAAAAGGAAAAAGTAAAACAACTCCCCTTCCCCCCACCCAAACAACCAGAAACAAATGTGATTTCCACAAGGAAAAAAGCAATGGTTCATAAACATATAAAAAGATAACCAATTAACCTATCAACACTAGAATGGCTAATGGTTCATAACTATACATGAACCACCGAATACGCTCATATGCTGCCTTCTCTACCCCACTGCAGCCTAATATGCTCAGATGCACTAGTGCCCTCCCTCTGAAGCCACTAGCAGGAATGGAAATAATCACTTCTTTTAGTTCTGCAGTTTTATTACGAACTTGAAATCCCAGCCCACTGGGGAAGAAGTCTGGAATTCAGTTCGGAGAATCTGTATGGAGCAATGAGAACAGAGTTCATAACCCCAGGAGGCCTGCGCAGAGAGCTCCTTCTTCCCTCCCAAACTGGTCATTTTAGACCTGAGGCAGTGGACTGATGCTAATTTCTTTTCAACACTCTTCCTTGGCCCTGTCCTGACCCAATTTCTTTAAAGCCTTATGGGAAGACTTCAGGGGTCCTCTTTCTGAAGTGCCAAGACCAGCTCAGAGGCCTCCGTGGAGGATACAGAAAGACCCACACCCCGAGTCCAAGCTTGTTTCTGAAGCTCCATCTCAGACAAAGGTGACATTTGATTTTGCATGCACTCTGGTTCAAATTATGATGCATAAACTTATGTATATGCAAGTGTATAGCTGGTTCTCATATTAGTACAAGCACAGCATCAGGTCCTGGCCACTAATGCTTCTTCATTCCTGGTCCCTCTCTCCATACTCCTCTACAATATCCTTCCTCTTTACCTAGGATCTAGGTCTCAGCTCCACAGTCGATCCTGCCCTCAAAGCTAGTGCCACTCAGCCTGACAGACCCACTTCCAGGCTGGACAGCACCAACAAAAACCCAACAAATAAGTTTCTAGTTCAAAACAAGCTACTCTTCTGTCTTGTTCCCACATGAACCAAAAACCACAAGGAACGTCTTTCTCTGCTTAATTGTTTACCTGTCCACAGTTCATCCCACCCCATCATTAGTACCCCAAGTTCTCTCCAAACTTCCAAGCCAACTACAATGCGAAAGTAACATTGTACCCTATGGAACAAAACAGACATAAGATTATTATTCTGTGTGTAATTATTTAATAAAGAGATTAATTTGGTGTTAGTTTGAGGCATGAAGAAGAAAAGCCTTTTCATTCTTTGGCAGGTAGCCTTTTTATGAGGTATTACTAGAAAAAATATAAAATGTAGGAAAAAGTATGCAACTTCACTTTGTTTTGTAAGCCTACAGGACTGGCCCCTAAATGTTTTTACCTCTGGGAACATCTTTAACTTTTTTGCCATCTTCAGACTTCGAAAAATAAGTAGCTTTTGTTATTGTTGATCCTGTGAGAATGTAAACCTGAATAATATATGAGAAACAATACTTAAAAATCATCCAGAAAATAGCCAATAAGTACATGAAAAGGTGTTCAAAACCACAGTCAATCTGGAAATATATACTGACATCACAATGAAGTACCACTACTTACTAAAACTGCTAACATATAAAAGTTGATAACACTGTTACACAGATATAGACAACGGGAACTCTCATACATTCCTGATGAGAAGGTACAATCACTCTGAATAACCATTTAGCAATACCTTACAACAGTTATGTATATGCCCAAGAAAAACACTTCAGAAATACACCAGGTACCATTCTTCCCTGGTGGCCAATGCAGGGGACTCGGGTGTGATCCCTGGTTTGGAAAGATTCCCCGTGCCGCAGAGCAACTAAGCCCAGGCGCCACAACTGCTGAGCCTTCGTGCTGCAATTATTGGATCCTATACGCCTAGAGCCTGTGCTCCACAACAAGAAAAGTCACTGCAGTGAGAAGCCTGTGCACCACAACAGAGTAGCCACTACTAGAGGAAGCTCAAGAACAGCAACAAAGACCCTGCGCAACCAAAAATAAAGAAAACTTTAATCTAAAAAAAAAGTAGTAGCGTATCAGGTTCCAAAGTAAGAACTGTCCTTTTAAAATTAGCAATAAAATAAAAACATCCACCATCATCACTTCTAAACATTTATCAGACGTCTTACCTAATACAAGAAAAAATGAATTATAAGCATAAAAATTGTAAATAAAAATAAAACTGTCATGATTTATTTACACGATCTTTATATAAAAAAATCCAAAAACATCTCTGAAAAAATATCAGAAAGATGATTTGGGAGAATGGCATTGAAACATGAATAATATCATATACGAAACAAGTCACCAGTCCAGGTTCAATGAAGGATACTGGATGCTTGGGGCTGGTGCACTGGGACAATTCAGAGGGATGGTACGGGGAGGGAGGAGGGAGGAGGGTTCAGGATGGGGAACACGTGTATACCTCTGGTGGATTCATGTCAATACATGGCAAAACCAATACAATATTGTAAAGTTAAAAAAAAAAATCAGAAAAAGTTTTAGCAAAGTGGCTAGATATAAAATCAATCTACAGAAGTCAGCTGCATTCACACACACCAGTAACAAATAACAAACATTTTAAAGCACTTTATAATATTGTTATTGGAAAGTATCAACTATATAGGACAAATAATGTACATGAATTCTACTGTGAAAATCATAAGCCAAGTAAAAAAAAAATTAAAGATCTAAGGTGGCTTAGTGGTAAAGAATCCACCTGCAATGCAGGAGATGCAGGTTTAATCCCTGGATCAGGAAGGTCCCCTGGAGAAGTAAATGGCAACCCATTCCAGTATTCTCACCCAGGAAATCTCATGGACAGAGGAGCCTGGCAGGTTACAGCCCATGGGGTCGCCAAAGAGTTGGACATGACTTAGCAATGAAACAACAAAAATATTAAAGTAGAGCTAAATTTAAAAAAAAAAAAGTACACCTAGTTGATGGATAGAAAGACTCCATTTCATAAAAGATGTTAGAAGTTCCAAATTGGTCTACAGGGTCAATAAATTTACTAAAAAAACAAAAACAAAAACAAAAAAAAACAACTCAAACAGGGTTTTTCAGAGAACTTGGTAAAATTATTCTAACTTTTAAGGCAGCTACCAAAGCACATTGGAAAAAGAAGAGCAAACTTACTGTTTCAGTACAGAGATTATTATGAAGCCTTAACCATGAAGACAGGATGGTATTCACAAAATGAACCATGGAACAAAACAGCAAAGGGGGAAAATAAAAAAGCATTTTCCATAAAACTTTTAAATATGACAGAGATAGTATGTCAGTTCAGTGCGGGAGAGCATTAACTTTCAGTAAGGTAAGATTAACAACAAAAAAAATCATACACAGAATAAAAATTAACTTGGATCTCTAACACATCAGGTACAAAAATTAAGTGCAAATAGGTCTAGTTGTTGCAAACACAACCTTTAAAACTCTTATTATCATACACATAAATTTCATTTATATAGCACGGTGAAAAAAGTTCCAAAGTTAAAACAACTAAAATTTAAAAATATGTGCCTTTGGAATCAGAGAGGCAATAAAAAGGAAATCAAAGAGAGAATGAACACAGGATTCAAGCTGATTACAGTCTCAAATGAAAACAGAGGGATGGGATGAGGTGACTGTATGGATAGATACAGGTTACTTTCAAAGTTCTCACTTTTGCCTTAGGCAGTGGGTTCAATGTGTGCTTATCATTAAAGATGAATTTGCTATTTCATAAATAAGTGAAAACTTATTTGCATTGATAGCTGATTATGATCCAACGTTTATGATTAATTCCATGCTGTGTACTTCAGAACCAACTAGAATTAAAACAAACCTGACAAAAAGTATCTGACCACTTACGACGGAAGCAAATACAGAACTGGCATACAAAAATAATTTTAGACAAAGCAAAAAGTTATTCTACCACATAGACCAAAAGTATAGAAAAAAAATATAAAATGAAATTTGAAGCAAGACAGAGAGATGAATGGTATCTATATTCAAATAATATAGTGTCAGAGTAGGAAGAAAAATGGAATAGAGTAACAGTGCTATGCTATGCTATGCTAAGTCACTTCAGTTGTGTCTGACTCTGTGCCACCCCATAGACGGCAGCCCACCAGGCTCCCCAGTCCCTGGGATTCTCCAGGCAAGAACACTGGAGTGGGTTGCCATTTCCTTCTCCAATGCATGAAAGTGAAAAGTGAAAGCGAAGTCACTCAGTCATGTCCGACTCTTAGCGACCACATGGACTGCAGCCCACCAGGCCCCTCCATCCATGGGATTTTCCAGGCAAGAGTACTGGAGTGGGGTGCCATTGCCTTCTCCGAGAGTAACAGTAGTAACTTTTAAATATATATCTTTTTCCTGAGAAGAACACTATAGTTTTCAGATCAAAAATTTTTGTCAGGATGGTTAAAAATACACACACACACACACACACGTGAAATCTCTGAATTCTAAAACCAAAGAGGAAATCTTATAATCTCATACAGAGTCCTGCATGACTGAGAACACACACAGATAAAGTTAAATTATCTACCAAAAAAAAGTCAAACAGCATTAAACTACACAGAAGAGCACAGTTAAAATTAAACATCTAAATACCTATTTTAAAAAATTTACTGGTCACTAATATGTAACACAATTAAGTAAAATAATATTTTTGATGTACAGTCCATTGTAAAAATTTTTTAAATTATTTAAAATTACCATTCCATATTATTCCAATAAACTCAAGAAAGATATAAGACAAAATATGCTAAACAGTCTTATTGGGAGCACAGGGAAGGAGGGAAAACTATTAATTATTACACAAAAACATGTTTAAACATATTTGTTTAAAATTAAGAGAAGAAAAAGCTCTTTAAATAAATGAAAATCAGATGGCAATAAAAAGATTAAACATGTTACCACTATATATATATATATATATATATATATATATGAGATGATATCTTATGAAACGACCAGCAAAATCAAATTTAGATTAAATCCATTAGAAATACAAATATAATTTGATGAAATTATATTAAAAGTAGAGACGCCAATCTTGCTCAGAGGATATAAAGATAAAACCATGAAATATTCAAATCACACTCTAACTGCTCGTGTGATATATATAGAACTCTATAACTCAAAAAAAATACATATTCTTTTCACATGATCATTAAAACCTCATGTGCTTAGTCATAAGAAATTCTTAATAAATCTCTATAACTATTACAAATCATATTCTCTAAACAGAATGTTTCAATTGTGTTGAAACTAAAAACCAACAACTTAAAAAGTATAACAAAAAAAGTAAAACAAAAAATATTCTTAAATAATGAAAGAAAAACATTTTAAGATAATAGTCAAAATTAGGAAAGCATAACTAAAACGTGCTTTAAATAAAGCGGTCAGCCTAATAAAAGTCACAGTCATCAAAACTTCAAAGTAGCAAGTACTTAGGTTCAAAGATCAAAAACAGTTAAATGCTACAAATGTTGACTGATTTAACTTAATGCTACCCTAAACAATTCCAAAAGCGAACAAAAAAACAAAAAGCTTCTTTTTTTTGTAAGCTCATCTTTGTATGAGCTAATAATAGCCCATACACCTATAAAAACAAACCTTGTAACAAATTTCATTTAAAAATGAAGATTCTAATTTTTAGATTAAAATTTAGTGTAATGAATTCTAAGGCATCAGGACAAATGCAAGCCAGAAAGCAATACAGATAAATGGTTAATGGCAGAAGCCCCCAAGTCTCAGAGTTTAAAGCCCACCCTCAACATACACTAACAATGAAATGTTGCTTTAGTTCTTCTCTAATACTTTTTCCTCAACCAGCACATGAAAGTAAAAAAAGCATCTACCTAAAAAAGTGGTTGGGAAAATGCAGTTGAAAAGAAGTTATAAAATTCTTTGCACACTTTCTTTTTATTTTTAAACTTTACAATATTGTATTACTTTTGCCAAATATCGAAATGAATCCGCCCCAAGTATACATGTGTTCCCCATCCTGAACCCTCCTCCCTCCTCCCTCCCCATACCATCCCTCTGGGTCGTCCCAGTGCACCAGCCCCAAGCATCCAGTTTCATGCATCGAACCTGGACTGGCGACTTGTTTCATACATAATATTATACATGTTTCAATGCCATTCTCCCAAATCTTCCCACCCTCTCCCTCTCCAACAGAGTCCATAAGACTGTTCTATACATCAGTGTCTCTTTTGCTATCTCATACACAGGGTTATTGTTACCATCTTTCTAAATTCCATATATATGCGTTAGTATACTGTATTGGTGTTTTTCTTTCTGGCTTACTTCACTCTGTATAATAGGCTCCAGTTTCATCCACCTCATTAGAACTGATTCAAATGTATTCTTTTTAATGGCTGAGTAATACTCCATTGTGTATATGTACCACTACTTTCTTATCCATTCATCTGCTGATCCATTCATCTAGGTTGCTTCCATGTCCTGGCTATTATAAACAGTGCTGCGATGAACATTGGGGTACACGTGTCTCTTTCCCTTCTGGTTTCCTCAGTGTGTATGCCCAGCAGTGGGACTGCTGGATCATAAGGCAGTTCTACTTCGTTTTTTAAGGAATCTCCACACTGTTCTCCATAGTGGCTGTACTAGTTTGCATTCCCACCAACAGTGTAAGAGGGTTCCCTTTTCTCCACGCCCTCTCCAGCATTTATTGCTTGTGGACTTTTGGATCGCAGTCATTCTGACTGATGTGAAATGGTACCTCATAGTGGTTTTGATTTGCATTTCTCTGATAATGAGTGATGTTGAGCATCTTTTCATGTGTTTGTTAGCCCTCTGTATGTCTTCTTTGGAGAAATGTCTATTTAGTTCTTTGGCCCATTTTTTGATTGGGTCATTTATTTTTCTGGAGTTGAGCTGCAGGAGTTGCTTGTATATTTTTGAGATTAGTTGTTTGTCAGTTGCTTCATTTGCTATTATTTTCTCCCATTCTGAAGAGCTGCATTTTCACCTTGCTAATAGTTTCCTTTGATGTGCAGAAGCTTTTAAGTTTAATTAGGTCCCATTTGTTTATTTTTGCTTTTATTTCCAATATTCTGGGAGGTGGGTCATAAAGGATCCTGCTGTGATGTATGTCAGAGAGTGTTTTGCCTATGTTCTCCTCTAGGAGTTTTATAGTTTCTGGTCTTACATTGAGATCTTTAATCCATTTTGAGTTTATTTTTGTGTATGGTGTTAGAAAGTGGTCTAGTTTCATTCTTTTACAAGTGGTTGACCAGATTTCCCAGCACCACTTGTTAAAGAGATTGTCTTTAATCCATTGTATATTCTTGCCTCCTTTGTCAAAGACAAGGTGTCCATATGTGTGTGGATTTATCTCTGGGCTTTCTATTTTGTTCCATTGATCTATATTTCTGTCTTTTTGTCAGTACCATACTGTTTTGATAACTGTGGCTTTGTAGTAGAGCCTGAAGTCAGGCAGGTTGATTCTTCCAGTTCCATTCTTCTTTCTCAAGATAGCTTTGGCTATTTGAGGTTTTTTGTATTTCCATACAAATTGTGAAATTATTTGTTCTAGCTCTGTGAAGAATACCGTTGGTAGCTTGATAGGGATTGCGTTGAATCTATAAATTGCTTTGGGTAGTATACTCATTTTCACTATATTGATTCTTCCAATTCATGAACATGGTATATTTCTCCATCTATTAGTGTCCTCTTTGATTTCTTTCACCAGTGTTTTACAGTTTTCTATATATAGGTCTTTAGTTTCTTTAGGTAGATATATTCCTAAGTATTTTATTCTTTCCGTTGCAATGGTGAATGGAATTGTTTCCTTAATTTCTCTTTCTGTTTTCTCATTATTAGTGTATAGGAATGCAAGGGATTTCTGTGTGTTGATTTTATATCCTGCAACTTTACTATAATCATTGATTAGTTCTAGTAATTTTCTGGTGGAGTCTTTAGGGTTTTCTATGTAGAGGATCATGTCACATAGTACATAGTAAATATGTTATGTGTTATCCATTACAATTGTGCTTATCATAAAATACTACCATCAGTTGTTGCCCAAAAAAAAAAAAAAAAGATATTTGATAAAGAGTCAACATCTAAATCTGATTTCAAAGCATTTTAAAAACTTGTAACCATAAGGACATTTCATATTACAATGAAACAATACATTACAGACCCTACTATTAATCCTAGTAGTATTCTGTCATCTTACCTAGAATAATAACATATGAAAAAAGAGGTGCCAAAATTGACAAAGAGGAGGTCAGAATGATAATTATTTGCAAATGATATGGCCTGCATACAAAGAATATTGAAGAATATGGGATTATCTAGGCAAGAGTACTGGAGTGGGTTGCCATTTCCTTCTCCAGGGAATCTTCCTGACCCAGGGATTGAACCCAGGTCTCCCGCATTGTAAACAGACACTTTACCATCTGAGCCACCAGGGAAGTCCATTTGATAAAGAGTCAACATCTAAATCTGATTTCAAAGCATTTTAAAAACTTGTAACCATAAGGACATTTCATATTACAATGAAACAATACAATGAAATTAATACTATTAATCCTAGTAGTATTCTGTAATCTTAGCTAAAATAATATGAAAAAAGAGGTGCCAAAATTGACAAAGAGGAAATCAGAATGATAATTATTTGCAAATGATATGGGCTGCATACAAAAAATATTGAAGAATATCAGAATATTAGAACTAATGAAAATTCATTAAGACAACAGGATACAATCGTAGTATAAAATTCAAAACTAGGTGAGAAAGGAAAGGCATAAAAGGGGAATAAGTAGCTGGATCCTGCTCTTTCAGTAAACCAAGTCTTATGCTAATAACAAGATAACCAACCATTTAATACTAAACAATGTCCATTTTATATAATGCTTAGTGATTTATATAAGGTTAAACATTGGAAAAGACTCTGATGCTGGGAGGGATTGGGGGCAGGAGGAGAAGGGGACGACAGAGAATGAGGTGGCTGGATGGCATCACCGACTCGATGGACGTGAGTTTGAGTGAACTCCGGGAGTTGGTCTCTTTAAATGCTATATTATATTTTTATAACTTCCAGTTCAGTTCAGTTGCTCAGTCGTGTCCGACTCTTTGCGACCCCATGAACTGCAGCACGCCAGGCCTCCCTGTCCATCACCAACTCCCAGAGTTCACTCAGACTCACGTCCATCGAGTCGGTGATGCCATCCAGCCACCTCATCCTCTGTCGTCCCCTTCTCCTCCTGCCTCCAATCCCTCCCAGCATCAGAGTCTTTTCCAATGTGTCAACTCTTCTCATGAGGTGGCCACAGTACTGGAGTTTCAGCTTCAGCATCATTCCTTCCAATGAACATTCTATAACCTTGGACAATTTCTAAATTAGAAATACTACATTATTGCAACTAAGAAATTTACCCAGAATTCAACTTGTATTGTTTTTCAAGTTTCAATTCTTAATTAGGTTAATCTGTGCCTTCCTTCCCACCTAACCTCCAATATAATTAAATGAAAGCTGACTGTTGATACTATAAGATTCCTTCTGCCTCTATCCTATTCTTTCTCTTTTTCATCCTCCCTGTCTGGAATAAACACGTTTAGCCCCACTAACCACGTGGATATAAAAAAGTTGCTCATGTCTAATCATCTATCTTCAAGGCTTTAAAAGTAGATTCAGAGGCACTTAATGACTTGCCCAAGGTCATAGAAAGGTGATTTAGATCAACATCCTATTCTTTCACTACACTGCCTATATTCTAACAGATGTCCACAATTTCAAGCTTTCATTGATTCTGCATGTGCGCTAAGTCACTTCAGTCATGACCGACTCTGTGTGACCCTATGAACTGTATGTAGCCACCAGGCTCCTCTGTCCATGGGATTTCCCAGGCAATAATACTGGAGTGGGTTGCCATGCCCTCCTCCAGGGGATCTTCCCCACCCAGAGATGGAACCCGCATCTCTGATGTTGCCTAAACTGGCAGGCAGGTTCTTTACCATTAGTGCCAGCTACGAAGCTCTTAACTGTCTCTCAATCATGTTAAATTGTGAGATTCAGTTAAGGAACTAAAATAACCCCTGCAGTTTACATTCCTTTTAGAAAGCACTCACTCTTTATTTCATTCATCAAATATTTACTGAAACCTACTATGTGCAACCAGTCAATCCTAAAGGAAATCAATCCTGAATAATCATTGGAAGGACTAATGCTGATGCTGAAGCTCCAATACTTTGGCACCTGATACAAAGAAGTGACTCACTGGAAAAGACCCTGATGCTGGGAAAGACTGAAGGCAGGAGGAGAAGGGGACCACAGAGGATGAGATGGTTGGATGGCATCACTGATTCAATGGACACGAGTTTGAGAGAGCTCTGGGAGTTGGTGATGAACAGGGAAGCCTGGCGTGCTGCAGTCCATGGGGTCGCAAAGAGGCAAACACAACTAAGCAACTAAACTGAACTATGTGCAAGGAGATGGTATAAGCCCTAGGGTGAAACAAAATCGGCAAAAAAAAAATTTTTATTCAACTCAGGAGAATACAGTTAATGTAAATAGAATACAGCTCACAACTCTTCAAATTAATCTGGTCTCTAAGAGAATGCCTTCTATTTACTATATTGCTGCCCTAAAGAATCCTCATTTGGGACCCGAATCAATGAACCAAAATTCTGAGATGAGAATCCTACACTTTAGGTAAATATCAAGCAGAAAGGCTGAATATACATATTCAAGACCAAAATTATGACAGGACTTAACCTTAGCTAATCTGCTACCAACTCCAATTCACCTGTATCATCTTAAACCTCAGAAAAATGGCTCTTTGCAGTTTCACTTCATCTCACAACTCCCTGCCAAGGCCAAACTTGAGCAAGCAAGCAAAGAACACAACAGAGGAAAAGGAAAAGACACCCCTTGCCTTATGTTACATTGTGACAAGCTACTCTGTAGGTAAACAGAAGACCTGTGAGTTTTGTGCTACTTAAAAAAAAAAGACCTGAGTGTTGTGCTACTTTTTTTTTTAATTATAATCATACATCCTTTGGGAAGAAAATAAACAATCTCACAAAATAGGAAACTGTTCCAATGACCAGACTACAGCTCTTCACATAAAGCTAATATTATACATGAGCATACAACAATTTTTTAAAGAAGAGCAGAAAATAGGCTAAAATTTTGGTTATGCAATATGCACTAGACACTTCTCCTTTTACTAATAATTCATAGTTTCTATTTTAAAAACAAAGAGTTTCACTTTTGTTTCTTCTAAAGTAGTTCACTTCCTAGTTACTAGCTTGAAGTCTACTTCCTAGTTACTAGCTTAGTGGATTTTAATGTTAGTTCATTTGAAGTAGATGGTTTAAAGTATTTGAACCTGTATGAATATTTTAAAATAGTACTAATATGAGTAACAAAGTAACAGCATGTTAATATGACAAGCAAATACATTAAATATTTCTTTAATACATAAACACTATGATGGAAGCATAAAAATAAATGCGACTGTATTGCTCTAAAAAATGTCCACAATCTCAACGAGATGATATGACACATACTAAAAACAGTGTCAAAATGGTAGTATTTTAGACTAACACTACTCCCTTTGCGTAAGGAGGGGACTCATTAAACTAGGAAACTGGACTTGATGGCTAAGATCATTTTTAGTAATTTGATTTGTGATTCAAATTTATGCATAAACCTCTGAAATGGGCAGATCTGCATTATCTAAGTACATTAGTCAAAAATCAATTTAAAAAACTCACAAATGTTTTGCCATTGTTCAAATCTGACGTGAAAAATATGAGCTACATTTCCCACTTTGAAAAAAAAAAAAAAAAGGCTTTAATACTTAACATTGAAGAGAACTATAAACCGAAAGGACACCAAGCCTACTAAATATTGCTCAGTATACTATGGCCACAAGATGCTACTCTAAGTATTAACACTTTGTTGTCACATACTCAACATCAAAAACTAAAGTTCAAGGTATTCAAAACAGAATGGAGGGGATTAGGAGATAAACTGCTCTAAACTCCCATTATTAAAACTAGAATTTTTTCATTGTAAATAAACTTCAATCTGCAACGTCTTCTAAATTATCCCAGTCACTCTTTAGTTGCTAAGTGGTGTCCTATTCTTTGCCACGCCATGGCCCCATGCCACCCCAGAAACCCCCTCAGGCTCCTCTGTCCATGCAAGTTCCCAGGCAAAGATACTGGAGTGGGTGGCCATTTTCTTCTCCAAGGGATCTTCCCAACCTAGGGATCGAACTAGAGTATTCTGCATTGCAGACAGATTCTTTACCACTGAGCCACCTGGGATGCCCAAATTAACCAATAACAATTAACTAACACACAAGAGTTCCAAGACAAGTTCCCCAAAGTGCCTAAAATAATAATGCAATATGCTCACTTTCCAAAATTCTTGAGCATCTTCAATTACTTCAAGTACTACCATAAAATTCTAAAAATATCTCAAAGCAAAAACTTCGCAGGCTGTGAGTATACACAGTCCATTTTACGACAGTAGGTAGGCCTTATTCTAAAATCAAGCACAGGTAGGATATAATGATGCAAAAAAACTACTGATATCAACACCACAGGGTGGGGCATTCACACTACTCTCCCAGAAAAATCGAAGAGTTTTAGCAGCTTTTCACAGTAAACCCTGGTCACCACCATAATTTCAAGACGAGTAAAGTAATGGTTTTCCTTTTGCCCCAAATGTTTTTCACACCAATAACCCCCTCCCAAAAAAAATTAAGCCATAGCCAACGACTCTCCAGGATATGGTGCAACCCCTGATTGTGCACTTGAGATTCTGAAAGCAAAATCGAGGGGGGGAAAGTAGCATCTCTCACATAAGTATACTTAACAGAAAAGATGTGAAGCTTCACAAACCCAGATTTTTTTAAGGGAACAACCTTTTTAATGTGTGACCCAGGCAAGAGTAAAGGGTGAGGATGGAACAAGGTCAAACTTAGGGGACAAAATATACCTGAAATAAGCATGGCCAAAAAGGTCTCCTTCTTAAGGGACAGTTTCTATATTTTTTAAAAAAAGGAAAAAAAGAAAAAGGAACCAACCAAATCCTCTACTTCTACATTGAGTCCACCTGGTTCCTGTACCTGGCAACTCAATTCCGGTGGAGAGGCTTTTGCAAAATAGCAGACCTGGAAGGCTCCTGTCTTGGAAAGAAAACTGGGTTCACAAGGGATGACAACCGGCTATTTCTTCTTAAAAAAAAAAAAAAAAAAGGACGAGGAAGATAAAGTTTAATTAGGAAGTCATACAGAGGAGTGTAGGAATGTGAGATCGCGCTCAACAAATACCCAGCACCGTCGGTTACAGGAAAACAATTGGCAAGAAGGAAGTGGACTGAAACCCGCTAACTACACCCCACTTTCCACACGCAGCCCGGAACTGGGCGCGACGCCCCCAAAGCGGGCAGGGGCGGGGGACGACGGCGCGGGGAAAGCTGGGGCCGCGGAGGCCCGGGCGGCGGGGAGGTCCCGGCCGCGGCGGGGGAGGGCGGCACCTCGGGCGGAGGAGCGGGGCCGGGTCTCCTCACCTTCTGCGCCGCGCTCTGCTGCAGCACGTTCTGCTCCACGGTCATGGCCCCCGCCGCGCCGGCGTCCGGCTCCCCGAGCCTCCGCTGGCCCTGACTGCCACGCTCTGCCGAGCCCCAGGGAGCGGCGCGGACGGCCGGCGAGGACAGCGCCCCCGCCAGCCAGGCGCGAAGGCGACAGCGGCCGGGGTGCGCGGGCACCACGGGCTGGCGGCGAGGCGCGGACACCGAGGGCCACGGCGGCGGCCCCACGACTCCGCGCGGCCCGCCTCAGCGCGGCTCGGCGGCCGCGGCCCGGGCCATGAGCGGGCGGTGGACGCTGGGGGGCGGGAGGGCGCTAGCAAGCCCGGACGCGTCACGCGCGCGCGCGCGCTCCTCCGCTGGCGGCTCGCAGGCCACTGCGGGGAAGGGAAAGGGGACAGAGGGAGCGGCCGGCCAGAATGGCGCTGTCCTCCTCCCACCGCAACTACTCCTCCCCTCCCCTCCCGTCCCCTCTCCTCCCCTCCCCTCCCCTCCCTCTACCGCCGTCACCGCCCCCGCCTGGCGGCTCCTCCCCCGTCGAGCCCCGCCCGCCGGCCGCCCTAACCCTACATTGTGACCCGCGGGGCGGTGGGACGGGAGGCGGGGCCGCTCCGGAGCCCCGCCCCCCATCTCGGAGTCCCGGGAGGTGGGGCGAGCGAGCGCCACGCGGGCCCGGCCTCGGAGCCGCCCCTGCGGCAGGTTGCGCGACGCCTACCCGCGGCTCCGCGATGCTCCAAGCCAAGGCCGGAGGGCATCGTGCCTCTCCGTGCCCAGAATTTGTCGGATTTCCATAGTCCTCTAAGACAAACATTTTCCTCTAGGTCCCTGAACGTTCCCAAACTGCTTTGGATCCCGAATCCCTGCTTCTTTCTGAGTCTCTGGTCCTCTCCCCAGACCTTTCTAGGAATTTCACAAGCAGTAAACTTGCCCGAAGGGAAAAGTCAATTGTGATTTAAGCAAAAGGCTGTCAGAAGGCCTTACGCTGGAATATATTTTTCTCCATAACTGATCATTACATAAGTTAATATTGATAGTCTCTGTCAACTTCTTTCTTTCAAACATGTGCCAGTCACTGGCAGGCTCTTAAGAAATAAGGTTTATTTTCCTAAGGTTTGACATAAATGAAATACGGTCTATTCAACAGACAATGTTACAAAAATATCACTGCCTAGATGGTACAGGATATCCCAGTTGCAAAACAATTATCAATTAACCACCCTTATTGAAATACTTGATTATACATGGAATAGTAAGGAAAACCTAATATTAAGAAAATAGTCTATAACCTCAAAAATATCTTGAATTTCACAAGCTAATCTGGGGATGGGACGCAAATAGGATGTGAGGGTGCCATGTGCCAGGAGAGAAGGAATAATCAATGGTTCAGTTCAGTTCAATTAAGTCACTCAGTCGTGTCCGACTCTTTGCAACCCTTTGAACCGCAGCACACCAGGCCTCACTGTCCATCACCAACTCCTGGAGTTCTCTCAAACTCATGTCCATTGAGTCGGTGATGCCATCCAACCATCTCATCCTCTGCTGTCCCCTTCTCCTCCTGCCTTCAACCTTTCCCAACATCAGGGTCTTTTCAAATGAGTCAGCTCTTTGCATCAGGTGGCCAAAGTATTGGAGTTTCAGCTTTAACATCAGTCCTTCCAATGAACACCTAGGACTGATCTCGTTTAGGATGGACTGGTTGGATCTCCTTGCAGTCTAAGGGACTCTCAAGAGTCTTCTCCAACACCAGAGTTCAAAAGTATCAATTCTTCTGTGCTCAGCTTTCTTTATAGTCCAACTCTCGAATCCATACATGACCACTGGAAAAACCATAGCCTTGACTAGACAGACCTTTGTTGACAAAGTAATATCTCTGCTTTTGAATATGCTATCTAGGTTGGTCATAACTTTCCTTCAAAGGAGTAACCATCTTTTAGTTTCATGGCTGCAATCACCATCTGCAGTGATTTTGGAGCCCCCACAAAGTCAGCCACTGTTTCCCCATCTATTTGCCATGAAGTGATGGGATCAGATGCCGTGATCTTAGTTTTCTGAATGTTGAGCTTTAAGCCAACTTTTTCACTCTCCTCTTTCACTTTCATCAAGAGGCTCTTTTGTTCTTCTTCACTTTCTGCCATAAGGATGGTGTCATCTGCATATCTGAGGTTATTGATATTTCTCCCGGCAATCTTGATGCCAGCTTGTGCTTCCTCCAGCCCAGCGTTTCTCATGATGTACTCTGCATATAAGTTAAATAAGCAGGGTGACAATATACAGCCTTGATGTACTCCTTTTCCTATTTGGAACCAGTCTTTTGTTCCATGTCCAGTTCTAACTGCTACTTCCTGACCTGAATACAGATTTCTCAAGAGGCAGGTCAGGTGGTCTGGTATTCCCATCTCTTTCAGAATTTTCCACAGTTTATTGTGATCCACACAGTCAAAGGCTTTGGCATAGTCAATAAAGCAGAAATAGATGTTTTTCTGGAATTCTTTTGCTTTTTCGATGATCCAGCAGATGTTGGCAATTTGATCTCTGGTTCCTCTGCCTTTTCTAAAACCAGCTTGAACATTTGGAAGTTCATGGTTCACGTATTGCTGAAGCCTGGCTTGGAGAATTTTGAGCATTACTTTACTAGCATGTGAAATGAGTGCAATTGTGCAGTAGTTTGAGCATTCTTTGGCATTGTCTTTCTTTGGGATTGGAATGAAAACTGACCTTTTCCAGTCCTGTGGCCACTGCTGAATTGATATACTCAAAAATACAATATACACATAAGCAAATCTGGGTATAGTTTTTAATCTGATTTAAGAAAAAAGTCAGTTTGATATGTGGTCATTGAAATATTTGTTTTTATTTTATTTAATAATCATGAATTACTGTAACTCATAAGGTTTTGTACTTGGAGCACTTTGCAAACCATCTTTGTTGGGCACCTTAGAGGTAGGTCTTCAACCAACTTTTTTGGTCTTTGCTTTTAGTTTTCATGTTTATTTGCTCATTTGATTTTGACAGATTACAATTTTTATTTATTGCTATCTTACATCTTTGACAGAAGATTTTGATAAGTTACGAACTGATTGGAAACTCAGAATTTTAAGGAATGACAGACAGTTCTGACAGAATGCATACATTTTTAATGAGAACATGCCTAGTGCTGAGCCGCTTCAGTTGTTTCTGACTTTGTGACCCTATGGGTCATAGCCTGCCCTGTTCTGCCATCCATGGAATTCTCCAGGCAAGAATACTGGAGTGAGTTGCCGTGCCCTCCTCCAGGGGATCTTCCTGACCCGGAGATCGAACCTACCACTCTTGCATCTGGGCTTCTGCATTGGCAGGCAGACTCTTTACCACCAGCACCACCTGGGAAGCCCTTTTTTTAGAACACTGAGTCCCGACAAGGATAACTTGTCAAGGAAAGCTTACTAGAGCCCGTTTTTCCTCATTTATAGATGAAAATTCTTTCCATATATCAACTTCAAGTTTGTCTGTATTATAGATGTTCTTAAAATTTAGTCTGTCTACTTCTTGACATTTGAAATTAAGAAAGTTAAATTTAACATAAAAATCTACCAATGTGATTTCTAAAAGATATTACCAGATACTAAAGTTTAGTTTCTAGATTTTGGCAATTAATACTCCTCTGAGTTAGACTTTTTACTTCCACAAGAAAAAAACAAATGATCTTACTGGTGCTTTCTATATAATTAGCAAATAAAGCTATTTATATGGTAGTTTGTACCTGACCACTTTGATCATTCCCAAATTACTTCTACTGGTTTCCTATTTAAGTTTTTTAAAATTTTACTTGTGGTTTTGTAGAACCTTCAGAAGCAAATTTCATGTTTCATTACAGATATTTTTTTAGAAAGCATACAATTGGAATGAATAGAGAGTGAAAATTTAAGATAAATTTACACATAAGACACATTGCCAGATATCCTAATTCTTAAAAAAAAAAAAAAAAAAAGTGCCCAATGTCAGTTTTGTTGTCCATGAGTCAGCCTTAATATGGATGGTTGCTGGAATTTTATGTCTTCACTGTGTGTGTGTGTGTGTGTGTGTGTGTGTGTGTGTGTGTGTGCGTGTGTGTGCTTAGTCGCTCAGGCATGTCCAACTCTTTGCAATCCTTTGGACTGTAGCCTGCCAGGCTTCTCTGTCCATGGATTTCCCAGGCAATACTGAAGTGGGTTGTCTTTTCCTTTCTCCATATTATGTTAATAATTCCTAAATTATTGCATTGCTCTGGATTGTTGACACTTCAGTAAACAAGTGGTACATTTCATATAAAATTAAATGTTTAATACTTTAAATTTATTTTTTAATTGAAGTATAGTTGATTTACAATGTTATGTTAATTTTCTGCTGCAAAATGACTCAGTTATACACATATATACTTTTTTTATATTATTTTCCATTATGGCTTATCCCAGTATAGTTCTCTGTGCTATACAGTAGGATCTTGTTGTTTAGCCATTCTATGTGCAATAGTTTGCATCTGCTGCTGCGCTAAGTCACTTCAGTCATGTCTGACTCTGTGCAACCCCCTAGATGGCAGCCCACCAGGCTCCCCTGTCCCTGGGATTCTCCAGGCAAGAACACTGGAGTAGGTTGCCATTTCCTTCTCCGATGCATGAAGGTGAAAAGTGAAAGTGAAGTCCCTCAGTTGTGTCCGACTCTTAGCAACCCCATGGACTGCAGCCCACCAGGCTCCTCCGTCCATGGAATTTTCCAGGCAAGAGTACTGGAGTGGGGTGCCATTGCCTTCTCTGAGTTTGCATCTACTAACCCCAAACTCCCAGTCCATCCCTTTCCCATGCCCCTCCCCCTTGGCAACCATAAATCTGTTCTCTATCTCTGTCTGTTTCTGTTCTGTAGATAGGCTTATTTGTGCCGTATTTTAGATTCCACATAATGGTGTTACCATATTGTACTTGTCTCTTCTGATTTATTTCACTTACTAAGACAATCTCTAGTTTCATCCATTTTGCTGCAAATAGAATTACTTCATTCTTTCTTATGGCTGAGTAATACTCCATTATATATGTGTCTATATGTACCACATTTTATTTATCTATTTAGTCATCTATTGATGAAAATTTAGGCTCAGCAGTAAAGAATCCACCTCCAACACAGGAGATGTGGGTTCACTGGGTTTGATCCCTAGGTCAGGAAGACCCACTGGAGGAAGAAATGGTAAGCCACTGCAGTAGTCTTGCCAAGAAAATCCCATGGACAAGGGAGCCTGGAGGGCTACCATCCATAGGGCCACAAAAGTAGGACACAACTGGGCAACAAAATACACAAATGTTTAGCTTCAGACACCAGGTCTATTTTTCTATTGCAGATCAAAATATTGTTTCTAAGATTATTCCCCCCGAGTCATTCTCTCCCATAAGGAAGTTTCCATAAGCCTCTTATCCTTATCCATCAGAGGGCAGAAAGAATGAAAACCACAGTTACAGAAAACTAACCAAACTGATCACATGGATCACAGACTTGTCTAATTCAATGAAACTATGAGCCATGCCACGAAGGGCCACCCAGAACGGATGGGTCAAGATCGAGAATTCTGACAAAATGTGGTCCACTGGAGAAGGGAATGGCAAACCACTTCAGTATTCTTGCCTTGAGAACCCCATGAGCAGTATGAAAAGGCAAAAAGATATTACACTGAGGGGAAAAAAAAAAAAGCTAGAGAGTTCCACAAAAACATCTGCTTCTGATTTATTGACTACACCAAAGCCTTTAACTGTGTGGATCACAACAAACTGTGGAGAATTCTTCAAGAGATGGGAATACCAGACTACCTTATCTGCCTCCTGAGAAATCTGTATGCAGGTCAGGAAGCAACAGTTAGAACTGGACGTGGAACAACAGGCTGGTTCAAAATTGGGAAAGGAATACATCAAGACTGTATATTGTCACCCTGCTTATTTAGCTTATATGCAGAGTATATCATACAAGATGACAGGCTGGATGAAGCACAAACTGGAATCAACATTGCCAGAAGAAATATCAATGACCTCAGATATGGAGATGACACCACCCTTATGGCAGAAAGTAAAGAGGAACTAAAGAGCCTCTTGATGAAAGTGAAAGAGGGGAGTGAAAAAGTTGGCTTAAAGCTCAACATTCAGAAAACTAAGATCATGTTATCTAGTCTCATCACTTCATGGCAAATAGGCAGGGAAACAATGGAAAGAGTGATAGGCTTTATTTTCTTGGGCTCCAAAATCACTGCAGATGGTGACTGCCGCCATGAAATTAAAAGATGCTTGCTCCTTGGAAGAAAAGCTATGACCAAACTAGACAGCATATTAAAAAGCAGAGACATTACTGTGCCAACAAGTTCAATCTAGTCAAAACTATGGTTTCTCCAGTAGTCATATATGGATGTGAGAGTTGGACCGTAAAGAAGGCTGAGCACCAAGGAATTGGTGCTTTTGAACTGTGGTGTTGGAGAAGATTCTTGAGAGTTCCTTGGACTGCAAGATCAAACCAGTCCATCCTATAGGAAATTAGTCCTGAATATTCATTGGAAGGACTGATGCTGAAGCTGAAGTTCTAATATTTTAGCCACCTGATGGGAAGAGCTGACTCATTTGAAAAGATCCTGATGCTGAGAAAGGTTGAAAGCAGAAGGAGAAGGGGTTGACAGAGGATGAGCTGGTTAGATGGCATCACCAACTCGATGGACATGAGTTTGAGCAAGCTCTGGGAGTTGGTGATGGACAGGGAAGCCTGGCATGCTGCTATAAATGGTGTCACAAAGAGTCAGAAATGACTGAGCAACTGAACTGAGCTGAACTGAAGAATTTTTAATATTCTATCTTGTATGTGAACCAAGGATGTCAGTATTATTCTATTTTAACTTTTAATTTCTCTTTGTTTAGATGAGTATGAAAACCTGTTTCTGGACAACTGTTTAATATGGTGCCAAAGCACATCTATAAGACAGGAACAAGGTAAATTTAAACAATCTCTATAGCAAAAGAATGTTTTTAAAATTTATTTTGAAGAGAATATAATTTTTTTTTCTTAAGGTGTATTGACATTCTGGGATGGTTTTATTTCCACCAATAGGGGAACCATAAGCAATCATTCAAAGCAGAAATTTCTATGATGTCACAGTGGCATCATTCAGCAATAGAATGTTCAGAGACTGGAACCTGTAAGAGTATTTTTTGCCTAATACATGCACCATAAAATGCTTATCAAATTAAATGGGCAGCCACAAAGGAGAGAAAATAAGTTTATTTATGGCTTTCCATAAACTAACTCTAACTTCTCATTCCAGTTGGATAGATTTTCATGGTCCTAGCAGCCATATTGTTTTATATGTTATAATATCACTAGTATCTCCAGTCATTGATGGATGGTACCTCCCACACTGATAGTCTCCAGATACTGCTTCTTTAGTAAGTGTATTAGTTTGCTAGGGCAGCCATAACAAAGTGCCATGGACTGAGTGGCTTAAACAACAGAAGTCAATTTTCTCACGTTCTGGAGACTGGAAGTCAAAGATCAACATACCAGCAGTGTTAGTTTTCTCTTGCTGCCTCTCTCCTGGTCTTGCAGATGCTGCCTCTGCATATATTGCATATATGGTTTACTCTCTGTACTCACACTCCCTTGACGTCTCTTCCTCTTTTTGTTAGGACCAGCCATAATGCATAGGGCTCCACTCTAACAGCCTCATTTTAAGGTATTATGTGCTTAAAGACAGCATCTCTACATATGATTATATTCTGAAGTACTGAGGCTGGGGCTTTAACATGAGAATTTTAGAGGAACACAATTCAGCTCATAGCAGCCATACTCAATCTAGTTAACCTTATACTTCATATCTATGTGCCATCAATATCCTTTTTCCTGCCCCACTCCATGAACTCTTAGATTGACAAGAGACGCACTAACACATTACAGGATCAGTTCAGTTCAGTCGTTCAGTCATGTCCCACATTTTGCGACCTCATGGACAGCAGCACACCAGGCTTCCCTGTCCATCACCAACTTCCAGAGCTTGCTCAAACTCATGTCCATCGAGTCGGTGATGCCATGCAACCATCTCATCCTCTGTTGTCCCCTTTTCCTCCTGCCTTCAATCTTTCCCAACATCAGAGTCTTTTCCAATGAGTCAGTTCTTCACATCAGGTAGCAAAAGCATTGAAGTTTCAGTTTCAGCATCAGTTCTTCCATTGAATATTCAGGACTGATCTCCTTTAGGATGGGCTGGTTGGATCTCCTTGCAGTCTAGAGGACTCTCAAGAGTCTTCAACACCATAGTTCAAAAGCATCAATTCTTCAGTGCTCAGCTTTCTTTATGGTCCAACTCTCACATCCATACATGACTACTGGAAAAACCACAGCTTTGATTACATGGACCTTTGTCAGCCATTAAAGGATATATCTCTACATTTCCTGCCAATACTGACAGTCCCAATTGAAATAGTTTTGAAAAATTGAAAACAGAATCCATTCTAATGTGAACTGTACCTTTGCAAGCTCTACTTTGAAAGCAAGATCTATGTGGAGAAAACCCTACACTTGACCAACGGAGAGCTCGCATGAAAGTGGAGATTTCTTGAATGAATCACATGCTCCTCTTACCTTGAACCTGCCCAAAGGTGTATTCTGACCCTGAAACTTAAGTTCCAGACTCTTTGTCATTTCTTTCCTCTCTTCCCCTGATATAGTCGTAGGCACACACACTTTTCCCCGAAAGTATTCTATGACATATATTGGCAGAAAAAATCATATCAGAAAGTGACTCATGTCACTTCTTAAAACATGTATCTCCCTTATTCAGGGCATGTGCTCTGCTTATTCACTCAGTCATGTCCAACTCTGTGACCCCAAGGACTGTAGCCCTCCAGGCTCCTCTGTCTAATGGGATTCTCCAGGCAAGGACACTGGAGTGGGTTGCCATGCTCTCCTCCAGGGGATCTTCCGAATCCAGGGATCGAACCCCACATCTCCCTCATTGCAGGCAGATTCTTTACCATCTGAGCCATGAGGGAAGCCAAAACATATATGGGCAGAAATCATATTCAGAGTATACAATTTCTATATATGTTCAAATCCCAAAGACCAGCTGAAAGACTGATGCTCTTCACCAAGTTACTTAAGCCTTCTGCATATTCCTTGTCTATTTGCTATCAGGAACATTCCTTGTCCTTCTATTACTCTTCTCTGCATCACAGAAAGGACTATCCCTCCATGTCCTATTCTCTCAGGTCAGCTGGCTTCAAAATAGATTTCACCATTGAGAAACATAGGTGGGCATCAGAATGTGAGAGAAAGGGAGAAGCCAGGCTACTCTGCTTTCTCCTTCTCCTGCTCCCCTTCAGGGGCATCTCTTTGGGCTACATCTCTTCAGTGGTTCCCATTTTCAAAAGACTGGCCTACCTGAGTTCAAGGTCCTCCAGGTGAGGCAGGTCCCTGAGCTCTGGAAATCTTGCCTCCATCGGTCATCTGTCCAAATAAAGAGTCAGCATGATTTCTTGCTGTTGCTAAACTCTGATTTAACTCATCCTCCCTTTTTAATGTCCTCTTTCCTTATCTGTTTAACCAATACTTTAAATTATATTTTTATTTAAATACTTAGAGAGTATTGTGTTGCTTTCTAATTTTTTGATATGAAATTTACTGGCATATGCTCTAGAGATCTCTGTCATTTTTGAAATGAGTGAAATAATATAGGGTTATTTTGATGGTTAAATGATCTATTGCTGTTGTTATTGTTCAGTCACTAGGTCGTGTCTGACTCTTTGTGACCCCAGGGACTGCAGCATGCCAGGCTTCTCTGTCCCTCACTGTCTCCCAGAGTTTGCTCAAATTCACATCCATTGAGTCGGTTTTGCATTCTAACCATCTCCTCCTCTGCTGCCCCGTTCTCCCTTTGCCTTCAATCTTTTCCAGCATCAGGGGCTTTTCCAATGAGTTGGCCCTTTGCATCAAGTGGCTTCAAAGCATTGGATCTTCACCTTCAGCGTCAGCCTTTCCAATGAACATTCAAGTTTGTTTTCCTTTAGGATTGACTGGTTTGATCTTCTTGCTGTCCAAAGGACTCTTAAGAGTCTTCTCCGGCACCACAAATCAAAAGCATGGATTCTTTAGCACTCAGCCTTCTTTATGGTCCAACTCTCACATCCATACATGACTACTGGAAAAACCATAGCTTTGATTAGACAAAACTTGTTGGCAAAGTGATATCTCTGCTTTTTAATACACTGTCTAATTTTGTCATAGCTTTTCTTCCAAGAAGCAAGTGTCTTTTAATTTCATGCTGGCAGTCACTGTCTGCAGTGATTTTGGAGCCCAAGAAAATAAAACCTGTCACTGTTTCCACTTTTCCCCCTTCTATTTGCCATGAAGTGATGGGACTGGATGCTGTAATGTTCATTTTCTGAACATTGCATTTTAAGCCGGGTTTTCACTCTCCTCTTTCACCCTTGTCATGAGGCTCTTTAGTTCATCTTCACTTTCTGCCATTAGTATGGTGTCATCTGTGTATCTGAGGTTGTTGATATTTCTCCTGGCAATCTTGATTCCAGTTTGTGATTCATCCAGCCTGGCATTTTGCATGATGTACTCTACATATAAGTTAAATAATCAGGGTGACAATATACAGTCTTGTTGTACTCCTGTCCCAATTTTGAACCAATCAGTTGTTCCATATCCAGTTCTAACCTAATTAAATGATTAAGTACATGTAAAATATTTAGAACACCGTAAGGCACAAAGTATATACATAATAAATGTGAGCAAGTTTGTGTTACAATTATTATTCCTTATGATCTACAAATTGAGAAGTTAAAAGCTATTAGATGAGCACCAAGAAAAATTATTCAGCTGTGGCTGAATATTCTGAGAATAGGAAAATAAGGCCAGTAGCAGAGTTAAATGAGATCAGTTTATAAAATCTGACAATCTAAGGAGGAACTGTTCTGGTGATTTCTGTAGTAGTTTCATATATCAAATCATGTACAAAAGAATTTGTTTAGTTATTCCTGGGCAGCTACTTTACCACTAATTTCAGACTCTCGATGATCATTCGTGTTCTCTCTTGGATGGTAGAAAAAACACAAAGTTCTGATATAAATGTCTTTAATTTTAAAAAATACATATTATTTAGCCATGAAAAGGAGCTAAACTCTGCCATTTGCAGAGACATCAATGGACCTAGAGACTGTCATATTGAGTGAAGTAAGTCAGAAAGAGAAAAATGAATATATATTAATGTGTATATGTGGAATCTAGGGGGAAATGGCACAGATGAAGCTATTTGAAAACTATAAATAGAGACAAATGTAGAGAACAAATGTATGGACCCCAAAGGGGAAAGGGGAGATGGGATAAATTGGAAGATTGGGATTGACATATATGCCCTACTATGTATAAAATAAATAACTAATGAGAACTAACTGTAGAGCACAAGGAACTCTACTCAATGCTCTGTAGTGACCTAAATGGGAAGGAAATCCAAAAAAGAGGATATGTATATATATATATATATATATATACACATATATATATCTGATTCATTTTGCTCTATAGCAGAAAATAAAACAATACTGTAAAGCAAATATCCTTCAATAAAATTTTTTTTAAATGCCTACTAGAGATATGGCAATGGCACCCCACTCCAGTCCTCTTGCCTGGAAACTCCCATGGGCGGAGGAGCCTGGTGGGCTGCAGGCCATGGGGTCGCTAAGAGTCAGACATGACTGAGCGACTTCACTTTCACTTTTCACGTTCATGCATTGGAGAAGGAAATGGCAACCTACTCCAATGTTCTTGCCTGGAGAATCCAATGTTCTTGCCTGGTGGGCTGCCGTCTATGGGGTTGCACAGAGTCGGATACGACTGAAGCAACTTAGCAGCAGCAGCAGATATATGGCAGGTCAGAAATTTATTTTTGCACAAACAAAGCTAATAGCAAGCAGAAACAAAGCAAAAGGAAAAAAACTTAAATATTAAGCAGAAGTGTTGCTCGTTTTTGGATTCTTCATAATGATGTTTATACTGAAGAGGTATTCAACAAGTGTAATTAAAATGAATTCACATAAATTTTAAAAATCTCCTTTCCTACTTTCTAGACTTTCAGAAAATGTTTTTGTATAATTAGTGTGAAATATAATCTTATAAAATGAGATGTGTATTCAATAATCTGCTGTTGTCTCAGCCCATTAGTTTGGTCTGTTTTTCATTAAGAACAAGTGGGATATTTTTTGTACGAAGGTTAGTTAGACTGTTGTGTTCAAATCTACCATAGCTTTAGTTGGGCTATCATTTTATAAACACCCATAGTTGTGTGAGAAGATTGACTGAGAATAAATCTTGAATAAATGAAAATAGGATAGCATATTTTAAAATTAGATCCTATTGGTTTCAATTTCAGGACCTCCTCTAAGACTGGGCTTACTGTCAGGTGAGTTGGGTTGGCTGTTCTAGGACTTCTATTTTGAGGGGAGTACAGAAAACAGTCTATGATACATTAGAGCCAGTTACTATTTTTTGTACACTTACTATGTGCCAGGACCTATGCTAAGCATTTCACAATTCAAGCAATTTAATCTTTACAACAACCCCATGATGCTGAAATGATTGCACTCTTTTCACAGAGGAAGAAGTTGTGGCTTGTTGTTTAAGTTAATTGTCCTAGGACACACAACCAAACATATTAAATTGGTTTGAACTCAGGTAAGAGGTCTGTCTGACTTCAAAGCCTCTGCATTTAAACCCTCTACAATGTAGATAAACCATTTTTCAAGTGTGTTTAATGGAACCTGGAAGTCCTTAAAACCATTTTGGAGGTCTTCAAGATGTTGCCTTTTTCAGTGATATATCTGTGTAAGACCAGATTTTCCTCACGTACTTCAACCTGCATAATATATGTTAATGGATAGAATGTAGAAATAAATTAGGGACTTTTCTTGTATTTTGTTAAACCAGATATTACAGATTTGCAAAACACAAAATGTCATTATCCTTTTTGTTTTGGAAAACATGGTCATTTTTGATAAAAGTAATATTTACATTGAAATATAATGGGTTTGTGAAGAAGGCTGAGCGCTGAAGAATTGATGCTTTTGAACTGTGGTGTTGGAGAAGACTCTTGAGAGTCCCCTGGACTGCAAGGAGATCCAACCAGTCCATTCTGAAGGAGATCAGCCCTGACTGTTCTTTGGAAGGAATGATGCTAAAGCTGAAACTCCAGTACTTTGGCCACCTCATGCGAAGAGTTGACTCATTGGAAAAGACTCTGATGCTGCGAGGGATTGAGGGCAGGAGGAGAAGGGGACGACAGAGGATGAGATGGCTGGATGGCATCACTGACTCGATGAACGTGAGTCTGAGTGAACTCAGGGAGTTGGTGATGGACAGGGAGGCCTGGCGTGCTGCGATTCATGGGGTCGCAAAGAGTTGGTCATGACTGAGCGACTGAACTGAACTGAACTGAAGTATTTTTGAAATTTCTCAGTTTTAACTTCTAATATAATGAAGAGTGATGGATATAGCCTACAGCCATAAAATCTCATTGGGGTTCTCACTAACTTTTGAGTGTGTTAACCAGTCCTAGGACCAAAAATGCTGAGACTCATTGCTGTAGATTTCTACTGTCATGAGGCATTTTGCAATAACTAGAAATAAAACTGATGTGACAACTCTTTATGCTTCTCAAGTAACATGTATCACTACGGTGATCCTTTGAGAAATTGAGGAGGAAACAAATTGAATCAAAATTTCTTGCTTATTCAAGTACCAAAAGTTGAAAAGTTCAAAAGCTAGTTGAGCTCTAGATTTAGAAATTATTATGTAGAAAAATAGATCCCTAGAAATGTGTGGATGAAAAAATAAATCAAAGAAGTTAATTCTGACTTCTCTGTTTTTGAAAGGATCAAAGATGACTTACTAGAGAGTACTCTAATAATGATAAAGAACAATTCAAATGTATGATGTCATTATAGGCTATTATCATATTTCAGTAGTATGAAATTATGGAAATTAAGAATTGGTTTTGAGAGCTAGATAAAGCACTATTTAATATATATAGCTATATTATATATAACCAATTTAATATAATGGATATAATAACTTTATCTTAAGTGCTTTACCATATATATGTATATAATTCACTTGACTATATGATGTCTCATATGATCTTTATTAATTATGCTATGAAACAAAACAAGACATACTGTATATTCAGTATATTCATTCTACACATATGGAAACCTAGTCTCAGAGTGGATGAGTGACTTGCAAAGAGTACACAGAATGTGTATGGTTGTGATAAAACTTGTACCAAGCATAATACCCCAGCAAATATTTATTAAATAATAAATAAATTAGGTCTTCTGACTCTTAGTCCACTGTCTTAGCTCTGGCATATACCAATTTAAGAAGGTAATATATTTTGCTGCTGCTGCTGCTGCTAAGTTGCTTCAGTCGTGTCCGACTCTGTGCGACCCCATAGATGGCAGCCCACCAGGCTCCGCCATCCCTGGGATTCTCCAGGCAAGAATACTGGAGTGGGTTGCCAGTTCCTTCTCCAATGCATGAAAGTGAAAAGTCAAAGTGAAGTCGCTCAGTCATGTCCGACTCTTAGTGACCCCATGGACTGCAGCCTACCAGGCTCCTCCATCCATGGGATTTTCCAGGCAAGAGTACTGGAGTGGGGTGCTGTTATCACCTAATTTGCCAACATTATTTAAAAAAAGTTCAAAAAGACACATTGCAGTATTCACTTAGCAGGTCTTTGTTAGATCAACAACAGATGAGAATGATATGCATTCTTATATTAAAAGCTCATACTCAATCCTCAAATTTACTTTTTTTTAATTTTCAAAGAGTAAGTGGTATAATGCTAACACACACACAGACGAATTTCATTGGAATTACAAAGTACAATGATTTGGCTAGATACATGGAAATTTAATATATTTTGTCAATGACCAATAAACTTAAGACAAACCAATGATCCCACCCTATTGTCATTGCTGTTCAATCACTCAGTCATTGTGAATCCATGGACTGCAGCACACCAGGCTTCCCTGTCCTTCATCATCTCCCAGAGCTTGCTCAAACTCATGTCCATTGAGTCATCTAACCATCTCATCCTCTGTTGTCCACTTTTCCTTCTCCCTTCAATCTTTCCCAGTATCAGGGTCTCTTCCAATGAGTCGGCTCTTCGCATCAGGTGGGCAAATATTGGAGCTTCAGATTAGTCTTTCCAATGAGTATTCAGGACTGATTTCCTTTATGATTGACTGGTTTGATCTCCTTGCAGACCAAGGAACTCTCATGAGTCTTCCCCAACACCACAGTAAAAAAAAGCATCAATTCCTTGGTGCTCAACCTTATTTATGGTCCAACTCCTGCATCCGTACATGACTACTAGAAAAACCATGGCTTTGACTACGTGGACCTTTGTCAGCAAAGTAGTGTCTCTGCTTTTTAATATGCTGTCTAGGATTGTCATTGTTTTTCTTCCAAAGAGCAAGCATCTTTTAATTTTATGACTGCAGTCACCTTCTGCAGTGATTTAGGAGTCCAAGAAAATAAAGTCTGTCACTGTTTCCATTGTTTCCCCATATATTTGCTATGAAGTATTGGGACTGGGTGCCATGAGCTTCATTTTTTGAATGTTGGGTTTTAAGCCTGCTTTTTCACTCTCCTCTTTCACCTTCATCAAGAGGCTCTTTAGTTCCTCTTCACTTTCTGCCATAAGTGTGATGTCATCTTCATATCTGAGGTTATTGATATTTCTCCCAGCAATCTTGATTCCAGCTTGTGCATCATCCAATCTAGCATTTCACATGATGTACTCTGCATATAACATAAATAAGCAGGATACAATAGCCTTGACATACTGTGTTCTCAACTTGGAACTGGCATATTTTTCCATGTCCGGTTCTAACTTTTGCTTCTTGACCTGCATACAGGTTTCTCAGAGACAGCAAAGATGGTCTGATACTCACATCTCTTAAAGATTTTTCTGGTTTGTTGTGATCCACACAGTCAAAGGCTTTAGCATAGTCAGTGAAGCAGAAGTAGATGTTTTTCTGGAATTATCTTGCTCTTTCTATGATCCAATTGATGTTGGCAATTTGATCTCTGGTTCCTCTGCCTTTTCTAAATCCAACTTATACATCCGGAATTTCTTGCTTCACATACCACTGAAGCCTACTTGGGGGACTTTGAACATTAATTTACTAACATGTGAAATGAGTACAATTGTGAGGGAGTTTGAACATTTTTTTGGCATTGCCTTTCTTTGGGATTGGAATGAAAACTCACCTTTTCCAGTCCTATGGCCACTGCTGAGTTTTCCAAATTTGGTGGCATATTGAGTATAGCACTTTCACAGAATCATCTTTTAGAATTTTTAATAGCTCAGCTGGAATTCCATCAACTTCATAGCTTTGTTCATCACCGTAGTGACGCTTTCAAATTTCAGTACCATGGACAAAGATGGAAGGAAAACAAATGATCTCTACCCTCTAAAAGCCTACAGTTTCCTGGGGAGTCAGATATAGAAAGTATGTAATAGGGTACCAGAGTAGTAGGGAGCATCTTCGTTGTTTAGTTGCAAGTCGTGTCCGACTCTTTGCAACCCCACGGACTGTAACCCGCCAAGCTGCCTTGTCCACGGTATTTCCCAGGCAAAAATACTGGAGTGGTTTGCCATTTCCTTCCTGATCCAGTGATTGAACATGCGTCTTCTATATTGGCAAGTGGATTCATTACCAGTGAGCCACAAGGAAAGCCCACCAGGGAGCACCTAACTCTGCCTAAAGAAGATGTCTTTGCTCTGACAAAGTTCACAAACAATCTGATAGGAGAATCAATAATGTATGAGATGCTAATAACCAAATTTATGTACAAATTACTGGAAGTCAAAGGAAAAGGAAATGGACTCAGTCTGAGATAATAAAGCAAGTTTTCACACAGAGCATGACATTCAATACAGGATTTGGTGGAGAAAGTATGTAGTAGATACAATTGACAGGTCTTGGATCCCAAACTACTGAATAAAGTTACTAAAAACTGAAACTTTCCTTTACTTTTGGGTTCACAAAAATTTGCAATAAATGATTATGAACCTATTCTGTTTGTTTTTAACCCATTACCTGGAGGAAATGGGCAGGAAGTCCTGTAGCCAGAATCTCCACTATAGTCAGACTGGTAAGTAGAAGACACTGGGTGAAAAAAAAACACCCTTCAGGATGACAGTCACATTTTTTGAACACTGCAGAATCCTCATTCCAGGTAAGTGGAATTATCCACAGCTGTGCATATGAGGAGAACTTCTGGGAAGACAAGAAGTCTCCAGAACCATTTGGTGTTATCTCCTTCCTTATGTAACTATGGCCAAAAGTGGGTGTACACTTGGCCAATAAATAATACTCTATTGTTCCAGATTCCTCTACCCTTATTCAAGTCTTTCTTGAGACTACTCTTTGAAGAGGAGACAATTTCATCAAACTAAGCCTATCTCCAGAAAACTCTGTTCTGAATGTGTCAGGGATTGTGTTTTCAGATGGAGGCAGCCCACTATCTGGACCCCGTGTTTGGACAATTGTCCATTGTGTCTTGGTGAGGCGTAAGATCCTGTCTACTGCCACAGAAAGCAAAATGCCAGATACCTGCTCTCAGATCCATAGAATGAACTCTGCCAATCATATACTCCCCCAGTCCACTGAATCTTTAACTTGTGAGGTAAAAAAAAAAACAAAAACAGACAACTAAGAATTATTTCTAATGGGGGGACTGTTGGGGTTGGTGGAAAATGGTGGTTATCAGGGCTTCATGAGTGGTGTCCAGTGTCAAGCCAAGAATGTAGCAACAAGCTGTATTGGCAGCTTTAGCTCAAGTTCTAACTTTCTATCCTTTCCCATTCCTATCCATTTTCCAATCCAAATTCTCTATCCTTCTTTTTATCCTGTCAGCTGCCAGGTAGGGTTCCAACACTTTTTTCAAAAAGGCAGAATTGATTTCCATGACTTACAGCAATGAACCTCAACTGACCCAATTTCTCCTAAATAGTAGAATGTATAGTGTAATTGTATCTTGTAGTATTTCTAAATGGAAAATTTCTATGGGAAATGTATTTTAAGAATGTCCTAATAATTATTCAGTGACAGGTGATGACATCTCAAAGGAAAAATATCTTTATGATTGAATATGAAGAAAGATACATTAATTTGAGTAGCTCACGTGATTCCCAAACCCAAGAGGATAAGCTTTCACTATACTTGGCAATGGGTATGCTCATTAATGATAACCAGAAGTTGCTGGTTAGTGGATTTAATGTATTCTGCAGTTGAGAACAGTGAGAGGAAGGACTTAAACTAGGAAATGGGAAGAACAGTTTCTTAGCAGAAATTTGAACTTAAAAAGTACCAGTGTACAACAAAAAGAAATTCACCTATTAATTAATTAATTCAAAACATTCAAGGAAGGTTTATGTGCTAAGTGAAGAGAGACACAAAGAGGACCAAAGAGGAGTCCAACTCTTGAGAAATATATGAAAATATAGACATGAAAAAAACTTAATATAATAGTACACAGCTACCAAGAATACAAAGAATTAATGCTTTTGAACTGTGGTGCTGGAGAAGAGGCTTGGGAGTCCCTTGGACAGCAAGATCAAACCAGTCGGTCCTAAAGGAAATCAGTCCTGAGTATTCATTGGAAGGAGTGATGCTGAAGCTCCAGCACTTTGGCTATCTGATGCAAAGAGCTGACTCATTGGGAAAAAAAAAAAACACTGCTGGGAAAGACTGAGGACAAAAGAAGAAAGAGGCAGCAGAGGATAAGATGCTTGGAGAGCATCACCAACTCAATGGACATGAGTTCGAGGAAACTCTGGGAGATAGTAAAGGACAGGGAAGCCTGGTGTGCTACAATTCACGGGGTCACAAAGAGTCAGGCATGATTTAGCAACTGAACAACAACAAGGCTACCAGAATTACCTGTAATAATATATAAGCTTGTGTACTAGTTTTTTATGATGTGTAATAAACTACCATGAACTCAGAGGCTTAAAATAACTCATTTTTATAATCTATTTTCCATAAGTGAGAAGTTCGGGCCCAGCTTGAAGCCTCACCCTGCTGCAATCAAGGAGTCACCAGGACTTGGGTGTCATCTAGGCCTGGGGTTCTCTTCCAAGCTTAGGTGACAACTGACACTATATGTTTCCTTGCAGCTATAGAAGTCATAGCAGTTTACCTCTTCTAGAGCAGTAAGAGAGAGTCTCTACTCCTCTTATGTCAGACCTACCTTGATAATCTCCTTTTTGATTAACTTAGAATCAATTATTAGAGATATTACTGTATCTGAAAAATTCCTTCACCTTTTCCACTTAACATAATCTCAGGTGTGATATCCCAAAACATTCAGTTCAGTTGCTCAGTAGTGACCAACTTTGCAACTCCATGGACGGCAGCACGCCAGGCTTCCCTGTCCTTCACCAACTCCTGGAGCTTACTCAAACTCATGTCCATCGAGTCAGTGATGCCATCCAATCATCTCATCCTCTGTTGTTTCCTTCTCCTCCCGCCTTCCATCTTTCCCAGCATCAGGGTTTTTTCTAGTGAGTCAGTTCTTCACATCAAGAGGCCAAATCATTGGAGTTTCAGCTTCAGTATCAGTCCTTCCAATGAATATTCAGGACTGATTTCCTTTAAAATGGACCGGTTGGATCTCCTTGCACTCCAAGGGACTCTGAAGCGAGAGCATCAATTCTTCAGCACTCAGCTTTCTTTATAGGCCAACTCTCAAATCCATACATGACTACTTGAAAAACCATAGCTTTGACTAGACAGACCTTTCTTGGCAAAGTAATGTCTCTGATGTTTAATATTCTGTCTAGATTGGTGGTAGCTTTACTTCCAAGGAGCAAACATCTTTTAATTTCATGGCTGCAGTCACCATCTGCAGTGATTTTTGAGGCCCCCAAAATAAAGTCTGTCACTGTTTCCATTGTTTCCCCATCTATTTGCCATGAAGTGATGGGGCTGGATGCCATGATCTTAGTTTTCTAAATATTGAGTTTTAAGCTGGTTTTGTCACTCTCCTCTTTCACTTTCATCAGGAGGCTCTTTAGTTCTTCTTCGCTTTCGGCCATAAGGGTGGTACCATCTGCGTATATGAGGTTATAGATATTTCTCCCAGCAATCTTGATTCCAGCTTGTGCTTCATCCAGCCTGGCATTTCACATGATGTACTCTGCATATAAGTTAAATAAGCAGTGTGACAATATACAGCCTTGATGTTCTCCTTTCCTGATTTGGAACCAGTCTGTTGTTCCATGTCCAGTTCTAACTGTTGCTTCTTGACCAGCATACAGATTTCTCAGGAGGCAGGTAACGTGGTCTGGTATTCCCATCTCTTTAAGAATTTTCCATAGTTTGTTCTGATCCATACAGTCAAAGGCTTTGGCATAGTCAATCAAGCAGAAGTACCAAAACATTAGTTATATTCTGTTGGTTAGAAGCCAGCCCTAGATCCCACCCACAATCCAGGCGAAGAGACTATCAAAGGCATTTTCGGATCTACTCAACAAAGCTTTGTTCTATACATTCTAGTCCAAGGAATCCTCCTATCTTTACTGGATTTGTAGTCTGAAGAAGAGATAGAAAAAGATATACCTTCTAACCAACTTGCATTGATGAGTATTCAGATTAACCGTGATTCAGTAACACTTCCTCTCTTTTCATTTTTAATGTTTATTTTATATTGGAGTATATAAATTTTAAATATTGTGTTAGTTTCAGGTGTATAGAAAAGTGATTCAGTTATGCATATACACGTGTCTATTCTTTTTCAAATTCTTTTCCCATTTTGGTTGTTACCAAATAGTAAGCATTGTACATCTCTTTTATAGCTAATACATTTATCCTCTTTCCCAAGCCCTTACATTTCTCTATATCCATATGTATGTTTCTTTCCAGAGACAGGTTCTTCACATAATTTAGTGGGAAGATTGAGCCCAACCTCAATGTAACTAATATTAATGGGTTTCCACATGTATGAGATGAAAAATGGAGCAACCTTCTAATTCCTTCATGCAGTTCTTGTTTTGGTCAATGATAAGACCAGATAACACCTGGCTGATACTGGAAGGAGATGGGAGAGTCTTTATCCCCTGAATGAGGGCTGTAAGTTTGCTGTAATTTTAAAAAATAATTCATTCAGGGGACTTCCCTGGTGTTCCAGTGGTTAAGACTCTGCACCTCCAATGAAAGGGACGTGGGTTCAATCCCTGGTGGTCTGGGAACTAAGATCCCACATACCACTAGGAGGGGGGCAAAAAATAAATAAAAATAAAGCAGTTCTTTCAGAACAGTTGATTGCTTCAATTTTGCTCCCATGTGAGAGGGTGAGGGTACCACTGCCCTCCTCCTCTTCAGAAACCATGGGCTACTTCCTCTTGGGCAGGTAGAGTATGTTGTTGTGGGGAGGGTGGACTTTTGAAGCTTCTTTCTGAACATCTTGGATCATCCTGCATGAGGACCATCTTCCTACCACCCAAAGAGGTTGATAAACAAAACCATAAGATAATACTAAGGGTGCATGACAATAATGGATGCTGGGAAGTTTTGAAGAATACCCCTTTCACCAAAGTGCTAATCAGTGGTCTGAGGTTGTCTGGAGGCTGGAAGGGGCTGGACTTGAGGCACTGTGTCCAAAAGAATAATATGGTGGGATAACAGATTTTCATTGTGGAGGCCTTTTATAACCTGAACAAGTGCATCTGCTGGGGACATACCAACAGAGGAAAAGACAAAGAACTGTGGGACTGCCCCACATCCATCATTCTAGAGATGGAGAACCTCTCTGTTATATAACTTCTGATCTGGTAACCACACAGCCACAAGTCCTACAGTCTTAACTCTGGACTTCACAGATTCCTTTTGTAGGTGTCTAGGGCTCAATTTGGGCTTCCCTGGTAGCTCAGCTGGTAAAGAATCTGCCGTCAATGCAGGAGACCCCAGTTCAATTCCTGGGTCTAAAAGATCCCCTGGAGAAGGGAAAGACTACCCACTCTAGTATTCTTGGGCTTCCCTGGTGGCTCAGATGGTAAAGAATATGCCTGCAGTGTGGGAGATCTGAGTTTGATCCCTTGGTTGGGAAGATCTCTTGGAGGAAGGCATGGCAACCCATTCCAGTATTCTTGCCTGGAGAATCCCCATGGACAGAGGAACCTGGTGGGCTACAGTCCATGGGACTGCAAAGAGTTGGACACAACTGAGGACTAAGCACACAGGGCTCAATTCATTATTATACCTTCCAAAAATGTTAGTGAGAACATGACATTGTTGGCACTGACTGACATTTGATCTTGCAAAATCAAAACTGTTAATGACCTCATAATTCTGTCACATCAAATTTATTTGTAAAACCCTTCCTCATCATAATGTAAGGTGATAGAAGAAAGGCAGTTATACTCCTGCACTGCTCTTGTCTACAGAAAGCTTAAGATTTCCCCACTCCTACCTCATGTCCCCTTCTGGTTAGGAGCGTAAAAGTTATATTCTTATGTGAGCATCTCTTAAGGCAGTAAGTACCAAATGAGAGTTACACCTTCTGAAAATTCAGATACCTCAGCCAGACCAGAGATTCTGATCCAGGAGAGGTAAGTAGCCAGCGTCTGTGTAGATTTTTAACCAATACATGCATTGAACCTAAATTTTAAATACAAAAAGATACACATATAACATATTTACCTAATCCAATCCTTTTGTGGGGACAAAGTTTCTGTGGAGACAATTGTTTTAAAGTCTTTCCCCCCTCTACTTTGTACATACACAAAACCAGAGGAAAAAATCATTGCACACAATTGATTCTTTACCTTGCTTGCTTTCATTTAATAATATATATTGGAGATCATTTTATGTCCTTAAAAACACATATTCTTAAAGTTTTTTAATAGGTTGAAAACACTGATAAAAATCTTCGTTGAAGATGAGGTTCTTCTAATAGTCTGTGGGGGCAGTTCTGTGCTAGAACCACACAAATCAAAAGATGCATTTAATTCACTTTCTCTTTATTCTTATCTACCAACCCAAATTTACTTGTCACTCTAAGTTTGCCATAATTTTTTGTCATTTAAAATATAGAGCTCTTATGGACTGGCTAGGCTTCCCTGGTGGTGCTAGTGGTAAAGAACCAGCCTGCCAGTGCAGGAGATGCAAGAGACGTGGGTTTGATCCCTGGATTGGGAGAAGGTCCCCTGGAGTAGGAAATGGCAACCCACTTCAGTATTCTTGCCTGGAAAATCTCACAGACAGGCTATGGTCCAAGACTGGCTAGGACACTGGAACCTTTGTCCTAAAGGATACAGGAAATATTTATCCCTCATAACATCAAGTCATCTTATTATTTTACTTTTGATGCTTGTCATGAAGATAGTGAACTGAATTGCAAAGTTTTTTAGTCAATATTTATACTCTAAAGATTCTAAACTGTATGTTTAAGGGCGATATAGTAACCTATTATCAAAGATAAGCAAAAGAAAAGTAAAAGCAGACATATATTAAAAACTTAGAATTTGGATTTGAAAAACATTTTGCTTTCCTCTTCAAATTTTCACTTTGTTCAAAAGCATGAGTGAGTGAGTGAAGTCGTGAAGTCGTGTCCGACTCTTTGCAACCCCATGAACTGTAGCCTACAAGGCTCCTCTGACCATGAAATTTTCCAGGCAAGAGTACTGGAGTGGGCTGCCATTTCCTTCTGCAGGGGATCTTCCCACACAGGGATCAAACCTGGACTCCTGCATTGCAGGCAGACGCTTTACTGTCTGAGCCACCAGGGAAGTCAAAAGCATATACTAAGCATATAATTAAAAGTTGAAGTAGAATCATCTACATCTTCCAACTAATTTTATCACTTATTTGACTTGGCCCAAAATTAATCTGGAAATTACATTGAATAGACTGAAAGTGAGTACACACACACATACATACACATACACACACACACAAGCACATCAAATGGCCTCATATCTGAGAATTACCAACTTAAGGTTAGTAACATGGGAACAGTAAAATAGTTTCCATCCTACTTTGGTTAGAATTTACCCAGCACAAGTACGTTGCTGTTTAAATATTTATCAAAGTGTTTAAATATTAAATGGAAAACCTCTCTGATACTAGACCTGCACTAAAACAAATTGAAATTGGTTTCTAATTTTCAATATTGATATTCTCTTAGGGAACAACTGAGAAAAAGAAAATGACAAAAAACTTGTACTCAGGGACACCCTCAAAGCCAAAAATTATATTTATACACTGTTTATTAATAACTAACAATCTAGGGAATTTTATATATTATTATTCCTTAGTTCAGCTAAGGAAAAACCCATGATATATCCTTATTCTTAGACTGCATGATAAACACAACTAATATGTACACAGGTGAATATTATTGTCCTCTTTTTTTGGAGATAAAAAGCAAGATTTTTAAGAAATTTGTTTTTTTTTTTTTTGCTTTTGATCTTCCCTAAACACAAAGTTGGTCAACAAAAGAGTCCGAAATGCAATACTTGGATTGCAATAATCTCAAAAATGACAGAATGATCTCTGTTCGTTTCCAAGGCAAACCATTCAATATCACAGTAATCCAAGTCTATGCCTCAACCAGTAACACTGAACAAGCTGAAGTCGAATGGTTCTATGAAGACCTACAAGACCTTTTAGAACTAACACCCCCAAAATATATCCTTTTCATTATAGGGGACTGGAATGAAAAAGTAGGAAGTCAAGAAACACCTGGGATAACAGGCAAATTTGGCCATGGAGTATGGAAAGAAGCAGGGCAAAGGCTAACAGAGTTTTGCCAAGAGAACACACTGGTCATAGCAAACACCCTCTTCCAAAAACACAAGACTCTACACATGGACATCACCAGATGGTCAACCCCGAAATCATTGATTATATACTTTGTAGCCAAAGATGGAGAAGCTCTTTACAGTCAGCCAAAACAAGACCAGGAGCTGACTGTGGCTCAGATCATGAACTCCTTGTTGCAAAATTCAGACTGAAATTGAAGAAAGTAGGGAAAACGACTAGACCATTCAGGTATGAACTAAATCAAATCCCTTATGATTATACAGTGGAAGTGAGAAATACATTTAAGGGACTAGATCTGATAGATAGAGTGCGTGATGAACTATGGATGGAGGTTCGCGACAATGTACAGGAGACAGGGATCAAGACCATCCCCGTCGAAAAGAAAAGCAAAAAAGCAAAATGGCTGTCTGGGGAGGCCTTACAAATAGCTGTGAAAAGAAGAGAAGCAAAAAGCAAAGGAGAAAAGGAAAGATATAAGCATCTGAATGCAGAGTTCCAAAGAATAACAAGGAGGGATAAGAAAGCCTTCCTCAGCAATCAGTGAAAAGAAATAGAGGAAAACAACAGAATGGGAAAGACTAGAGATCTCTTCAAGAAAATTAGACATACCAAGGGAATATTTAATGCAAAGATGGGCTCGATAAAGGACAGAAATGGTAGGGACCTAACAGAAGCAGAAGATATTAAGAAGAGGTGGCAAGAATACACAGAAGAACTGTACAAAAAAGATCTTCAAAACCCAGATAACCACGATGGTGTGATCGCTCACCTAGAGCCAGACATTCTGGAATGCGAAGTCAAGTGGGGCTTAGAAAGCTACAATGAACAAAGCTAGTGGAGGTGATGGAATTCCAGTTGAGCTGTTTCAAATCCTGAAAGATGATGCTCTGAAAGTGCTACACTCAATATGCCAGCAAATTTGGAAAACTCAGCAGTGGCCAAAAGACTGGAAAAGGTCAGTTTTCATTACAATCCCAAAGAAAGGCAATGCCAAAGAATGCTCAAACTACCACACAATTGCACTCATCTCAAACGCTAGGAAAGTAATGCTCAAAATTCTCCAAGGCAGGCTTCAGCAATACGTGAACTGTGAACTTCCAGATGTTGAAGCTGGTTTTAGAAAAGGCAGAGGAACCAGAGATCAAATTGCCAACATCTGCTGGATCATCGAAAAAGCAAGAGAGTTCTAGTAAAATATCTATTTCTGTTTTATTCACTATGTCAAAGCCTTTGACTGTGTGGATCACAATAAACTGTGGAAAATTCTGAAAGAGATGGGAATACCAGACCACCTGACCTGCCTCTTGAGAAACCTGTATGCAGGTCAGTAAACAACAGTTAGAACTGGACATGGAACAACAGACTGGTTCCAAATAGGAAAAGGAGTATGTCAAGGCTGTATATTGTCACCCTGCTTATTTAACTTATATGCAGAGTACATCATGAGAAACTCTGGGCTGGAAGAAGCACAAGCTGGAATAAAGATTGCCAGGTTAAATAGCAATAACCTATGATATGCAGACAACACCACCCTTATGGCAGAAAGTGAAGAGAAACTAAAAAGCTTCTTGATGAAATTGAAAGAGGAGAGTGAAAAAGTTGACTTAAAGCTCAACATTCAGAAAATGAAGATCATGGCATCTGGTCCCATCACTTCACGGCAAATAGATGGAGAAACAGTGGACACAGTGGCTGACTTTATTTTTGGGGTCTCCAAAATCACTGCAGGTGGTGATTGCAGCCATGAAATGAAAAGATGCTTACTCCTTGGAGGGAAAGTTATGACTAACCTAGATAGCATATTCAAAAGCAGAGACATTACTTTGCCAACAAAGGTCCGTCTACTCAAGGCTATGGTTTTTCCAGTGGTCATGTATGGATGCCAAAGTTGGACTGTGAAGACAGCTGAGTGCCGAAGAATTGATGCTTTTGAACTGTGGTGTTGAAGAAGACTCTTGAGAGTCCCTTGGACTGCAATGAGATCCAACCAGTCCATTCTAAAGGAGATCAGTCCTGGGTGTTCTTTGGAAGGACTGCTGCTAAAGCTGAAACTCCAATACTTTGGCCACCTCATGCCAAGAGTTGACTCATTGGAAAAGACTCTTATGCTGAGAGGGATTGGGGGCAGGAGGAGAAGGGGACGACAGAGGATGAGATGGCATCATCGACTTGATAGACATGAGTTTGAGTGAACTCAGGGAGTTGGTGATGGACAGGGAGGCCTGGTGTGCTGCACATCATTGGGTCTCAAAGAGTTGGACATGACTGAGCGACTGAACTGAACTCAACTCAGACATAAAGTTGGCATTTTAAAGAGTATGTTCTGCCTATATAACAGGATTTATGAATTTACAAAGTTTAGTAGTTGCCTTTCATATTTCGGATAAAATAGCAACTAATAGCTTCTCATTTTTCCACACCTTGATTTGTTTCTATTTTTATAAATCTATTCTTAAGGTGATAAATTTTTTATTTCGTTTTTATCTAGATGAATATCCAGCCAGCATCCAAATTTAATCATAAATATGAGTCATAGAATGAATATGAATAGATAACAGGGCTAGATATTGATTTTTTTATTAAAGTACAATTGAAAAAGTACCCTAACAATCTCAGTTTTAATTCAAGATATGCTAATTCCCTCATGGCTCAGATGGTAAAGAATCTGCCTGCAACACGGGAAACCTGGGTTTGATCCCTGGCTTGGGAAGATCCCCTGGAGAAGGGCATGCCTACCCACTCCAGTATTCTTGCCTAGAGAATTCCATGGACAGAGGAGCTTGGTGGGCTACAGTCCATGGGTTTGCAAAGAGTTGGACACGGCAGAGTGAATACGCACACATGCTAATTCCAGGGTATAAGTGATCTGGTCTTCATTAATTTCTTGCCCTATCTCTGACTTCTCATTGTCACAACATAGTAATAGTTTTCACAAAATTCTTGTTCTGTCAGGCAGTCCATCTCACTGATACATGTTCAAACATAAATGTGTGCTCTATTTCTTAGAATGGAAATTAGTTTGTAAAACTTTCTTATTGCTTTTCATTTTTCCAGGCATCTGAACAATACTTTTACAAATAAATGGATTTTTGTAAAATGGGGGCAACATTGCCAAGTTATTTGAAACTAAATGAGAAATAATCATTAATAACAATTCTAGAAGACATCTACTACCAGTTAGGTATTTTATATATATATACAGACATATATATATATATATATGTATATTATATATACATATTCATATATTTCTTAAAGTTTATTTTCTTAATGAGGGCATGGCAGCTGGGGATATATGAAATTATGGACTTATTCTTAATTAAGAAAATCCTGTTTGTCAACAGAATAAAGACTTAAAATTTTTTTTAATTAAGATTTATTTACAGTTTTTTTTTTTTTCATTTTGAGACCTCAGAGAGCTTTTTCACACTTTATGAAGTATTTGAAAATTACACCTTTATCCTATAATGTGCTACTGATACTGGTTCTGACTAAACTAGCAATATGTATACTTACCTGAGACACTTTAAAAGTAAAATACGAGTAAAAAGAAGATTTATGGCATATTAACCTAGATAGCATATTCAAAAGCAGAGACATTGCTTTGCCAACAAAGGTCCGTCTAGTCAAGGCTATGGTTTTTCCTGTGGTCATGTATGGATGTGAGAGTTGGACTGTGAAGGCTGAGCACCAAAGAATTGATGCTTTTGAACTGTGGTGTTGGAGAAGACTCTTGAGAGTCCCTTGGACTGCAAGGAGATCCAACCAGTCCATTCTGAAGGAGATCAGCCCTGGGATTTCTTTGGAAGGAATGATGGTAGAGCTGAAACTCCAGTACTTTGGCCACCTCATATGAAGAGTTGACTGACTGGAAAATACTCTGATGCTGGGAGGGATTGGGGGCAGGAGGAGAAGGGGACAACAGAGGATGAGACGGCTAGATGGCATCACTGACTGGATGGATGTGAGTCTGAGTGAACTCCGGGAGTTAGTGATGGACAGGGAGGCCTGGCGTGCTGCGATTCATGGGGTCGCAAAGAGTCAGACACGACTGAGCGACTGAACTGAACTGAACTCTTCTCAAGCAGAGTTATGCCCTGATGCAGACAGTACACCTAGGCAATTTTTCTTTCATCAAAGTCTGTTGTTATTTAAGATTGGAAAAATGCATACAAGTGAGTTTCCATTCAAAGATTCAAAGGACATTTATATTAGTCAGGCAGTGGCTGATGTTCAACTGTAAATAAAAAAAGAGTCCTTACTGTCAAAAAGCTTATTATCTATGAAAGTTAAAACACAAGTAAATACAAGTGATATTCGTTTGATGATAGGAATATGTTTAGGGTAACAAAGACAGATGAGATCACTTCTAATGTGGAAGGCCAATGCAGTAGACTGAATGTGTGTGGGTATGTGTGTGTGTGTGTGTGTGTATGTGTGTGCATGTGTGCTCAGTCATGTCTTACTCTTTGCAGCCCCATGGACTGTAGCCCATCAGGCTCCTCTGTCCATGGAATTTTTCAGGCAAGAATACTGGAATGGATTACCATTTCCTCCTCCAGGGGATGTTCTGGACCCAGGGATCAAACCTGCATCTCTTTTGTCTCCTGCATTGGCAGGTGAATTCTTTACTCCTGGTGCCACCTGGGAAGCCCCGTTTGTGTCCCCCAACAAAACCAAAATCCATATATTGAAATCCTAATCTCTTATGTAATGATTTTAGGAAGCTGGGGACTTTGGGAAGTGGCTAAGTCTTCAGGGCAGAACCCTCATAAACTAACTAATCCTCGTGTACAGATCTGTGTCCTTATAAAAGAGACTACAGCACTCCCTTGCCCTCTTTCCATCATCAGTTCAATTCAGTTCAGTTCAGTTCAGTCACTCAGTCGTGTCCAACTCCTTGTGACCCCATGAACTGCAGCAGGCCAGGCCTCCCTGTCCATCACCAACTGCCAGAGACTACCCAAACCCATGTCCATTGTGTCAATGATGCCATCCAACCATCTTATTGTCTGTCATCCCCTTCTCCTCCTGCCCCCAACCCTTCCCTGTACCAGGGTTTTTCCAAATGAGTCAGCTCTCTGCATCAGGTGGCCAAGTATTGGAGTTTCAGCTTCAGCATCAGTCCTTCCAATGAATACTCAGGACTGATCTCATTTAGGACAGACTGGTTGGATCTCCTTGCAGTCCAAGGGATTCTCAAGAGTTTTCTCCAACACCACAGTTCAAAAGCATCAATTCATTGGTGCTCAGCTTTCTTTATAGTCCAACTCTCACATCCACATGTGACTACTGGAAAAACCATGGCCTTGACTAGATGGACCTTTGTCATCAAAGTAATCTCTCTGCTTTTTAATATGCTGTATAGGTTGGTCATAACTTTCCTTCAAAGGAGTAAGCGTCTTTTAATTTCATGGCTGCAGTCACCATCTGCAGTGATTTTGGAGCCCAGAAAAATAAAGTCAGCCACTGTTTCCATTGTTTCCCCATCTATTTGCCATGAAGTAATGGGACTGGATGCCATGATCTTAGTTTTCTGAATGTTGAGCTTTAAGCCAACTTTTTCACTCTCCTCTTTCACTTTCATCAAGAGGCTCTTTAGTTCTTCTTCACTTAATGCCATAAGGGTGGTGTCATCTGCATATCTGAGGTTATTGATATTTCTCCCGGCAATCTTGATTCCAGCTTGTGCTTCTTCCAGCCCAGTGTTTCTCATGATGTACTCTGCATATAATTTCCGCCATAGGAGGACGCAATAAGAAGTCAGCAATCTGTAACCTAGGGGAGGGCTATCATCAAAATTCAACCATATTGTCACTCTGATCTTGGAATTCCAGCCTCTGGGACTGTGAGCAAATAAAGCATTAGGTTTTTTATGCCACCCTGTCTATAGTGCTTCGTTTCAGCAGCCAGAACTAACATAATGATGTCTTCATAGCAGGAGTAACACAAAAATTGTGTTTCAAAATGGATATGAGTGCTCCCTAGATAAATGAACAACACAGCACAAGCAAAGGCAGAAGCACTGTGTGCCTTTGGGGAACCCCAAGAGTGCTGCCTGACAGCGCTGGGGCTGGGCAGCGTAAGAAGGGAACAGTGGGAGTTGAGGCTGGGAATGCTGCAGCTGCTGCTGCTAAGTTGCTTCAGTCATGTCCAACTCTGTGTCGCACATAGACGGCAGCCTACCAGGCTCCTCCGTCCCTGGGATTCTCTAGGCAAGAGTACTGGAGTGGGTTGCCATTGCCTTCTCCAGAGCTGGGAATGCTGGCCACGGCCAGATGGATTGCTGTGCTGTGCAAAGAAGTTTGCATTTAGATGGTACTCATGAACCTATTTGTAGGGCAGCAATGGAAACACGGATATAAACAGACTTGTGGACTACAGGGGGGCAAGAAGTGGGTGGGACAAATTGAGAGAACAATCTGGAAACATATACATTACTATATGTAAAATTGATAGCAAGTGGGAATTTGCTGTGTAACATAAGGAACTCAGCCTAGTGCTCTGTGACATCTTAGAAGCATGGGATTGGGTGGGAGATAGGAGAGGGGTTCAGGAGGGAGGGGACAGATGTATACCTGTGACTGATTAATGTTGATGTATGGCAGAAACCAACACAATATTGTAAAGCAGCTATCTCCCGATACAAAAATTTAAAACAAGACTTTATGTTGCTTACCACTTGTTTTTGATATTTTAAAAACTGCTTTTTGTCCCTTCTCTATGTCTGCATGTCTATTCCTGCCCTGGAAACAGGTTCATCTATTTCATCTATAGATTTCACATATTTGCATTACTATATGATGTTTGTTTTTATCTTTCTGACTTACTTCACTCTGTATGACAGACTCTAGGTCCATTCATATCTCTACAAATGACTCGATTTCATTCCTTTTTATGGCTCAGTAATATTCCAATATTATTCCATTCATTCATTTGTCATTGGACATTTAGGTTGTTTTATGTCCTGGCTATTGCAACTAGGGTGGGACAAATTGAAGGATTAAGATTGACATATATGCACTACTGGGGCTTCCTATGTGACTCAGTGGTAAAGAATCTACTTGACAATTCAAGACACACAGGAGATGCATCTTCAATCCCTGGGTTGGGAAGATCCCCTGGAGGAGAAAATGGCAACCCACTTCAGTATGCTTGCCTGGAAAATCTCATGGACAGAGGAGTCTGGAGGGCTACAGTCTATAGTGTCATTAAGAATCCAATACAACTGAGTGACTGAGTACACACACACACAAATATACACTATCATATAAAATAGATAGAAAGCTAGTGGGAAGATGCTGAATAGCACAGGGAGCTCAATTCTGTGCTCTCTGATGATCTAGATGAGTGGAATAGAGGTGGGGTGGGAGGGAGGACCAAGAAGACGGGGATATATGCATACATATAACTGATTCACTTTACTGTATAGTAGAAAGTAACACAACATTGTAAAGTAATTATACTCCAATAAAAAATAAAAATAAAACTGCTTCTTAAATTGGACTTCCTTTCTTCACTCAATATATATATATATATATATATATATATATATATATATATATAAAACTGCTTCTTGAATTGGACTTTCTTTCTTCACTCAATATATATATATATATATATATATATATATATATATATATGTATATACCCTCTTGATCTTGACCCAGACTTGCCTGCGAGTGTCCAGGAGTCTCCAGCAGAGGCGTGGGTCAGCAGTGGCCTGCTACAGGACTTGGGGCACTGAGTGCAGCAGTGCATGCATGGAACCTTTTGAAGAAGGTCATCATTATTGTTGGACTTCCCTGGTGGCTCAGACGGTGAAGCATCTGTCTACAATGTGAGAGACCTGGGTTTGATCCTTGGGTTGGGAAGGTTCCCTGGAGAAGGAAATGACAACCCACTCCAGTACTCTTGCCTTGAAAATCCCATGGACAGAGGAGCTTGGTGCAGGCTATTATCCATGGGGTCACAAAGAATAGGGCACAACTGAGTGACTTCACTTTTGCTTTCTTTTCATCATTACCTCCACCATATTTTGGCCTCAGGTCAAAAAACGGGGAGGGAACACAGCCCCGCCCATCAACAGAAAATTGGATTACAGATTTACTGAGCGTGGCCCCACCCATCAGACTGTTTCCCCCTCAGTCAGCCTCTCCCATCAGGAAGGTTCCATAAGCCTCTTATCCTTTTCCATCAGAGGGCAGACAAAGTGAAAACCACAATCACAGAAAACTAACCAATCTGATCACATGGACCAAAGCCTTATTTAATCCAATGGAACTATGAGCCATGCTATGTAGGGACAGCCAAGATGGACGGATCATGGTGGAGAGTTCTGACAAAATGTGGTCCACTGGAGAAGGGAATGGCAAACCACCTCAGTATTCTTGCCTTGAGAACCCCATGAACAGTACAACAAGGCAAAAAGATCAGACACTGAAAGATGAACTCGCAGGTGAGCAGGTGCCCAATATGCTGCTGGAGATCAGTGGAGAAATATTCCAAAAAGAATGAAGAGACGGAGCCAACACAAAAACAAACCCAGTCGTGGATGTGACTGTTGATGAAAGTAAAGCCTGATGCTATAAACAGCAATATTGCACAGGAACCTGGAATGTTAGATCCATGAATCAAGGTGAATTGGAAGTGGTCAAACAGGAGATGGCAAGAGTATATATCAACATTTTAGGAATCACTGAACTAAGAAGGACTGGAATGGGTGATTCGAACTAAGATGACCATTATAACTACTACTGTGGGCAAGAATCCCTTAGAAGAAATGGAATAGCCATCATAGTTAACAAAAGAATCCAAATACATACAATGGATGCAATCTCAAAAATGACAGAATGATCTCTGTTGTTTCCAAGGCAAACTATTCAATATCACAGTAATCCAATCTATGTCACAACCAGTAATGCTGAAAGCTGAAGTTAAATGGTTCTATGAAGACCTACAAGACCTTCTAGAACTAACATCCAAAATAGATGTCCTTTTCATTATAGGGGACCGGAATGCATAAGTAGGAAGTCAAGAGATACCCGGAGTAACAGGCAAGTTTGACCTTGGAGTACAGAATAAAGAGAGGCAAAGGCTAATAGTTTTGCCAATGGAATGCACTGGTCATAGCAAACGCCCTCTTCCAACAACACAAGAGAAGACTCTACACATGGACATCACCAGATGGCCAACACCAAAATCAGATTGATTATATTCTTTGCAGCCAAAGATGGAGAAGCTCTATACAGTCAAGCAAAAACAAGACCAGGAGCTGACTGTGGCTCAGATCATGAACTCCTTATTGCCAAATTCAGACTTAAATTGAAGAAAGTGGGGAAAACCACTAGACCATTCAGGTATGACCTAAATCAAATCCCTTATGATTATACAGTGGAAGTGACAAATAGATTCAAGGGTTAGATCTGAGAGACAGAGTACCTGAAGAACTATGGACAGAGGTTCATTACATTGTACCGGAGGCCGTGATCAAGACCATCCCCAAGAAAAAGAAATACAAAAAGGCAAAATGTCTGAGGAGGCCTTACAAATAGCTGTGAAAGGAAGAGAAGTGAAAGGCAAGGGAGAAAAGGAAAGATAAACCCATTTGAATGCAGAGTTCCAAAGACTAGCAAGAAGAGATAGAAAGACTTCGTTAGTGATCCAATGCAAAGAAATAGAGGAAAACAATAGAAATGGAGTGACCAGAGATCTCTTCAAGAAAATTAGAGATACCAAGGGAACATTTCATGGAAAGATGGGCACAATAAAGGATATAAATTGTATGGACCTAACAGAAGCAGAAGATATTAAGAATAGGGGGCAAGAATACACAGAAGAACTGTACAAAAAAGATCTTCATGACCCAGATAACCAATATGGTGTGATCACTCACTTAGAGCCAGACATCCTGGAATTTGAAGTCAAGTGGGCCTTAGGAAGCATCACTACTAACAAAGCTAGTGGAGGTGATGGAATTCCAGTTGAGCCTTTTCAAATCCTAAAAGATGATGCTGTGAAAGTGCTGCACTCAATATGCCAGCAAATTTGGAAAATTCAGCAGTGGCCACAGGACTGGAAAAGGTCAGTTTTCATTCCAGTCCCAAGGAAATGCCATGTCAAAGAATGCTCAAACTACCAAACAATTGCAATCATCTCACAGGCTAGCAAAGTAATGTTCAAAATTCCTCAAGCCAGACTTCAATAGTACGTGAACTGTGAACTTCAATATGTTCAAGCTGCATTTAGAAAAGGCAAAGGAACCAGAGATCAAATTGCCAACATCTGTTGGATCATCGAAAAAGCGAAAGAGTTCCAGAAGAACATCTATTTCTGCTTTATTGACTATGCCAAAGCCTTTGACTGTGTGGATCACAACAAACTGTGGAACATTCTTAAAGAGATGGGAATACCAGACCATGTGACCTGCCTCCTGGGAAACCTGTATGCAGGTCAAGAAGCAACAGTTAGAACCAGCCATGGAACAACAGACAGGTTACAAATAGGGAAAGGAGTATATCAACGCTATATATTGTCACCCTGTTTATTTACATTGTATTCAGAGTACATCATGAGAAATGCTGGATGTAGAACAAGCTGGAATCAAGATTGCTGGGAGAAATATCAATTACCTCAGATACGCATATGACATCACACTTATGGCATAAAGTGAAGAAGACCTAAAGAGCTTCTTGATGAAAGTGAAAGAGGAGAGTGAAAAAGTTGGCTTTAGACTCAACATTCAGAAAATGAAGATCATGGCATCTGGTCCCATCACTTCATGGCAAATAGATGGGGAAACAATGGAAACACTGAGAGACTTAATTTTGGGGGGCTCCAAAATCACTGCAGATGGTAACTGCAGTCATGAAATTAAAAGACGCTTGCTCCTTGGAAGAAAAGTTATGACCAACCTGGACAGCATATTCAAAAGCAGAGACATTACTTTGCCAACAAAGATCTGTCTAGTCAAAGCTATGGTTTTACCTATAGTCAGGTATGGATATGAGAATTGGACCATAAAGAAAGCTGAGTGCCAAAGAATTGATGCCTTTGAACTGTTGTGATGGAGAAAACTCTTGAGAGTCCCTTGGACTGCAAAGAGTTCCAACCAGTCCATCCTAAAGGAAATCAGTCTTGAATATTCATTGGAAGGACTGATGCTGAAGCTGAAACTTCAATATTTTGGCCACCTGATGCGAAGAAGTGACTCATTTGAAAAAACCCTGATGCTGGGAAAGATTGAAGGTGGGAGAAGAAGGGGATGACAGAGGGGGAGATGGTTGCATGGCATCACCTACTAGATGGAGATGAATTTTAGTAGGCTCTGGGAGTTGATGATGGACAGGGAGGCTTGGCGTGCTGCAGTCCGTCAGGTTGCAAAGAGTCGGACATGACTGAGTGACTTAACAGAACTGAACTGAGGGCTCTTGATTAAGTGTATGTGTGGTACCCAGCGTCACTGAAATATATAAACACTTGTTTCAAATGCTTGTCACAGAGATGCATCTTTCCAAAGAGCAAGCACCTTGTCTTGTGAAGGTGAGATTGGCATGTCCACTCCTTTGTCAGTAGGATAAGAATTTTATAGTTATTTATATAAAAAGAATTAAGTAGTACTACAACAGAGGAGAATGCAGCACTGGGGAGAAACTACTGTTATTTTCTTAACAACAGACATCCTTGCCCTTGGCTAGGAATAGACCTGCTTTTGTTTGGCAGGATCCTAAGAATGAATAGATCCTGTAGATAGTAAAACCAGCTGGAAACTGTGTTACTCTTTTTTGAACTCTCCAGTCTATGTTTTGCTTAGGTTACTTAAATTTTGAGTTCATGCTGGTAACAATAGAGCAGTTGGATACTATGAGAAAGAAGAATGGAGGATAGAAGGAAAAGGAAAGGGAAGCTACATTGGGAAGAAAGCATTTGAGAAGGAGATACATGAAGAGTCTTCATGTCTAGTGAGGATTTTGCTTAAGTTTCTGCCACGTGGTGTGTGACATAACATATTTTCCCCCTGTTTCCACCATCTCTGTAAACCATCCATTTTGTTATTATTGTTTGGCTGAGTTTTGAGGTCTCTATGAGAGAAAAGTGCTGGAAACAGCTTCCAGGCGATTTAGGAGCCAAGGCTGAGGCCCAAGAAGTCTTTATGAGTGAATTTCATAAATGTGAATTGCGGGGAGCCGGTGAGGCATTCCACTCATGACAAAGGTCATGAGGAAGGAGGTTTGGCATACGCAAAGGCGGGATCGAGCCTCAGGAGTCCCCCCGGATATTCTCGAGCATTTTCCCCCAAAAAACCAGAGTCTGCCTACTTTATTGCTTTGTGCTCTCACCTCTGACTTTACTGGGGGCTGTCCCCTACCACCATCTCTCTCTCTCTGTGTCAAAGAGTTAACTTACAGCTCCAATTAATAAAGTTCCTGGGCAATTAGGAGTGTTTAAATCCAAACCCCTCTGACGGCTCTCTAACTCGCCTGACAAGTTTACCCGGACTCCTGCAGCTATGCATACGATTGTTTACAGTCTCCCAGCCTCGAGAGGCATGGGAAGCTTAAGATATTCAAATAGCTTAGAGCCTCTCAGAGAGTTAAAAACTGTCAGAATAAACTAGTAAAGGATTTCATTGATGAGTCAATGCTTGTTGCCAAGTTTTCACATCCCCTGAATTGTATCCTTGAATATGTATCAATTAATAGTGGGTATGTAGAAAAAATAAGTAGTGGCCTTGGTGTTAGTAACTTTAGACCCTTAAGGTAATAAATTCTTTCTTTGTTGTAAACCCATTACACATCCGCCCTATAGGAATGCAATTTTATCTTTGGAAGATGGTGCCAAACCTTGAAATAATTACTCTTAGAGAAAGTAAGTCTTTGTTGATAAGTCCTTGTCAAGAGTCATAAAATGTTAGTAGGCCTTCTGGCCAGAAGATGATGTGAATCACCTAAACCATTTGTATACGATACATTTGCAGGAAAGAAACCTTGGTTTTTGATAAGAACCAAAGACTGCTGACTTTGCATCCCCTATTATCCTCTATGTGTAACTTAGGGTATAAAAGCCCCTGTTAAAAATAAAGCTACGGGCCTTGCTCACCAACGCTTGGTCTCCCCATGTCATTCTTTCTTTTAACTTCCAGCTGAGTCTCCATCTGGAGCGCGGAACCCACCACGCTTACTAATCATGCCTGGGCTTCTAAGACCCACTCGAGAAGGTGTCTAGGGTGAGACACCTTCCGCTATTCGAGAGGGCGCCTGCGGCCTACGTAAGTGGTGCAAACTTCTTGTCTTGAAGTTTTATTGGTCTCCCGCGTAAACCAAGCTACTCAGCTTCTTTTCTCCACTGAAATTTCCTACTGAGCTATCCTCATTCTATTGTTCTCTATATCCCTAATTAGCATATAAATAGTCGCCGACGCCGTCTCCCCTTCGAATACCCTGGATCAGCCGGGGCTGGTCCTCGGCAGTGAATGATTTACAATTTATCCTTAAGTCTGCCTGTTTCTCCCATATTAACTTAGAAGGTATGTGTCACCTAAACTCACTGTTAAGATTGGAATGTGTGATTGTGATGTCAACTACGGTTGTGCTGACATGTAATCCCCAACTTTCCCTGCTATCATACTTGATCCCTAAGTCATAGCGGCTTCCATCCCTTCCTCCTGCTTATCTACCTGTGGTACTAAATTAATACCAAGTTTGGACCACTAGGGGTTATTCTGAACATCAGTCCCCTACTTCCTCTTCAGTTCACTTCAGTTCAGTCACTCAGTCATGTCTGACTCTTTGTGACCTCATGGATTGCAGCACGCTAGGCCTCCCTGTCCATCACCAACTCCCAGAGTTTACTCAAACTCATGTCCATAGAGTCGATGATGTCATCCAACCATCTCATCCTCTGTCATCCCCTTCTCCTCCCACCTTCAATCTTTCCCAGCATCAGGGTCTTTTCAAATGAGTCAGTTCTTTGCATCAGGTGGCCAAAGTATTGGAGTTTCAGCTTCAGCATCAGTCCTTCCAATGAATATTCAGGACTGATTTCCTTTAGGATGGACTGGTTGGGTCTCCTTGCAGTCCAAGAGATTCTCAAGAGTCTTCTCCAACACCACAGTTCAAAAGCATCAATTCTTCTGTGCTCAGCTTTCTTTATAGTCCAACTCTCACATCCATACATAACCACTGGAAAAATCATAGCCTTGACTAGATGCACCTTTGTTGAAAAAGTAATGTCTCTGCTTTTTAATATGCTGTCTAGGTTGGTCATAGCTTTTCTTTCAAGGAGTAAGTGTCTTTCAATTTCATTTCAGGAGCTACAAAATTCTCCTACATTAAGAAGTGATTAGAATAGTACAGTCAACATAACCATTTTATACTTCTTCTGACCAGAAAAGTTCTAGCTTCTTGATTTCCTGTCTTAAATATATTGAGAGTATCAGATACCAGATTCAAGACAAGTGATGAGACAGTCATAGAAAGACAAGTGTTCAGGAAGGTTCAGCTCGCTCCTGGGAACTCACCTTCAGAGATTACATCTGAGGTCCTCATGCTATCATTCCTTTGGTAACATGTAAAGGAGCAAGATTTGCAGGGGGTTTTTTTGCTGTTGTTTTTTACAAGCCCATAAAAAAGAATAGTCAGCCCACGTGTCTAAAGAAGAAAACAAAAGTGTATTACTGATACGTGTGCCACTTGGGAAGCCTGATAGTTAAGAACCCAGAATGAAAAGCAATGTTGAAAGAAAATACACATCACTCAGAAATCTTGTAGAAAGTCAAATTCTGATTGAGCAGATCTGGGAAGAGTGCAAAGGGTCTGCATTTTAAATAATATCACCAGTGATACAATTGTGCTACTAATAGCTCTGTATCCCACTTTGTGAGAGCTTCCCAGGTGGTGCTAGTGGCAAAGAACCCACCTGCCAATGCAGGAAATGATGCAGATCTGATCCCTGGGTCAGGAAGACCCCCTGGGGGAGGGTATGGCAACCCACTCTAGTATTCTTGCTTGGAGATTCTCATGGACAGAGGAGCCTGGCAAGCTACAGTCTTGACAGGGGTTGCAAAGAGTTGGGCATGACTGAAGGGACTTAGCCCACATGCACACATCCTGCTTTGAGCAGCAAAATTTTAGAATCAAATTACATGAGTTTAAGTCCCAGTACTTGACTTCACCAAGCTGAATAACCTTGGGTAATTTATCATCTATATGACTTAATTTCCTCCTTTGTAAAGTGGGAATAATAATATTACTTACATATATGAGTTGTGAAAGTTAAAAGACTTCATGTGTAGTAGCACTGAGAAGAATATCTGGCCTTTGGTAGTTGCTCAATAAATTAAATACTTGGTGAATGAATTACTTAGCAGTAGCATAGAAGTGGGGGAAGGGCCTGTGCTTTTGAACCCAACTCTGTCTTCTTTTTAATTTGGCCAGGCTGTACAATTTGTGGAAGTTTTAGTTCCTCCACCAGGGATTGAACCCAGGCCCTTGGCAGAGAGAACACAGAGTCCTAACCACTGGACCAACAGGGAATACGCCCAATTCTTTTTTTTTTTCCCCATAAAATAGTGATAGTAAAAAATCACATTAAAAAAGTTTTTATTGAAGTATAATTAATTTACAACATTATATTAGTTTCAGGTATACAGTATAGTGATTCAGTGTTTTTCCAGATTATACTCCATTAAAAGTTATTACAAGATAATGGCTATAATTCCCTGTGCTACATACACGTACTTGTTACTTATCTATTTTATACACAGTGACTCGTACTGCTTAATCTCATATCCCTAATTTGCCCTTCTCTCCTTTGATAACCACTAGTCTGTTTTCTCTATCTGTAAATCTGTTTTTATGTGTCACAATTGAGTCCAATATGTATATTACATTTCTTTTTGCATTTATCCATTGATAGGTATTTGGGTTGCTTCCATATCTTGGCTATTGTAAATAATGCCACTAGGAATGTTAAATGCATGTATCTTTCATATTAGTGTTTTCATTTTTACTAGATATATACCCAGGAGTGGAAAAACTGAAACATGTGACCGTTTTATTTTCAATTTTTAAAGAAACCTCCATTTTGCTTTTTATAGTGGCTGCATCAATTTATATTCCCTACATACAACAGGGTATGAAGGTTCTCCTTTCTCCACATTCTCTCCTACATTTGTTATTTGTGTTCTTTTTGATGATATCCATTTTGACATGTGTGAGGTGATACTTCATTGCTCTAATTTCTCTAATAATTAGTAATGTTGAACATTTTTTTACATGCCTGTTGGCCATCTGTATGTCTTCTTTGGAAAAATGTCTATTCCAGTCTTCAGCCCATTTTTTGATTGGATTCTTTAAATTTTTTGATATTGAGTTGCATAAGTTGTTTATGTATTTTGGATATTAACCTTTTGTTGGTCATATCATTCACAAATATATTTTCCCATTCCAGTAGTTGTTTTTTGTTTGTTTGTTTGTTTTGTCGAAGGTTTCCTTTTCTGTGCAAAAGGAAAGTTTAACTGCGTGCCATTTATCAACTTTTGCTTTTGTTTCTTTTGGCTTAGGAGACGGATCCAAAACTCTTTCATGTTTCCTCAAAAGAGTCATCTGCCCTTTCAGCTTCTAACTTTGTACCATTGGTTGCCTTTGAGTCAACTCTGCAGAATCCTAATTAGAGCTCAAAGGAGGAAAATGGGAAGCCTCTGAAGAATGTAATGAATTCTTTCCTTTACCACCTAAGGGCAGGAAATGATCAGATTCATATTGAAGAAAATCGCTCAGAGCTTGTGGGAGACAGATAATAGAAGCTGGACAAAACTGGGCCTGGGGAAAGACAGTTACAGACTATTGTAATTGGCCAGGTAAGAGAAAAAATGAACCTTTGACTAGTGTAGTTGAGAGAGTTGCAAAGAAGGGGGTCGATACAAACACCATTAAGGAGGTTGACTTGACAAGACCTGGCATTAAATAGTGGATACAGCTGTTGTTTAGGGAAAAGTATGGGAAGGTATCTTGTTTTCTAGCTTGGGTAAGACGATAAATCTTGGAAATGATTTGCAAAGATTTGTGAAGGGAGAGGGAATATGTCACAAAGGGTATGAATAAGGCAGAAAGGGAATAAGATGGTAATAGGACTAACTTTGGACACATTGAGAGTGACTGCGGAGCTAGATAACCACAGGAAATTGAATAGGTCTGGGGTTGAGGAGACATACATGTTGACCAGACAGACGGGTAAGTCAACAGCATTTGTCTGTTAAGGCCCCTGAAGTGAATGAGTCTATCCAGGGAAGTATGAGATGTAGGAAGAGCTAAATACAAAATGGGGACCTTGAAGGGAACTGAGAAGGAAGAACGGAAGAAGAAGAAGCAAAACTGAAAGAGAGTCCTGGCAGAAAGCCAAGAGAGGGAATGGTCAATAGAGCCAAGTTCCACAAAACAACATTTACACCCAGAAACCGCTTCTGCCTCAGTGATTCATTGACTCTGTCAACACCACATCATGCTTCTAGTCTCTCAGTGTCAAAGTCCAGTATCTTTCTTTGACTCATCCTGTTTCCTCATTTTCTATATTTAAGGCACTAAGACTTCCTTCCCATTCCTTGATATCCCTTTCTTTCTCTGTAAGCCTGGTGCCATATCTATTCCCTTCAATACCTTACATTTTTTAACTCGAATGATTGATTTTGTTTAGAAACAAAATACATAGAGGCCCCTATGTATTTAAGTGTCAAGAAATGTGTAAGAATAATAAACATCAAGTTTAGAATAAAGATTACCTCTGCAGCGGGTGGGACCGTTATGATTCAGGAAGGGAGTAATTTCAGCTGCATAAATAATGTTCAGTACTTAAGTTGGTAAAGGATCATAGATTTAAGTGTCCTGATATTTAAATAATAATAAAAAAACTATTTAAGAAATGCTTTATAACGACATCACCCTGATAGTCAAGTTTCTAAGTTCTTAATTTGAGATCGTATTCCCTGTCTCACCTTACTTCCCACAATTCTTTGCAATATTCTCTTCTGAGTCTGGTTCCTCTCTATATCATTCAAAAAGGTCAATGTCTAGTGCATTATTTTGCCTTCTTTCAGTATTAGTGTCCTCCTGTCAGGAGTTCATCTCCACTCAGTCAAATTATTCCTTTCCAAAATCTTTCCAGTCCTTTTAGCTCAGAAACCTTTGTTGTGGATTTCTCCATTGGACATAAACTTTCCCACCTTCTGAAATCTCTTGAGAGTGTGTGTGTGTGTGAGGGGGGGGTGGGGGGCAGAGAGAGAGAGAGAGGGGGAGATACATTCTTTATCTATCACTTTCAAATCTATTTGCATAATTTTTAATTAATTAATTTATTTTAATTGGAGGCTGATTACTTTACAATATTCTACATTGACTTGAATCAGCCATGGGTGTACATGCGTTCCCCATCCTGAACCCCCCTCCCACCTCCATCCCAATCCCATCCCTCTGGGTCATCCCAGTGCACCAGCCCTGAGCACCCTGTCTCATGCATCGAACCTGGACTGGTGGTCTGTTTCACATATGATAATACACAGGTTTCAATGCTATTCTCTCAAAATATCCCACCCTCGCCTTCTCCCAGAGAGTCCAAAAGACTGTTCTTTACATCTGTGTTTCTTTTGCTTTCTCACATATAGGCTCATCATTACCATCTTTCTAAATTCCATATATATGCATTAATATACTGTATATGAATGCCTTAATATACTGTTAATGTTATTAATATATGCATTAATATACTGTTTTCCTTTCTGACTTACTTCTCTCTGATATTTTTATCAATATAGTTCAGTAATTCTAATCCTGGTAACACATTAAAATTATGAGGAATTCTTAAGAAATACTGGGTTGACCAAAAAAGTTCATTCATGTTTTCCCCGAACGAACTTGTTGGCCAACCCAATGTTATTTTTCTGGGCTTCTACTCAAACAACCCTGAACGATAGGATTTAAGAAAAACTTCTAAGGCAATTCTAATAGCACAATTCTAGCATGATCATGCCTTGAAGACAGGGGCCACCTCTTCTTAAATGCCTCTATACTAGTGCAGAATTTCACATCTGAGTATGTGAACTATGTAAATATGAGCTTAAATATCAATTTTATTCAATGCAACCAGGAGAAGCTAATAATCTTAAAAAAACTGTTGCACTCTTCTTCTTCTGACATTATAATATATAAATGAGTCCTCTTAGCAGTAACTTGACCTTCAATAGTTCAGTGTCATGAATATTTGGAAGCAGGTTACCTTAATGCACACACATGACCAGCTGGACTGAAACTGGACACTGACTGAGTGACGTTAAATACTGGAATCCAAGGAGGCAAGGCCATAAATCAGAGCTTTTAGTTCCAATGTTTGACAACTGATCCTTAATGCCAGAAGAAAGGCTCAAAGTAGCAGTAGCCAAGTATAAAAAATATAGCATGAAGAATGTAGGGCATTTAGTAAAAAGAATCACAGATGTAGAAAACAAATTTATGGTTACCAAGGAGGGAAGTGGGAAGGTAAATTGGGAGATTGGTATTAACATATATATACCATTGACACTATGTATAAAAATAGATAATAAATGAGAACTTACTGTGTAGCACAGGGAACTGTACTCAGTGCTCTGTGATGACTTAAGTGGGAAGGAAATCTAGAAAAGAGTGGTTGCTGCTGCTAAGTCGCTTCAGTTGTGTCCGACTCTGCGACCCCATAGATGGCAGCCCACCAGGCTCCCCCGTCCCTGGGATTCTCCAGGCAAGAACACTGGAGTGGGTTGCCATTTCCTTCTCCAATGCATGAAAGTGAAAAGTGAAAGTGAAGTCGCTCCGTCGTGTCTGACCCTCAGCGACCTCATGTACTACAGCCTACCAGGCTCCTCCGTCCATGGGATTTTCCAGGCAAGAGTACTGGAGTGGGGTGCCATTGCCTTCTCCAAGAAAAGAGTGGTATATATATACATATAACTGATTCACTTCACTGCACTGCAGAAACAAACAAATTATTGTAAATCAACTATACTCCAATAAAGATTAATTAAAATAAATAAAGTTATACGTATATTAGGAAAAAAATGATAATGCAAAGGTGTTTAAAAAATTGGTCAGGATAATATACAGTAGTGGGATAAATCCTGCTCTAATTCTCCATATTAAGTCATAAATGTTTATAACTTGGTGTTATAAACATGTGTTGCATTGCTCTTTATAGGCAAATGATATTTAAGTGCCTAAAGTTGCTTCATCTATGTTAGTTATGTCAAATGATAAGCTTCTGTGTATTTGCAATAGTCGTAATGGCAAGAGTTAGGTAATTACTTATATCATTGGTATACCATCAGAAAAGAGAAGGTATTTTATATACAATTTTTCAAAAGGAAATTGAGAAGATATATGAGATAACTTTTAATGTCTCTTCCAACCTTTAGAAACTTTTACTAAACTCTTTCTATCTATCTGTCTTCAAGCTCACTGATTCTCTCCTCGCCATGTCACATCTTCCGATAGACACATTCTTTTTTGTTTCAGTTGCAGTGTTTTTTGACTTCTTGCATTTCCTTTCAATTTTTTCTTAGATTTTCCACCTCTCTTGCATGTTGTCCACTCTTTCCCTTTAGAGCCCTTATCATATTAGTCACAGTTATTTTGTTTCATTAAAAAATTTTTTTTAAGAAATTGCTTGTTTTTCCTCAATCTTATTTCCATTTTCTGTATAAGAGTCTGTGGACAAAATCAGTTTAAGGCCACTCAGTAGCTGTTCCTACATGTTCAGTGGTGAGCGGTGGGAACTGCAGACTAGTCATCAATAGAAAACTGCTGAAAAGGCACACTGCTTGCCTTCAGACCAAGCTGCAACCTCAGGTCGAGTAGCAGTAAACTCAGAAACTGGGGCAGTGCATTCATTCTGAAATGTCTCTTTGGTCCCAGCCTTTCCAGCAGCACCCTGCTCATCTTTTTCAATCTCTTTAGGATTTCTGTAGAAGCAGAGATTAGGCATGACCTCCCATGAGTGTACCTGGGAGATGGTGCCATGCATACACAGAACTTCCAGGGCAGCGTCACCACATCAGACTTGCTGAGTGATCTCCACTGTTGGTGCATGGATGGCCATGTCCACATAGCACAGAGGAGAGTCTGTGTCACACAGAGCAAGAGAAGGCAGGAGATGCCTCTGTGAGAGGCTAGTTGTCAGTATCGGGATCAGTAACCACCAGAAGTGTCAGCTCCAGGCAGCCTGGATCTGGTGCCAAGTTCCAGGAGTCACTCTGTGGCAGCAACAAACTTCAGCTCCACTCGTGGGTCAGTATTCCTGGATGATATGCCATTGACGTCAGCTGGGTTTTCAAAGGCAACAATAGCACCAGCTGCCAGCTTCTCTCAGGTTTTCTTCAGATTTGTGATATAGATGCTATGGCTCAGTGAGTAAAGAATCTACTTTCAATGCAGAAGATACAGGAGATGTGGGTTCGATCCCTGGGTCTGGGAGATCCCATGGAGGAGGAAATGGCAACCCACTGTAGTATTCTGGCCTGGAGTATCCCATGGGCAGAGAAGCCTGTGGGCTACAGTCCACAGGGTCCAAAAAGTTGGCCCCAACTGAGCACTCATGCTTTCCATCCCTTGCCTTTTCTGACTATTCCATTTAGAAGTCAGGATTGGTGTCACCTAAGTGGGTTTCCTCATGTGAAGAGTTGACTCATTGGAAAAGACTTTGATGCTGGGAGGGATTGGGGGCGGGAGGAGAAGGGGACAACAGAGGATGAGATGGCTGAATGGCATCACTGACTCGATGGACGTGAGTCTGAATGACCTCCAGGAGTTGGTGATGGACAGGGAGGCCTGGCGTGCTGCTATTCATGGGGTCGCAAAGAGTCGGACACGACTGAGTGACTGAACTGAACTGAACTGACTGAAGTGGGTTTCTGCTGAGAGGAATTTGAGGACACTTTCTGCTTTTATTTGCAGGAAACCAAGGGCTCTGAACATTGTGAAAGTTTTCCTCTAAGTTACAACAGAACCCAGAACAGTGTTGTGTGGACTCCTCTCTGGGTGGCATTTGTTGTTCAGTTGCTCAGTTGTGTCCGACTCTTTGTGACCCCACGGACTGCAGCACTCCAGGCTTCCTTGTCCTTGACCATCTCCCAGAGCTTGCTCAAACTCACGTCCTTTGAGACTGTAATGTCATCCGACCATCTCGTCCTCTGTCATCCCCTTCTTCTCCTGCCTTCAATCTTTCCGAGTATCAGGATCTTTTCTAATGAGTCAGCTCTTCACATCAGGCAGCATATAAAGAAAGACTAATCACAGTTATTTTCAGTTCTATCTGCTGCTGTTGATGCTAAGTCACTTCAGTCGTGTTTGACTCTGTGCGACCCCATAGACGGCAGCCCACCAAGCTCCCCGTCCCTGGGATTCTCCAGGCAAGAACATTGGAGTGGGTTGCCATTTCCTTCTCCAAGGCATGAAAGTGAAAAGTTAAAGTGAAATAGCTCAGTCGCGTCCGACCCTTAGCGACCCCATGGACAGCAGCTTACGTCTGGTAATCCCCAAATCTGTGTCACATCTGAGTTGAGTTCTAATGCTTGTTCTGTCTTCACTTCATACTGTGTTTTTAATTGCCTTTGGAAGGCCTTGTAATTTTTGTTGAGAGGTAAATATGATGTGCATGCATAATTAGAATGAGGTAAAGAGGGCTTTAGGATGAAGATTTACATTAATTTTTGCTGGGGCAATAGTTTCTAGAAGATTCATATTCATCAAACCTCCTTGTTTTGGTTTTCCTCTGGACATTGGGCTTCCCTGAGAATGCCTCTTCAGAGGAAGTCTGCTTCTTGTAGGACTAAGAGATGTAATCCACTGTTTTACTGGAGCCCTGTTGGTGTGGTAGTATTGCATGGGCAAGGGGAGCATTCTATAATCCTTCAATTAAATTTCAGTGTTTTAATCAGCCTTGCCCTTGAACTGTAACCTTCACAGGTGCTTCTTTGTGATACAGCATCACCCACCTGCCCACCTCCATGTACTCCCTTCCCTGGCTGCAGCCTTTCCAACCTATTTCCTTGAACCTCTGATCCCTGTTGACTATGTTTTTGTTTTTGTTTTCCCTCTCTAGGTGAACAGCTGACTCCTTGAAAAATACCCTGATGCTGGGAAAGATTGAAGGCAGAAGAAGAAGAGGGCAACAGAGGATGAGATGGTTGGATGGCATCACTGATGCAATGGACATGAACTTGGGCAAACTCTAGGAGATGGTTAAGTACAGGGAAGCATTGTGTGCTGCAGTCCATGGAGTCACGAAGAGTCAGACATGACTTGGTGACTGAAAAACCAAAAAAGAAGAAACAGGAAGCCAGTGGGGTGAGGGGAATGGTTGGAGTGGGAAGGGATTCCTTTCCACCAACCGGAATTATTGTTGTTCAGTTGTTCAGTCGTGTCTGACTCTTTGTGACCTCGTGGACTGCTGCATGCCAGGCTTCCCTGACCTTCACCATCTCCCAGAGCTTGCTCAAATTCATGTCCATTGAGCCTGTGATGCCATCCAACCATCTCATCCTCTGTCGGCTCCTTCTCCTGCCTTCAATCTTTCCCAGCATCAGGGTCTTTTCTAATGAGGCAGCTCTTCAGATCAGATAGCCAAAGTACTGGAGCTTCAGCTTCAGCATCAGTCCTTCCAATGAATATTTGGGACTGATTTCCTTTAGGATTGACTGGTTTGATCTCCTTGCAGTCCAAGGGACTCTCAAGAGTCTTCTCCAATACCACAGTTCAAAAGCATCAATTCTTTGGTGCTCATCCTTGTTTATGGTCCAACTCTCACATTCATACTTGACTACTGGAAAAACCTTCAACTGGGATATGGTTCAGAAAAAAGTCCTTTTGCCAGGAGAATATCCTTTGTTATGGTTAGACTGTTGGTTTATTTCACAGTGATTACTCTCTCCTTCCCTGCCAGAGCCACAGGGATCTTTTTTGGATCGTCACAATGAGAACCTAGTGGAGATTCAAAAACTCAAAGCCCATGAAAATGTGGGGGCCGTTGTAAAACTGCAGCCCTAGGAGTTCTCACTCTTTACGCTCGTCCATCGTCCATATTCAGTTTCCAGCTGTTTAACAAAATTAGCATTTCCGTGTTGTTCCTACCAGTTTATGGCTCCAGCAGCTTTTGGTCCAGGTCAGCAAGTCTTACCTGTGTCTCTCTGGATGAATTTGGCTCTTCAGACTTTTGCCTGGCAATTTGTCCTGAAACCTCAGTTCTCTGATGGATTGAAGAGCAGACATGGCTTTTCAGTTGGGTTAGCTTTTTCTTGTTGTAGGGACAGCAGTGGCAACTTCCAAGGTTTTCATCTGTTAGAATGAACCCAGAAGCCTTAGTTATACACAACTGTAGATTTCTAAACTTGTAGGCACACACAGTAATTAAACACAAGATTTAAAAATGTCCTACTGGAACTAAATATCTTATCATTGAAAAATATTTTAAAACATTAGGAAAATTGTCAATATTTAATATTTGTTGAAGGTTAATGTTTTGATTTTTGTCAGTTTTCACTGTTGACACAGTGAATGTTGTCTTTAGTAATTTTATTTATGAAACTGCTGCTTCTCAGCTAATAAACATAGCAATAGCAATCACTGCCAATTTCATGAAATCTTCCTCAGAGGTTATATTATTTCTACTCACATTAATCAAGAGTAATGTTTGTTCTTATTTTATTCTGTAGATTTATTTGGGGGATTAATATGTTTATTTGAATAACTCAGGATATCTGGATACTCTGATCAAGTTCAGCATTTCACCGTACAATGAAACTTTATGAAACTACTCACTTTTGTTTCTTAATTTCAACTACTTTTAAAATCACATTTAGCGTCACAATCTCAGGATTATTGTGATTATTGAAGCTTTTGGGGAACGTACTGTTACTAATGGGGTTTAGAATATGCTACCTCCAAATATGGATGCACACTTGAATAGTTTAAGTTGAAGGAATTTGAGAAATGAAATGTGCTAGAAAGACTCTTTGCTCTTCTCTGAAGCAGGTCACAATGACCTCAAGTGAGAGGTGCCCCCTCTTTTTTAAAAAAAAAAATTAATTAATCAACTAATTTCTGGCTGCCCTGTGTCTTTGTTGCTGCACACAGGCTTTCCCTAGTGGTGGCGAGTGAGAGCTACTCTAACTGTGAGGTTCAGGCTTCTCGTTGTGGTGGCTTGTCTTGCAGAGTGCAGGCTCTGTAGTTATGGTATACGGGCTTAGTTCCTCCACGGCATGTGGAATCTTCCTGGACCAGGGATTGAACCCATGTCGCCTGCATCGGCAGGTGTATTCTTAACCACTGGACTACCAGGGAAGTCCTAAAGGTGCCCTCTCTATACCAGGAGGTAAGGAATGTCCTTCTTTTTGAATGTGAATGAATAGGTCTTGCTAAGATTCTCCCAGTTTCCTGCACTGAGTTCCTATCTTTTTCATCTTACGACATATTTCTACAACTTGTCACTCTTCATCAAATTCAGCATAAAAACATGCAGATTTATCTGTTTCTTTGTGTCTTCACTTCCTCAGGAGGGCTCTTGTGTCACATAAAACATATTTTTAAGCTAAATACATTTGTATGCTTTCCTCTAATTAACCTGCCTTTTGTTACAGAGATCCAGCCAAGAACCTGGAAGGGTAGAAGGAAAATGATATTTTTTCTTCCAGACATTACAAAGAAAGTTTTATTTTTGTCTTTTGTTTTCTTTTAGTTTGAGGTACTCACTGACAGTATGTTGTAACAAATGATGTTGTAACAAATCATTAACATTATCCAAGTTTAAATGATTGTTATTTTGGTATATTATAATGTAGGGTTTCCTCATTTGAGTCACTCTATGTTAATTTGATATCTTGTCTCACTCGTCAGGCCAATTGTGGGTCAGAGATGGGTGTGTGTGCTAAGTCACTTCAGCTGTGTCAAACTCTTTACAATCCTATGGACTGTAGCCCACCAAGATCCTCTTTGTCCATGGAGATTTTCCAGACAAGAATACTGGAGTATGTTGCCATGCCTTCCTCCAGGAGATCTTCCCAACCCAGGGATTGAACCCATGTCTCCTATGTCTCCTGCACTGGCAGGAAGGTTCTTTACCTCTACCCTTTGTTTAAGGTTGTGGTTTCAATTGGCAAGTCCTGGGAAGCAGGGTTGCCTCTGTGTAACTCAATCACATTGGTGGTTTCTTGAATTGCTCTGTAAGTATAGGCTTAAATAGACATAAATTTAAATAGGGCTATATTCTTAGTTTGGCTTCCCAGGTGGCTCAGTGGTAAAGAATCCACCTGCAATGTAGGAGACCTGAGTTCCATCCCTGAGTTGGTAAGATCCCCTGGAGGAGGGCATGGCAACCCATGCCACTGTTCTTGCCTGGAGAATCCCAGGGACGGAGGAGCCTTGTGGGATTCAGTTTACAGGTTCGCAAAGAGTTGGACATGGCTGAAGCAACTGAGCCTCCACATACATAATCTTAGTTGAAGTACCTTGAAACCCTGAAATTCTATGGGACAATGAAGAAGGTAAAATTTGAAGTCTAGTACTTGATTTCCCTGGTGGCAAAGATGGTAAAGTCTGCCTGCAATGTGGGAGACCTGGGTTCGATCCCTGGGTCGGGAAGATCCCCTGGAGAAAGAAATGGCAACCCACTCCAGTACTCTTGCCTGGAAAATTCCATGGGCGGAGGATCTTGGTAGGCTACAGTCCATGAGATCGCAAAGAGTCAGACACAACTGAGTGACTTCACTTGAACCACTTGAACTTCTGGATGCAGTTCACGAAGAATGGAAACTAGTCGGGATTTCTCACTTTTTCAGTGGAGTAAAATTTACCAAAAAAAGGCCCCAATTTTTTTTTATCAGTCTGAATTCCCTGTATAGGTATCTGACTTGTCTAGGAAGAGAGTTTGTGAAATTTCTCCAAGTCAGTTCAATCTCTTGCTCTCACATAACTATTTCAAGCATATTCTCCTTTTTACCAAAGCTCCTGACAACTCCCCCTTTCTTCTCATTTTTAACTGATGAAATTATTACTTATTTCATGGGAAAAAAATACCAATCTGACAACCTTCATCTGTAATCATATATCCTGTATTCCCTCCTGTCGTTAAACATGATGTCTCTTATCACCTGTCACCTGTTCAAAGCCTTCACTCCTGCAATTGTCCCCTCTCTCTTCCATTAAAAAAGAAGAAGAAGGGGGAAAAAAGGACAACAAGCTCACCATGATTCCACATCTCCTTCAGCGACATTTTCCATTTCTCTGCTCCCTCTTATAGCCAAATCTTTTAAAAACAATTGTCTCTACCCATTGTCTATAATTCCTGGTTTGCCTCACTCCCTTGAACCTACTCCATTCTCCTTCTTATCTCTTTTTCTCCACAAGGACTGTTTGTTCAAGGTCACCAGTTACCTCTATGCAGCCAAATTCAATAGGCAATTCTCAGTGCTGATATAGCCTTACCTGTAAGCAGCTTTTGTCCCACAAACAGCTTTTGTTACAAATGATCATCCCTTCCTTCCTGAAAGACTTTTCTTCACTCCATGTCAAGACCTTCCTTCCCAGTCTCCTTTTAGGAACTCATTTCTGCTTTACTTTGATGGTCTCTAAGTCACTCTACCCCAGAGAACTTTTTTTCTATGTATCTTCACTTTTCAGATAATGACATTTAGTCCCATAACTTTTGTGCTATCTCTGTAAAAATTACAAACTTAATATCTGCCTACTTAACAAACAGTTCCACATGGATATTCACAAGTTCCTCACACAGTCTCCAAAACTGAGCTCTTAATTAAATATTTTCCACCTCAAGTCTCTTTATTGTATACACTTCAGTGTTTTTGTTTGCCAGGTGCTAAATGCCAAAAACAGAAAGCTGGTTTTAAAATAATTTTTATAGTTAAAATTTGCTTTTTGAAACATAGTATGATTTTAGCTTACTTTAAGGTAATGAGAACTAACTAGTATAGGACTGTTTTCTTCCTTTTCTTTTTAAACCAAGAAACACTGATTCTATTTAATCATTTAAAAGATGAGTTGGGTTATGAGTGACAGTAGGTCTGAGGGAAGGAGAGCTTTCTAGAGGGAAAAAAAAAAAAACTCCCTGTGACATGGGGAGTTGGGGGAGGGGGCAGAAGTCTGTCCCTGGGGATATGATCAGACCTGTGAGCTCCACGCTCTATTAGGGCTTGGCTTCCAGAATTCAGCTTTAGTAGAGCCTTTGAAATTGGCTGCATCTTTGTAGTAAAAGATGCATTTGGGTAGTGGGACAAAAAATAATTTCTGCAGACAAAACCTTTAATAATGATACTATCCACAAAGAATATGATCATAATGAGAAAAGGTTCAAGATGGTAACGGCCACAAAACCTGAAGCAGTAAAACATCAGCCCCAGCTACAGGCAGCCCAGCGATCAAATCAAGCCACCACTGCTACCGGTTCATCCACAGCAGCAACCATGGCTCAAGTGCCAGCTTCTGTCCCTGCTTTGGCTCCCACTTCCCAACCGGTTCCCATTGCTCCAGCACTGAGCCCAGCCTCTTCTGACCTTGCACTTATGACTGCAACTAAACAAGAGAAACATGCACAGCTACAAGAGGAACACTCACGACCACCAGCCCAATACCAACTGACAGCACATTAGAAGAGTCTGAGTCAAAACTTATTCATTCGTACAGTATTCGTATTTAAGGAGAAAGAAAACATGCTCTTTACATGAAAATAACTACCAGTTAAAAAAGTTTCTTGACCATTGAATGTTAAGACCCTGCTTAGATTGAGAAGCAGTACGATTACAGGGTATAGTTACCATACACAAACACGGTTTCTGGTTCACATTTTTTGCTTGTTTTTGGCAGTTGTTTGGGTTTCAAAGTAATTACTATGGGCTTGATTTTGATGTGTCCATTGGGGTAATGTAACTTTTGAGACCAGTGAAGACATATGAAGGCTACTTTTCCTCTCAACTTTTTCTCAGCAGAAGTGTGTTTACCAGCAAGTTGTGGGTTTAAACAGTTGTCTTTCTTTTTTAAGCCCACAGAATGCTGGTTGAATTAAAAACAATCAATGGAAATGTTTCAAAACCAGGTTTCTGACATTCATAAGCTTTTTTCCTTTGTTAGATAAATATGTGTGACAAATAAAGTCAGTGATATTATAGTAACTTTGAAAAAGAGACAGAGAACTGTATCCAGCATCTTTTAAAAAAATTATTAGCATTCTGATATATTTATTTCCAAATATTTATATCTATACAACTTTTTTTACTTAGTTGTGATCATACCATATATAAAATATATCTTGCTTTTCACATGTATTTCCTGTATCATTATAAATTACTTAGGTAATTTAAGTAACTGCACAGAAATCTGTTATGTACCCAGCATCTTTTATTGCATCAAAAAGATAGGAGAACTCTTCAGGGACCTGAACGATACACCTGGGAACATATTTTGAAAAATAAAAAAAATAAAAAAAGATTTTCATCACATATTAAAAGTAAAATCTTATTAAGCAAAAAATTTCCCTTTTGAATGCCCTTTGAGGTATGTAAATATGATACATAATTATCTACATATTACCTCTTGTATGTTGTACAGGCAGCTCAAATCTAGCACTCCCTGAATAAAATTCTTAGTTTTCTTCCTAAACCAAATTATATCCAATGTTTTTTCACATCAGTAAATGGTAGCACTAGTAATACTCTAACTGATTTATGAAAGCACTTTATTAACCCTTTGTCACATATATGTTATAAATGATTTCTCAGAACTAAGCCTTCCCCTAAAATTTGATTCCACGATAAATCATGGAGAAAAGACATAGTTTGAGCCAGACATAAAAAAAAATTCATACAAAGTAAGTTAGGATATAATTATTCAATTTCAAAAGAGTCAATGTTTTTGGAACATATTGAATTTGTCTGGAATATTAAAAAATGATGACTTTTTACAAAATAGTTATAAAGTACCAACACATTTTGGAGAATACTTTGATTAGGCAAAATACCAATTATCTTTAATGCAATTGTTGCACTTCTGTCAAACTTAAGTCAAATTATAAACACTGATATACCATTTGACTATTGTGTCTCCATCAACAAGGACATGTCTATATAAGCAAGTTTCTATAGCTTATGTGGAATAACTCTCTAACCATCAGAGTATTGCTGCATTGTCCAAGCCCAGGGTCTCCATTTATTCCCACTCCATTCCTTATGCAAGACACTGTGCAGTTCTAATAGCTCTGACTATTTAATTTTTTCAACCTATAGAGACTTTGCTTTGGCCAGATCTGTGTAAACACTTATTTTTCTTAAGAAAATAAACTAATTTCAAAGCCACTCTTTGTGTGAGTAGAGGGCTGTGGTAGAGCCTTGTAAGTAGTAAAATGTTTCTCAATATCAGAAAAATGTGCTTGACTTTTTTAAAGGATGTTTTCAATTTAAAAATATTAGCTTCAGTCATTGGAGAGGAAATGTGATGGTAGTTTATTTGATGTTGATAAGTTAATTTTTCCTTCTGTAAAATTGCTCTGATTTTTAAAAAGCATGAAGTCCCTAACCACAATTACTTTCTATCCTCTTCTCTCCACTGCACTGTCCTACATTATTGCACAGAATTTTTCAAGTCAAGTTGGCATATTTGCTTTCCTACAACAGCAGTAACAGAAATGTCTGGGAGAAAATGTGTCTGGGGACAAGCACAAGCCATCATATTTCCCACACTCTATTTCTCATAACAAAGCTATTTGTAATCTTCGTAGACTTATTTTTTTTAATTACAATGTCGACTTTCTGAAGCAATACTTGAATATTTGAAACAAACTTTTAGAGTTGAATCCTATTGAAGTGAATTCTAAGACATACTTATGTATTTTTTCAACACGGAATCTATTTCATTGAATAAACTTTAAAATATATATATATATATTTATATATATATATATAAATGTATATTAGAGCACCTATTATTAGCAGAGAAGTGAAAGAAAAGGAAGCTAAAAGGAGATGGAGGTTTGACAAGAGAAGCAGGGGATCAGAATCTTGTCATGCCTGAAGAGAAAGAGAGGCTTTCAAGAAAGAAGTTTGTCATAGTATCAAATGTGTCAGAGTTCAAAAAATTAGTGACTAAAAGGATGATTTGATTAAAAAAATTTTTTTTGATACCTTCAATGAAAGCAGTTTTAGGCAGGTTTGCAGGGAACATTTGGAACTCAGATAGCTAAGAGTTGGAGGTAAACATGATGTTAGAAAGTAATAAGATATTAGAAAATCTAGAGTAGAGAGTCATTTTATGAAATTTGACAAGGAAGGAAAGAGAAAGGAAGAAGTAACAGAAAACAGAATGGAGATGTGGGCTGGGACAGAGAAAACACTAGAGAACTTGTTCAAGAACATAAAGGAAAGATCCAGAGAAAGAATGAAGATTCAAGTGAGAAAAAGGATGACCCATAGACCCTTAGATGGCAGGAGTGGATAGGACCAGATGGGCTTCATTTCTATAAGCAGAGCAATTCTACACCATTGCAACAGAAGTGAGGAAGAATTATTGAGTGACAAAGATAAAATTGGAGTCTATTCCTTGTATCTATATTAGGAGGGCACATTTGTACACATGCCTATTTGCTGTTTCTGAAAGGCCCAACTTACTCCCTCCATATACACGTGTTTCCTAGCCATATTGCCACACACAGCTCAGACATCATTTCTGGAAAGCCTTCCCTGGCAAGTGCAATCTGCTTTGGAAGCTTCTCCTCATGCTCCCAGATGCTCCCTGTGCATTTTTCTAGGCTTACTCTGCCTTCTAATAGGCATTTATTAGTCAGTCTTCACTACTGGACTGCATACACACTTTGAAGGTAGAGGCATATTTTATTTGCCTTTGTTTCTTGGAGCCTAATGCATTTGAGGAACTTTGTGCAACAATGACCACTTCCATTCAGGTGGAATTTATTGTCATGAATGTACTTCCTCTGAACAAGGTGAGAGGCAGAGCGTGAGAAAAGAGGTGAGTTTCCTGTACTCTCTTGCTGTGAATTTGTGCTCCTGGCTTGACTCAATATTCTTTCTTATCATCTCCTCCCTGTAGTTATCATTCTGAGCTTGGCTTTACTCCAGGTTGCATGACCATGGCCTCCTCTCTCTCTTTCTCCATTCTAAATAGTCACCCTAAGCAATACATTTTTCATTCCATGTAGGTTTTAGTGGAAAAATGCAAATATATATGCTGGAAAGGAATCCATGCCATGTGAGGTATTGAAAACAATCATGAAAACAGTTGAAAGTCTCATTTACAATTAATTCTGACTATAGGGGAACTCTGACTGGATATCTTTCTCATGAGAACATGGCCTGCCACCCTTCCCAGGAACTGCCCAGTCCTTATCTCTCTCTGGAATTCCTTCAGGACTTTTCTCCCCAGGCTGTGCACTCACTCCTCCCTACAAGGATTAAGGGAGGCAGAAAGATGTTCCTTTTAAGGTGTCCGTGTCTTAATCCTCAGAACCTGTGACTATGTAACGTGGCAAAGGGGAATTAAAGTTTCAAATCAGCTGACCTTCAAACAGAGAGTAGCCTGGATTATTCAGGTGAATCCAGTGTAACCACAAGTCTCTTTATTTTATTTTTTAAAATAATTTTATTTATTATTTATTTTTTTTAATAGTTTGAGGGCACTGTGCTGGATCTTTGTTGCTATGAGGGCTTTTCTCAAGTTGTGGCAAGCAGAGAGGCTACTTTCTAGCTGTGGTGAGCGGTCTTATACTGCAGCGGTTTCCCTTGCTGCAGAGCACAGGCTCTAGGGTACAAGGGCTTCATTAGTTGAGGCACATGGGCTCAGTAGTTGTGGCTCCCAGGCCCTAGAAGCACCGGCTTAATAGTTGTGGTGCATGGGCTTAATTCCCCCGCGGCATGTGGGGTCTTCCTGGACCAAGGATTGAACCTGTGTCTCCTGCATTGGCAGGCAATTCTTTACCACCAAGCCTCTAGGGAACACTCCCTGCCCCTCCAACTTTCATTAAAAGGGAAGAGGAGGCAGCAATGTCAGTAAGACTCCACTGATCATTACTGTCTTTGAAGATGAAAGGGGTCAAAGAATGCTGGAGGCCCCTAGATGCTGGAAAAGGCAAGACGTTACCTTCTTCCCTGGAATCTCCAGAAAGGGACTCAGCCCTCCTGACATCCTGACCTGTGCTGGTTTTCCAAGTTACAGAACTTTAAGATAATAAAATTGTGTTGTTGTCAACCATTGTTTATAATAATTTTTGCAGCAACAAATAGAGCACAGATACAAGGACCAAGATAGCAAAATTCAAATTCATTTTGATGTGAAACTTCTTAATTCTTCTGACTCAAAATCTGCTCCAGCCCAAGCTCTGGAATTTTACTTTTCCAAATCAAAGAGAACACTAACAAACTTTGCTTCACAAAATAGCTGTCTATCCCTAAAATGTATGAAAAAGAGCCCTCTCATGCTCAAGGCCTCTTATCATATTTACGACATTTTTATTTCTACCACAAATACACTACTTAATGTATGACTCCAGAAATAATATTATTCCTCTACCAGGAAGGCATTAAAATATGTTTGTATATATTTCACTATTCATTTTAAATAGGGATGTAAAAGTGAAGTATTTTTTGAAGGGAAAGGAGAAGAAAAACTTGAAAAATAGGACTTTTAAAATTTTGATTTGCCAAACTCTTCTAAGTTGACTCTTACAACTCAGTGTTAAATAGCCACTTATTGAAAGAGCAGCATATTAATATTTAATGAACTTTAACAAAATAATCACACAATTTAATGCTTTTAATTATTCAAATAGAGCTTCCTACATTGGACATGAATAGTATTCTGAAGCAATCCTTCTCAAACTTTAATGAGTAAACAAATCACACGGAGATCTAGTTAAAAGGCAGACTCTAACTCAGTAGATTTGGGAGGGGGCTGAGATTCTGAGGTTCTGGTTTTCTTTTTTTTAGGTTTATTTTATTTTTAACTTAGAACAACTCATTGCAGCACTATTTACAATAGCCAGGACATGGAAGCAACCTAGATGTCTGTTGACAGACGAATGGATAAAAAAGTTGATGTACACATATACAATGGAATATTACTTAGCCATAAACAGCAACAAATTTGAGTCAGTTGAACTGAGGTGGATGAAGCCAGAGCCTGTTATACAGAATGAAGTAAGTCAAAAAGAGAAAAATGAATATTTTAAATTAATGCGTATATCTAAAATCTAGAAAAATAGTACTGATGAACCTGTTTGCAAGGCAGGCATAGAGATGTAGATATAGAGAACAGACTTGAGATTCTGACTTACTAATATGATCCTACATGATGACAATTTTGTTGTTCCCTGGACCACATTTCAAGTAGCAAAGTCATAGGGGACCTTGAGAGGCACAATAAAATCAAATGCTTAAATTCTGTGCTTCTATAAGCTAAATATATCAAAATCACATACTCACTAAATCTCAGCTTACATATTATAGCAAGGAAAAAATTCTCTAAAATTATTATTTGAATTGAAAATAATTTTATGACAAGAACTTAAGATTATTAATTTCATTTACAACTGTTTATAGCATCATTAAATGATTCTTTTTGAACAATGGCATAATCATGGCAAAATCTCTGTTCCACCTCCACCTACTAACCCCAGTCCCAGTGGAGTATATTAAGCATAGATTTCAAAATAGGTTTCTGCTGGCTTACTGTAAGAGCTTGTTCCTCTGTGTACCAGGAAACGGTAGAGTTAAGAGGTCAGATGCCACTAGCTAGCTCCCTTTGCCTGTCACTGTCATTGCCTGAGAGATGTTCCAAGTCTCCAGCAGAAGCCCTGTGTTTGGCTCCACTTTCAACATGTTGCAAGAAAAACAGTACCACAAGTCTGATCCTGTTATCTAGATGTAAAACTTATCGACTTCCACTAACAATGCCTTCTAGTCCCACCTCCCCCAAGCTCTATCTCCTGCCCTGCTCTTCAGTCTCATCTTATTCCAGGCTCTCTCCCTCACTGTGTCATCTCCAGCCTCACTGTTATTGTGTCATTCCTTTCAATGTTCCATTTTCCCTTCCACCTGTATTCATGATCTCCTCTCCCCATAAATACACCTCTCCCAAACTCCTCACTTAGATTCTTAACTGTTTTTCCAATCTCAGCTCAAAAGTCACCTTATTGTCAAAGCCTTCTTTGACCTTTTAAACTAAGTCACATGTCCTTGCCACACACTGTCATAAGCTTCTTTAAATGCATTTATCACAGTTCATAATTATATATGTGGGTGATTGTTGATCACCTTTTTTCTCCCTAGATGACTATACGTTCCATGAGGGCAGGTCTATCTGTTCCCCACCCTCCTCCATTGAACCCACACTGCCTAACACAGTAGAAAAAAATATTAATGAAAGAATAAGTACAAAATCTCCTTTTTTTATAGGCTAACTTAGCTAACATTAGAATCAGGGATGTATTTTCTAACAGAAAAATGGTTGACTTAGAAACGAAGTTTTGGAACATTTTTTGATTCACTGATGACAGATAATATGTTAAGCTGATCAGTTCTTACCTGTGTGTTAGTTGTTCAGTCAGGCCCGACTCTTGTGACCCCATGGACTGTAGCCTGCCAGGCTCTTCTGTCCATGGCATTCTCCAGGCAAGAATACTGGAGTGGGATGCCATTCCCTTTTCCAGGGAATCTTCCTGACCTTGGGATTGAACCTGGGTCTCCTGCATTGCAGGAGGATTCTTTACTGTCTGAGCCACCAGGGAAGCCCGTGTTTACCTATATGATCTATTTATTTATTCATCACCAGGGACCATGTATGGTTTGGGAATATGTATCCAGCTGGGCCCCTCTCCTTGGGCAGCTGAACTTAGCACATATCCCTTGTTGACTGTGCAATGCTCCAATGACCTGAAAGAGGCTTGTACACAGTTTTCAGTTTTGTCTGAACCTATGATTACAATGGAGACTATGCAGTCAGGGCGTGGTTAGAATGTGACTTGTCATTTCCCAGATGGAGACCTGTATGGACTGCCTGCTCTGTGTTTTAAACAACACCCTGACTAAATATTATTCTACTCAGTGAAACAAGACATAGCCTTTTGCCATCTCCTCCTCTCCACTAAATATTGTTTGCAAATTCAACAATGATCAGAATCTGTGTTATGTAAATACTCAAAGAAAAATAACACTACACACTTCATAACACTAGAGCAATAGCATTTCCATTGTAGCTGGACTTGAACACAAAGCAGACATTTTGATGTTTTCTCTAAACTCCCAAATAGAATTTTACCTCTATATTTTTTAATTTAAAAAGAAATAAAAATAGTGACATAAAAACTGATGATTCTCATTTTAGTTTTAAATAAATTTTTTGTTTGTGTAGAGCTAAGAGGCAGTCTATGAGACTTCAGGGCTTCACACAAAGCAATAGTTTTTAGCCAGAAGAAAAAAAAGGATACTAATTTTGAAGATTCATTCAGAAAACAAATATTTATTGAGTTCCGATTTTACTCCAGGCATCTTCTTATGACAAATGTCCTTATACTCATGGAACTAATGTTTTCATAACTGGAAACTAAAATACTGGAGTGGGTTGCTGTTTCCTTTTCCAGGGGATCTTCCCCACCCAGGGGTCAAACCCAGGTCTCCTGAATTGCAGGTGGATTCTTCACCAACTGAGCCATGAGGGAAGCCTTAGATGATGCTAGATGGTAATAAATATTATGAAGAAATGCAGGAAGTATCAGGATAGAGTTAAGGGGAAGACTGATCCAAAAAGGGAATGTTTGAGTTGAAACTTGAATCCTGGGAAGAAGAATGCCTTACAAAGTGCTGAAGGAAGGACAGAGAGACAAGGGTGCAGACGACTTAAAACAGAAAACATGATGGCATCTCAAAGGAGATGTAATTTAAAAAATTACTCTGCATAATATTACATTGTATATATGCACCATGTCTTTTTTATCCATTCCTCTGTTAATGGATGCTTCCCTGGGTGGCTCAGATGATAAAGAAGCTGCCTGCAATTCGGGAGACCTGGGTTCAATCCCTAGGTTGGGAAGATACCCTGGAGGAGGGCATGGCAACCCACTTCAGTATTCTTGCCTGGAGAATCTCCAAGGACAGAGGAGTCTGGTGGGGGCCAGTCTATGGGGTCACAAAGAGTTGAACACAGATGAGAGACAAATGTCTGTTGATGGACATTTAGGTTGCTTCCATGTCCTAGTTATTGTAAATAGTGTTTCAGTGAACATTGGGATACATATGTCTTTCTGAATTATGGTAAATGTATGGTATGTGGTACATTTCTCTGGATATATGTCCCAGATTGGAATTGCTGTGTCATATCTAGTTCTATGCTTAGTTTTTAAGGAACCTCTATATTGTTCTCTTGGAAGGAAAGTTATGACCAACCTAGATAGCATATTCGAAAGCAGAGACATTACTTTGCCAACAAAGGTTCGTCTAGTCAAGGCTATGGTTTTTCCTGTGGTCATGTATGGATGTGAGAGTTGGACTATGAAGAAAGCTGAGCGCTGAAGAATTGATGCTTTTGAACTGTGGTGTTGGAGAAGACTCTTGAGAGTCCCTTGGACTGCAAGGAGATCCAAGCAGTCCATTCTGAAGGAGATCAGCCCTGGGATTTCTTTGGAAGGAATGATGGTAGAGCTGAAACTCCACTACTTTGGCCACCTCATGCAAAGAGTTGACTCATTGGAAAGGACTGTGATGACGGGAGGGATTGGGGGCAGGAGGAGAAGGGGACGACAGAGGATGAGGTGGCTGGATGGCATCACTGACTCGATGGACGTGAGTTTGGGTGAACTCTGGGAGTTGGTGATGGACAGGGAGGCCTGGCGTGCTGTGATTCATGGAGTCGCAAAGAGTCGGACACGACTGATTGACTGAACTGAACTGATATTGTTCTCTGTAGTGACGCTTCCAGTTTACATTCTCACCAATAATGTAGGAGGGTTCCTTTTTCTCCACACCCTCTCAGAATTTATTGTTTATAGACTTTTTGATGAAGGCCATTCTGACCAGTGTAAGGTGATACCTCATTGTAGTTTTTATTTGCAGTTCTCTAATAATTAGTGATGTTGCAATCTTTTCCCATGCCTCTTTGCTATCCATATGTCTTCTTTTCAGAAATGTCTATTTAGATCTTCTGCTCATTTTTTGAAGTTTCTTTCTTTTTTTTTTTTTGGTATTGAGCTGCATGAGCTGTTTCTATCTTTTGGAGATTAATCTCTTGCCAGGGACTAGGAGGTGGGAAGTGGGGAGGAAAAATGGGAAGTTAGTGTTTAATGGGGACAGAGTTTCAGTTTGGGAAGGTGAAAAATTTGGGAGATGGATGACGGGGAGTTGCACAACAATGTGAATGTGCGTTGTGCTAACTGTACAGTTAAATATGGCTAAAGTAGTACGTTTATACTATGTGGCTTTTGACACAATACAAAAGTTTAAAAAGTTACTTTGGTGCTAATAGAAAATAAAGTATAATTTTACCAGAGAGGAAGGAGACAGATCAATTCAGTTATGGCATTAGACCAAGGAAGAGCTGGTAGTAGGTTGATGGGGCTGAGTTTGTAAGACTATTAAAGAAAATTGCAAGTAACTTTAGTAGAAGTAAATGATGTTTAAAGAGTAATAATTTCCAAATGATATTTTCCAATAAGTGTAATTCTCATGAAATAACTATTTTCTGTATGTAAGAAATTATATTCATATTCAGAGTCATAACCATACAGTATCAAATAGTATGACCTGTCCATTTTCAAAAGTATGTCGAACTTTCTGTTCTTCATTTTTAAATAATGAACTCTGCATTCCTGAAGATATATGCCCTTTATCCATTGTTATTTTTGGTCTCTGAAACTAACACACAGGAAGTTTAACTCACAGACACAGAATGTTTTTATTAACAGTATTGAATGAAAAATATTTCTGGTTTAATCTTTCCACATTTGAACCAGGAGTGAAAAGTGAAACTAATATTTGCAAAAAAAAAGAGTTACTTCTCCTCAATTATTTTCTGAGTTTTACTACCTATAAAAGCAAAGAGTTTTCAATGAAGGCTAGAAGGTGGGTGGAATAGTAAGGGCAGTTCTCTTCTGTTGTTCTTATAATTAAAAATATTCCTAAGCATATATATACTTCCTAGAGGAGTGTATAATTACCTTCTGGAGGTGTCTCATTCTCTTTATTAAAACTCAACATACGCAGTAATAATCTTAATTAAAAATAATAGTATATAAAATATTCCATGAACAGTAAGAATCACAGTACTTATGAGTGAAACAGGGCTAATATACATCATTTAAAGTCTAAAGACAACTCATGCCTCTAGACTATTAGCCTAGTCTCCTGATTCTGAACACTTTTCAACTGACTTTTTGTTGCTTTGTGTTTTCCAGCAATTTGAAACCTAGAAGCAGTAGGTTTCATGGTAATCATAGTAGGAAATGAGAATTTAATTCTGGGAAAGAGCTCCCAAGTTCCTTAGAGAATTAAAGGTGGAGTTTGTGTTGAACTCAGTAAGTAATAGAGAGAGAGGACTATAGCCAAGTGCTTTGGGAAAAATGTTCACTTTTAAAGAACATCAGTTATTGATATGGGAAGGGAATCCTAAACATTGCTTTTCTGGCAAATTATATTTTTATATAATTGCAAAAAGCGTAAAACTATAAGACTCATATGAATAGCTCCTGTATGTTCTTGACCTCGATTGAACAACTGCTTACAATCAGCACCATTTACTTTATCATTCTGTATATCTACCTATCTCTCTATCTATCAATCTTTTTTGAGTATGAGTTGAAGATACCTTGCTGCTTGTCCCCTCATCTGGGTGCCTCTTTAGGTCAAGGTTTCTCATGATGAGACTCTAGTTAAGCTGATGACTAGGATGCAGCCTCATGGGAAGCCTCAACCCCTGCTCCACTCAACACAGGGGTTACAGAGATGAGTAAGAGGAGAGGCACAGTCCTTTACTTTTTATTTTTTGACCCTCCTTACACATGAAAAATCTGGAGGAGGGCACGGCAACAAACTCCAATATTCTTGCCTGGAGAATCCCATGAACAGAGGAGCCTGGTGGGCTATAGTCCATAGGGTCACAAAGAGTTGGACGTGACTGAAGTGACTAAGCACGCACACACATTTGAGAAATAAAGCTATCTAAAAACAGTTAATAAAATTATAGCTTTGCTTTCTCATTTATAGTAAACAAATTAACCCTTTCAGAAAGAAAATATAATTTTTCTATTTACAAGTTAACTTCAGAATTTATTTAAAAAAAAAAAACAACTAATTGCCAACTATAGATGGTATGGTCAGGTAGGTTCAGTTCAGTTCAGTTCAGTTCAGTCGCTCAGTAGTGTCCGACTCTTTGCGACCACATGAATCACAGCATGCCAGGCCTCCCTGTCCATCACCAACTCCCAGAGTTCACTCAAACTCACATCCATCGAGTTGGTGATGCCATCCAGCCATCTCATCCTCTGTCGTCCCCTTTTCTTCCTGCCCCCAATCCGTCCCAGCATCAGAGTCTTTTCCAATGAGTCAACTCTTCACATGAGAGGGCCAAAGTACTGGAGTTTCAGCTCTACCATCATTCCTTCCAAAGAAATCCCAGGGCTGATTTCCTTTAGAATGGACTGGTTGGATCTCCTTGCAGTCCAAGGGACTCTCAAGAGTCTTCTCCAACACCACAGTTCAAAAGCATCAATTCTTCAGTGCTTGGCTTTCTTCACAATCCAACTCTGGCATCCATACATGGCCACTGGAAAAACCATAGCCTTGACTAAATGGACCATTGTTGGCAAAGTAATGTCCTTGCTTTTCAAAATGCTATCTAGGTTGGTCCTAACTTTTCTTCCAAGGAGTAAGCGTCTTTTAATTTCATGGCTGCAGTCACCATCTGCAGTGATTTTGGAGCCCAAAAAAGATAAAGTATGACACTGTTTCCACTGTTTCCCCATCTATTTCCCATGAAGTGATGGGACCAGATGCCATGATCTTCATTTTCTGAATGTTGAGCTTTAAGCCAACTTTTTCACTCTCCTCTTTCACTTTCATCAAGAGGCATTTTTAGTTTCTCTTCACTTTCTGCCATAAGAGTGGTGTCATCTGCATATCTGAGGTTATTGATATTTCTCCCAGCAATCTTGATTCTAGCTTGTGCTTCTTCCAGCCCAGCGTTTCTCATGATGTACTCTGCATATAAGTTAAATGAGCAGGGTGACAATATACAGCCTTGACATACTCCTTTTCCTATTTGGAACCAGTCTGCTGTTCCATGTCCAGTTCTAACTGTTGCTTCCTGACCTGCATACAGGTTTCTCAAGAGGCAGGTCAGGTGGTCTGGTATTCCCATCTCTTGAAGAATTTTCCATAGTTTATTGTGATCCACAGTCAAAGGCTTTGCCATCGTCAATAAAGCAGAAATAGAAGTTTTTCCGGAACTCTCTTGCTTTTTTGATGATCCAGTAGATGTTGGCAATTTGATCTTTGTTTCCTCTGCCTTTTCTAAAACGAGCTTGAACATCTGGAAGTTCACAATTCACATATTGCTGAAGCCTGGCTTGGAGAATTTTAAGCATTACTTTACTAGCGTGTGAGATGAGTGCAACTGTGCAGTAGTTTGAGCATTCTTTGGGATTGGAATGAAAACTGACCTTTTCCAGTCTTGTGGCCACTGCTGAGTTTTCCAAATTTGCTGGCGTATTGAGTGCAGTGCTTTCACAGCATCATCTTTCAGGATTTGAAATAGCTCAACTGGAATTCCATCACCTCCACTAGCTTTGTTTGTAGTGATGCTTCTAAAGCCCACTTGATTTCACATTCCAGGATGTCTGGCTCTAGGTGAGTGATCACACCATCATGATTATCTTGGTCATGACAATCTTTTTTGTACAGTTCTTCTGTGTATTCTTGCCACCTCTTCTTAATATCTTCTGCTTCTGTTAGGTCCCTACCATTTCTGTCCTTTATCGAGCCCATCTTTGCATGAAATGTACCCTTGGTATCTCTAATTTTCTTGAAGAGATCTCTAGTCTTTGCCATTCTATTGTTTCCTCTATATCTTTGCACTGATTGCTGAGGAAGGCTTTCTTATCTCTTCTTGCTATTCTTTGGAACTGTGCATTCAGATACTTATATCTTTCCTTTTCTCCTTTGCTTTTTGCTTCTCTTCTTTTCACAGCTATTTGTAAGGCCTCCTCAGACAGCCATTTTGCTTTTTTGCATTTCTTTTCCATGGAGATGGTCTTGATCCCTGTCTCCTGTACAATGTCATGAACCTCAGTCCATAGTTCATCAGGCACTCTATCTATCAGATCTAGGCCCTTAAATCTATTTGTCACTTCCACTGTATAATCATAAGGGATTTGATTTGGGTCATACCTGAATGGTCTAGTGGTTTCCCTACTTTCTTCAATTTCAGTCTGAATTTGGCAATAAGGAGTTCATGATCTGAGCCACAGTCAGCTCCTGGTCTTGTTTTTGCTGACTGTATAGAGCTTCTCCATCTTTGGCTGCAAAGTATATAATCAATCTGATTTCAGTGTTGACCATCTGGTGATGTCCATGTGTAGAGTCTTCTCTTGTGTTGTTGGAAGAGGTTGTTTGCTATGACCAGTGCATTCTCTTGGCAAAATTCTATTAGCCTTTGCCCTGCTTTATTCCGTATTCCAAGGCCACATTTACCTGTTACTCCAGGTGTTTCTTCTTCCTACTTTTGCATTCCAGTCCCCTATAATAAAAAGGACATCTTTTTTGGGTGTTAGGTCTAAAAGGTCTTGTAGGTCTTCATAGAACTGTTCAACTTCAGCTTCTTCAGCATTACTGGTTGGGGCATAGACTTGGATTACTGTGATATTGAATGGTTTGCCTTGGAAACGAACAGAGGTCATTCTGTCGTTTTTGAGATTGCATCAAAGTACTGCATTTCGGACTCTTTTGTTGACCATGATGGCTACTCGATTTCTTCTAAGGGATTCCTACCTGCAGTAGTAGATATAATGGTCATCTGAGTTAAATTCACCCATTCCAGTCCATTTTAGTTTGCTGATTCCTAGAATGTCGACAGTCACTCTTGCCATCTCCTGTTTGACCACTTCCAATTTGCCTTGATTCATGGACCTGACATTCCAGCTTCCTATGCAATATTGCTGTTTACAGCATCGGACCTTGCTTCTATCACCAGTCACATCCACAACTGGGTATTGTTTTTGCTTTGGCTCCATCCCTTCATTCTTTCTAGAGTTGTTTCTCCACTGATCTCCAGTAGCATATTGGGCACCTACTGACCTGGGGAGTTTCTCTTTCAGTATCCTATCATTTTGCCTTTTCATACTGTTCATGGGGTTCTCAAGGTAAGAATACTGAAGTGGTTTGCCATTCCCTTCTCTAGTGGACCACATTCTGTCAGATCTCTCCACCATGACCTCCCCATTTTGGGTGGCCCCATGGGCATGGCTTAGTTTCATTGAGTTAGACAAGGCTGTGGTCCTAGTGTGATTAGATTGACTAGTTTTCTGTGATTATGGTTTCAGTGTGTCTGCCCTCTGATGCCATCTTGCAACACCTACCATCTTACTTGGGTTTCTCTTACCTTGGATGTGGGTCTGGTAGGTACTAGGATACAATTTAAAGTCTGGAGACACAAACTTTCTTTCAATCCTGTATGATTCTGTTACTTCCTTTTCTCTCTTTTTACTTGAAGCAAAGAACAAATAGTTTTGAAGGGTTACTTGGTTTCTGAAAGGATTTTGTTCAATGTGTTCAAGACAGCATGATACCCGTGGTTAAGTTTAACTACAGATGAATACAGAAGGAAAAATGCTTTCTACAGTTGAGCAAATGTATCTCTGAGTGTTAGAAGCTAATTTAGTTGCCTGAGTTGTTGTCTTTGAACAGGAACAAAATGGATCATGAGTGAAACATGACTCAGCTTAGTTTACTAAAACCAGGAATGGACTCAAATTAGACTTCTTTAGCCGGTACCTCTAAGGGAAACTGTAACATGAATGATAGAGAATCACTCCTTTGTGAATGTTTCAATGTTTTCAAGATAAAAGAATGGGCTAGATGGCAGGGAGAGGCATCAGTGGATATGCTAAAGGGAAAAATATTCTTATTCAATATAAATAAAACATATTTTCCAAAATATTTTGTTGTGCCTTTGATTTAACTTAATCTAGAAGAAAAAAGTAGCACTAGATCACCTAAAAACATCTGCAACTAGTAAACAAAGTCTGAATTTAATTTACTTTGTCACAGAATGATCAATGTTACTAAGCACTATAAATGCAGTAATAAATGTAATCCTCTACAACTATATATTGACTTAAGCAGTTAGCATATCAATTAGCTGTGTTTCAAAAGCAGACTTCCAAATTGACAATTTGGAGCAAAGAAATTATTGCTTTATTGTAAACATTCTAGTTTCCAGACAGGCCTACAAAACCTGTTTAATATAAGGCTATGTCAAGATATTATGTTTGTAGTAAAAACACTGATGAAAACACTTTTATAATTTCTGTGATTATTATGATATAAAGCATGAATGGGAAAATATTTTTCTTTTCTTTTCTTTTTTTTTATACTCTAGTATTTGAGGACTACATTTAAGTGAGCAAAAATGGATGAAGCCTTTTCATAAATTCTGAAGGAAACTTATTTTCAAGGATTTAGAATTTAAAGAAGCCAGTCTTTTTTCTCCTTCCCTCTCCCTCTCTCTACCTCTCTTCCTTTCTTCTCATTTTTTTTTTTTTTTCCTTTTGAAGCTTAATCTCACTGAGAAAAACTATTGCTCAGTCATCATGTCCGACTCTTTGCGACCCCGTGGACTGTAGCCCATCAGACTACTGTGTTCATGGGGTTTCCCAGGCAAGAATACTGGAGTGGGTCGCCATTTCATTCTCCCTGATCAGGAACATCTGTTCCTGATCCAAGGAGCGAGCCCGTATCTCCCATGGCTCCCACTGGCAGGCGGATCCTTTCCTGCGCACCTCCTGGAAAACTATTACTTGTGAGCCAAGTATTCTAATTGATATTAGTACTCTTGGAGGAATGTGTCTTCTTGATTATATTTGTTATATTTTTCTTCATTAATTCATTCTGTGGTAACTGGGTTGTGGTGTTCAAATGCTCTCTGCTTCCTTCAGAGTTCTGTTTCCATCTTAGATGGGAAAGAATTTTCTCCTGAGTTTTAGTCCATTTGATTTATCTTTTACTATTTTACTTAGATTTCATCTCAGTGTTCCCTCCAAACAGTTCATCATTATTTCTTTTTTAAAAATTATTTTATTTTTAAAATTTAGATTACATAAAATGGTTATGAAGGCATTCAACTCTCATAAACTACTTTATGCACCTTCTTAAATTCAGAAGAATTGAAGAAGTTTAATACAGCAATGTGTGGAATTTTAGACTTAACGGCAAAGAGATTCAGTAAGCATTAGAAAGTAAACATAATTCTTATAAATATTTACTCACTTTTTTTTTGATAAACCAATCCATTAATTACACAGAGCTGCCTGAGTCATTTTTCTGTCTGCAAGTACCTCCTGTTTGGCGGGTACTTCTTGTTCCCTCCATCGTCAACACTTTACCTACTGCTGTGGGTTCAGTTGTGTACCCCCAAATCTATATCCATTTGACTCCAGAATGAGGCCTTATTTTGGAAACAGTCTATGCAGATGTACTTAAGATGAAGTCATACTGGATTAGGGAGAGCCCTAAATCCAACAGTGTCCTTAGAAAAAGAATGAAATCTGGACACAGACACAGAGGAAAAGTCATGTGCTGATGGAGGCAGAGATGGAGGTGGTGCAGCTCCAAGCCCAGGTGTACCAAGGGTTTCTAGAAACTAAAAAAAAAAACGGTTTGATAAACTAATAGGTATATTTTTTAATCATGATCATTATGTTTAACACGAAGTTGGCTGAAGTAATCACATAAAATCATGCCTAACTGAACTTGAGAAAACATATCTAAGCATTTTACCTTTGTAGAATAAGACATACATCAAATAACCTAAGAAATGGATACCAGTAGTTTTTAAACGTTTAAGTGTTATTTTGAACTTTCGTCCTTTACTGGTAAATTTTGCTGCCGACTCCTGATGTGAAATTTTATAATATAGATTATATAAACTTATTTTATAATATAAACTTATATAATATTATTTATATTTATCATATATTAGCTAAATACTGACTGAACACTGGATGAAATAATACACTATTTCACACTTTAGTATCCTTGATTAATACAGTAACAAAACTCATTTTTTGTGAAAAGCAACAGAATTTGCTTTGACATTATTTTCAAGTGACTCAAATTTCTGGTAAGAAAATCATAACTAGCCAGTGTTAAGACACTTAAAAGAGGAACACATGTATATATCAGAAAGGATGCAAAGTATGTGCTACTGTGAACTAACAAGTTCATTCTAGTTGTTTGGCAGAAGAACATCTGTCAATGGTATGTCTTCAACAACTTGATTACATCAAGGTGGGGCTGAAATTCGGGTGGTACATTGTTTTGCTGGCACACCTCACCTAGGTTATGTGATGATTGGTAATGTCTTGGTCACCTCAGCCTTTTCCCTGGACTGCCATGTCTTCTAGTACTCTTTTTCAATGCTTTGGCCTTTATCCATTTTAACTGGTCATTTTTCATATGTGTGTGTGCTCAGTAGTTCAGTCTTGTCCAACCCTTTGCAACCCCATGAACTGTAGCCTGTCAGGCTCCCCTGTCCATGGAATTTTTCAGGAAAAAATACTGGAGCTTGTTGCCATCCCTCCTCCAGAGGATCGTCCCGACCCAGGGATAGAACCCATACCTCTTGCATCTCCTGCATTGGCAGGCGGATTCTTTACCACTGCACCACCTAGAAAGCCCCTATGGTGTACCAGTTATTAAATATTTTTACACCATTCCTTAATCAAAGTGCCAATAGCATTTGTAGGTTTGGTATATACTACACTGGTTTGTTTTCAATGCAAAGTTCACGTTATTAATAAGCAAATACAACTCCTACTTCAGAAATATTTGACTTAGCTGATCTCTTGTTCTTTGACAGCTCTTCCACATTACTGGTGTAAAAATTATTTTGTCTGTCTCTGAAAGGTGTGGGTAGCTGGAGGTCAAGCACCTCTCCCTAAATCTCCCCCAACAATGCTAACCTGCTCTCTATAAAGCAGATTAATGGCAGGCGTCCCAAAACATTCCAACACTCATCGCACAAACAGGTAAAGTAACTCTCTCAGGATTGCAGTTGGGCAATTCTGCTCTTTACATAAACAGTTACTGATTCCCTCTTTGGAAAGAGCTCTGTTATGGCTGCTTTGGGAATGAAGTCACCAGCTACTCAGCTCACAGCAGGAGCTGCTGCTGCTCCTCCAGTCTGACATTTCCAGTGACAGCGAAAACTCCAGTCCTTCCACTGCCCCTCAAGTACTCCATTCTGTCCTACTTCACTCTCTCTCCTTTATCTTCCTCTCACCATTCCCTACCCAGACTGTTAAGACAGCAGGAGTTCAGTGAATGGGAGAAAAAACAAGGGAAAAGTGAGGAAGATGTGCTTAGCAGACCTATGAAAGCATGTAACTCTGGCTTCACATTTTATTGAAATAAAATTCTTCAGCACACATCCACCCACTCTCCTCATCTGATTCCACTGCCTGCATTCAGCCCCGTAAATTCTCTTATCTTGTATTTATTACGACATAAAGGAGAAACATTTTCCCAATTTGAAAATTTCATGATTCCAAGTAAGTATAAGTTTTCCCCCAACTAATGGAATGAATAAATCCCAGTGTTCTCTGGTCAGGTCATGACTGGACTCTATAGATTAACATTATGATTATTTTGGGGGAGCTGATAGTTCAATCTGTTTGCATTATCTAAACACACAAGGACTACTTGAAACACAGGGAGTTCGTAACACAGCCAGTGGAGTGGATGAGTAGAAAAAAATGAGCCTTCCCAGTTAAACAAAATGAATGAACCACATGGATATGGATGCAATGTTGACTAGGGTATGATCATTGCATTGGAGTGCCTTCTGACCCCATCGGAGTTTTCAATGCTGCCAGTAGAGTAGCAATGGAGTAACAATCATATCCTGAAAATGTCTTGGCTGATATCCATTTTGAAATAGAGAGGTCAGAGAGGAGGCTGCCAGGATTGGGAGAGAACAAGAATTCTTCCCCAAAAGGATCAAAATATATTTCAGGAAGAAAAAGTGAGTATTAGAAAACAGACATGATGCTCCAGGAGATGACGCAGGCCACTAGGGGCAGGAGGGCACTAACTATGAAATGTGTTGTGCCAGATTATCTGAGTCTGGAGGCCTAGTGGTTCAGCATTCCATAGGCCTGAGATTCCAGAACAGTAGCAGCTAATCCCCATTCAGTCCCCTTGAAATTTCATCTCTGTATAATCCACAACCTACTCTCAAATGCTTTCCATCAACATTTGACGTAGGAAGCTATAAATTATCCATGAAGATTCAGGTTTGTATGTGTGTACAGTGTTTGCTGATTTCTTCAGGATGTCTTGATCCCATAAACCAGAGTTAATTTAGTAAGTGGGTATTAATAATGTGAAGCAGAGTATGGTGTGCTATGGTCCAGTGGTGAAGCCTGAAAGGTCACTTCAGGAATGGCATTATTAATTTTCAGAATACTCATGAGAGAAATAAATGATTGGCTAATTATATCTTATTGGGGTAATAATTCACAACTAAGTTGACATGCTTTTAAAAATCACATTATCTGAATCAGAGTTATTGATATATGTGTGTATATGTGTGTGTGCAGTGCTTCAAGGTCTCAGAAGAAAAAATGTGTTATCCTAGTTCTAGTTTATTGGCATACAAATAAAGCCATCAATTTCTAAGTATATAAGATAAATTTCTGTTTCAAATCTATAGGATTTTGCTTTCATTTAATAATGAACTTCAGCATTTAAGGTTTTATTTCAACAATAATATTTGAAATGAGATGAGAAAAAGGGAGCTTTACATTTAACTAGACTATACATGAATCATAATCACTGGCAATGTAGAGGCATATTAATTCAATAATAATTATTTCTAGATTCATCTAAGTTACATAATTATCATTTTTTAGAAATCAAAGCACAAGTGAAGAAGTCATTGTCAGTGACTCATCTTTGAACACATTCTAACAGCAAATGCAAATTAAGTGAGAACTTGTAATTCTAAAAAGGCAGTGAATCACCAACCATTGTAAAAACTTCAAAATCATATGTGCTTTACCAAATAGTCTCATCCAGGGAGTGAAACCCGAGACAAACAAAAAGGACAAAAAAGAAGACGTTCAATAACTAATTTTGATCATCATTTTTCTGTTAAACAATACCAATTACTTGCTCAGATTTATTTTGAAGTCTTCTTTTTATTTCAAAAACTAAATTTCAGTGGGCTTAGGGACAAAGAGAAGCCGAATTATAGTCCTCCCACTCCTGGCAGATATTTTTAAAATTACTCAGCTATGAAGAGTTCTTAGAAAAAGCCTTTCCACTTGTTTTTTCATTCCATTGGTTGATGTGTAGAAGTATAGATTATGGTCTGCTGTCAAAATGTTGGGTTAAGAATAATTTTTTCTAATTATTTACTTATCTTTGGTTCAGGATGGGGAACATGTGTACACCCGTGGTGGATTCATGTTGATGTATGGCAAAACCAATATAATATTGTAAAGTAATTAGCCTCCAATTAAAATAAAGTTATATTAAAAAAATAAAATAGTTTTTGATAAAAGAAAAAAGTAAATAAAAATAAATAAATAAATTTCTTGCTAGCAAAAAAAATAAAATAAAATAAAGAACTCAATCAGTCTATCACATAATATATATGTATACATTGCTTCGGAGAAGGCAATGACACCCCACTCCAGTACTTCTGCCTAGAAAATTCCATGGCCGGAGGAGCCTGGCAGGCTGCAGTCCATGGGGTCACTAGAGTCGGACACGACTGAGCGACTTCACTTTCACTTTTCACTTTCATGCATTGGAGAAGGAAATGGCAACCCACTCCAGTGTTCTTGCCTGGAGAATCCCAGGGACAGGGGAGCCTGGTGGGCTGCCGTCTATGGGGTTGCACAGAGTTGGACATGACTGAAGCGACTTAGCAGCAGCAGCAGCAGCAGCATACATTGCTTTCTGTAATTTGAAAGCTAATTTTTCGCTATATATTATTTTAGCCTCACATTATCTCTTTGAATCTAAATAAGACACTGTAAACACTAGACTTCAGGTCTTCTAAGTCCCATCATCTAATTAAACTCTCTTTTAGTTGGATGACTTGATAAGCTTGAAGATTATTTTCTATTGTTCTTTTTAGAGATTGAGTTAGTCAAAACCTTATATTCACAGTTGCTATGAGATTTGCACAGTACTCATTCTTCAAAGTTTCAATTTATAGAAAAAATGAAATTCATTTGGATCGATGCTATGTTGAGTAATATAAAGTAGTGAATAAGATTTAAACCCTGTCTGAATGAATATACATCAAATGAGTTAAGGGAATAAGAATATCACATAAGATATTCAGAGATGATACTGAGAACAAACTCTGGTGCTAATTTACAGCTTTAGTTTTATTATAAAAAAATTTGCATTTACAAAAAAAGGATTTAAAAAATAATGTATGTGAGTGATATTGTATGATTTAAAAAGGAAATAAATCCATTTAGAACATAATCTGGCCTTGAGTATCAGAATTTGTAATGTTCCTGTGAGTTTGTTTTAAAAAATACAGGGAACAAGTTGAGAAGACTTTTTCTTTTCCTTCTTGATAGGAAGGACACATTTTAAAACTTACTTTCAACTATTTTCATTTTAACAGTTTTGCCTGTCTATCATTCTTCCATCTACCCTTACCCTTTGTGTATTATTTATTAATGCTTTAGTTCTTTTGAAAGCTTTTGTTTTATCTTAAGAGGAATATTTATTTCTCTGTTAGCTTAAAATGTGAATTTGGAAAGGGAAAAAAATCCCCAGGAAATAAAGACACTCAAATTACCATTATCCAGAGATAGCCATTTGATTTTTGCCGTAGTTTTCACATATTGTTGTTGTTCAGTAGCTAAGTTGTGTCTGACTCCTTGTGACCCCCATGGACTGCAAAATGCCAGGCTTTCCTTTCCTTCACTATATATTTTTCAAATTGAGATAATATTGTATAGTATTTTGTAACTTCTTGTTATGAAACAGTCATTTTAAGTAAAATAAATAATCATTTAAATAAAATAGTCATTTAAAACTATTAAAAAGTGAACATTTCCAAATTTATCAGGATGCTTGGTATATCACCATTGTTCCAGGTCAACAGTTTGAGACATTCCATTTCTTTGATTCAATAAATGGTTAACAGGATCAATTTCAGGACATAACTTCCTCACCTTTATTATAGATATATGTTACTTTTCACTAGATGAACTTTATCTTGTAAGTTTTAAGTGGGTAAATCTTTTATTGATGCTTGATAACAAAATACAAATAATGTCTTTGCACAGCAAACCCTTATAGAGGCAGTATGGTATTACTGGGGAGAATTTCAGAAGCAAATCTGTGATATCAAGTTACTCCTCCTAGTATATTAGTGCATGTGTAATATTAGACATGGAATAACTTCAAATTGCAGTTTCCTCTGTTAAAGGGGCATAGCATTACTTATCCCAGTAGGTTTTTATGAGGAGATCATATCATTATGACAGTGGAATAACTTTGCAAATACATAGAATATTCTTGATTGGGATAAAATATCCATCTTATTTTCTTCTAGTAGCCTTTTCTGTACTGCAGAGCCTGAAAGACCAAAGCCCATCATACCAGTCTCGCTGGTATCTATCAGTTCAGTTCAGTTCAGTCGCTCAGTCGTGTCTGACTCACTGCGACCCAATGAACCGCAGCACGCCAAGCCTCCCTGTCCATCACCAACTGCCGGAGTCTACCCAAACCCGTGTGCATTGAGTCGGTGATGCAATCCAACCATCTCATCCTCTGTCGTCCCCTTCTCTTCCTGCCCTCAATCTTTCCCAGCATCAGGGTCTTTTCAAATGAGTCAGCTCTTCCCATGAGGTGGTCAAAGTATTGGAGTTTCAGCTTTAGCATCAGTCCTTCCAATGAACACCCAGGACTGATCTCCTTTAGGATGGACTGGTTGGATCTTCTTGCAGTCCAAGGGACTCTCAAGAGTCTTCTCCAACACCACAGTTCAAAAGCATCAATTCTTAGGCGCTCAGCTTTCTTTATAGTCCAACTCTCACATCCATACATGACTCCTGGAAAAACCATAGCTTTGACTAGACAGACCTTTGTTGGCAAAGTAATGTCTCTGCTTTTTAATATGTTGTCTAGGTGGTCCTAACTTTCCTTCCAAGGAGTAAGAGTCTTTTCATTTCATGGCTGCAATCACCATCTGCAGTGATTTTGGAGCCCCCCCCCAAAATAAAGTCTGACACTGTTTCCACTGTTCCCCTATCTATTTCCCATGAAGTGATGGGACTGGATCTCATGATCTTAGTTTTCTGAATGTTAAGCTTTAAGCCAACTTTTCCACTCTCCGCTTTTACTTTCATCAAGAGGCTCTTTAATTCCTCTTCACTTTCTGCCATAAGGGTGGTGTCATCTGCATATCCAAAGTTACTGATATTTCTCCCGGCAATCTTGATTCCAGCTTGTGCTTCCTCTAGCCCAGCGTTTCTCATGATGTACTCTGCATATAAGTTAAATGAGCAGGGTGACAATATACAGCCTTGACGTACTCCTTTTCCTATTTGGAACCAGACTGTTGTTCCATGTTCGGTTCTAACTGTTGCTTCCTGATCTGCATACAGGTTTCTCAATAGGCAGGTCAGGTGGTCTGGTATTCCCATCTCCTTCAGAATTTTCCACAGTTTACTGTGATCCACACAGTCAAAGGCTTTGGCATAGTCAATAAAGCAGAAATAAATGTTTTTCTGGAACTCTCTTGCTTTTTCGATGATCCAGCTGATGTTGGCAATTTGTTCTCTGGTTCCTCTGCCTTTTCTAAAAACAGCTTCAACATCTGGAAGTTCATGTATCACGTATTGCTGATGCCTGGCTTGGAGAATATTGAGCATTACTTTGCTAGTGTGTGAGATGAGTGCAATTGTGTGGTAGTTTGAACATTCTTTGGCATTGCCTTTCTTTGGGATTGGAATGAAAACTGACCCTTTCCAGTCCTTTGGCGACTGCCGAGTTTTCTAAATTTGCTGACATATTGAGTGTAGCACTTTCACAGCACCATCTTTTAGGGTTTGAAATAGCTCAACTGGAATTCTGTCACCTCCACTAGCTTTGTTCGTAGTGATGCTTCCTAAGGCCCACTTGACTTCACATTCCAGGATGTCTGGCTCTAAGTGAGTGTGAGTGATCATACCATCATGATTATATGGGTCATGAAGATCTTTTTTGTACAATTCTGTGTATTCTTGCTACCTCTTAATATCTTCTGCTTCTGTTAGGTCCATACCATTTCTGTTCTTTTGAGCCCATCTTTGCATGAATTGTTCCTTTGGTATCTATAATTTTCTCAAAGAGCTCTCTAGTCTTTCCCATTCTATTGTTTTCCTCTATTTCTTTGCATTGATCGCTGAGGAAGGTGTTCTTAACTCTCCTTGCTATTCTTTGGAACTGCATTTAAATGGGTATATCATCCCTTTTCTTCTTTGCTTTTCACTTCTCTTCTTTTCACAGCTACTTGTAAGGCCTACTCAGACAGCCATTTTGATTTTTTGGTACTCCTTTTCCTTGGGGATGATCTTGATTCCTGTTTCCTGTACAATGTCATGAACCTCCGTCCATAGTTCATCAGGCACTCATTCTATCAGATCTAGTCCATTAAATCTATTTCTCACTTCCACTGTATAGTCATAAGGAATTTGATTTAGCTCATACCTGAATGGTCTAGTGGTTTTCCCTACTTTCTTCAACTTAAGTCCGAATTTGCCAATAAGGAGTTCATGATCTGAGTCACAGTCAGCTCCCGGTCTTGTCTTTGCTGACTGTATAGAGCTTCTCCATCTTTGGCTGCAAAGAATATAATCAATCTGATTTTGGTGTTGACCATCTGGTGATGTCCATGTGTAGAGTCTTCTCTTGTGTTGCTGGAAGAGGGTATTTGCTCTGACCAGTGCGTTTTCTTGGCAAAACTCTATTAGCCTTTGCCCTGCTTCATTCTGTACTCCAAGGATAAATCTGCCTGTTACCCCAGGTGTTTCTTGACTTCCTACTTTTCATTTCAGTCCCTTATAATGAAAAGGACATCTTTTTTGGGTGTTATTTCCAAAAGGTCTTGTATGTCTTCATAAAGCTGTTCAACTTCAGCTTCTTCAGAGTTACTGGTAGGGCATAGACTTGGATTACTGTGATATTGAATGGTTTGCTTGAAAATGAACAGAAATCATTCTGTCATTTTTGAGATTGCATCCAAGTACTTCATTTTGGACTCTTGTTGACTATGATGGCTACTCCATTTCTTCTAAGGGATTCCTGCCCACAGTAGTAGATATAATGGTCATCTGAGTTAAATTCACCCATTCCAGTCCATTTTAGTTCACTGATTCCTAGAATGTCGATGTTCACTCTTGCCATCTCCTGTTTGATCACTTCCAATTTGCCTTGATTCACGGACCTAACATTTCAGGTTCCTATGCAATATTGCTCTTTACAACATCAGACCTTGCTTCTATCACCAGTCACATCCACAGCTAGGTATTTTTTTTGCTTTGGCTCCATCCCTTCATTCTTTCTGGAGTTATTTCTCCACAGATCTCCAATAACACATCAGGCACCTACCGACCTGGGGAGTCGTCTTTCAGTGTCTTATCTTTTTTTCCTTTTGATACTGTTCATGGGGTTCTCAAGGCAAGAATACTGAAGTGGTTTGCCATTCCCTTCTCCAGTGGACCACATTCTGTCAGATCTCTCCACCATCACCCTTCTGTCTTGGGTGGCCCCACACGGCATGGCTTAGTTTCATTGAGTTAGACAAGGCCGTGGTCCATGTGATCAGATTGGCTAGTTTTCTGTGATTGTGGTGTCAGTGTGTCTGCCCTCTGATGCCTTCTCTCTGTGCCTACTATCTTACTTGGGTTTCTCTTACCTTGGATGTGGGGTATCTCTTCACAGCTGCTCCAGCAAAGCGCAGCCACCGCTCCTTATCTTGTACATAGGGTAGATCCTGGTATCTATGGTTCTCTCATAAAATAAGTTGCCCCAACATAGATGCCAGATCCTAGGAAGTGGGAGTGAGCTGCAGACCTCTCCTGCTTGCTTTACATTTTGTTCTACTGCTGGATATACTTGAGGAGTGGAGTTAAAGTTGTCAGGAGGAATGTGCACTGGAGAAGGCAGCTGGTCTCTGGGGGCCACTGTTTTAACACCAGTTTCCCGGGAGCTGTAAGAGTTACTCTGGCAGTGGTTTTTTTTTTGTTTGTTTGTTTGTTTTTAATCATTGGTGCAAAAAAAACCATGATTATTTTTTATAACTCAGTGGTTTCATCAGTGATTTCTGCTTCCCTGCTTTCCTGACTATGGCAAGTCAAATCTGGAGACCCAGTCTTCAATCCCCACTTTCAGTTCTTCTGACCAATTTATATAATCTCTTGATTTGAGTGCTTTCCTGCTTAAATTATCCAGAGTGATCCCAACTCCTAAATTGAATCCTGGTTAATATCATCAATTATAAGCAATACCAAAATGCTAGCAATCCAATGATAGTCTGGATCTATTTTCTCTTGAATCTATCTCTGGGTAAGCATGAACTAAGTTGTGAGCTTCCCTGGTGGCTCAGTAATAAAGAACCCACCTGTCAATGCAGAAGATGTGGGTTCAATCCCTGGGTCAGGTAGATCCCCTGGAGGTGGAAATGACAACCTCCTCCAATAGTGTTGCCTGGGTAATCCCTTGGACTAAGAAGCCTGGTGGGCTACAAAAGAATCTGACACGACTTAGCGACTAAACAAAGACATCCATAAACTAAGCTATAGAGTTGAGATCCTGAAATAGTCCATGATTTTTTTGACATAATTCATTAATGTCTCCTTTCTTTATTTTAAAAAATTAGTTATTTATTGTCTATATTAGCCATCTGTCTCCCTCCTTATCACTCACTTTGGGACTCCCAATTTGGGTGCTTAAGAAGTCTCAATGAATTTCATTTTTGCCTGGGAGTCACTGATTGATCTTAATGATTTATGAAATAATTCTCATTTCTAGGCTGAAGTTATAACCATCCCCCATTCATGTTATTACATCCAAGGTATAAAACAGAGAGGATGGTTTCTGAAATAATTTTTGACATCCAACCAGAATGATCTTTTCTCAGCCTGTACATTCTTAAGAGGCAGAGAATTCTCAGATGACAACCCACAAGGACAATGAAGACAGGGAAGACCATTAGCCTTGTCATTTGAGCTGGACTGAAAGACATACTTACCAGCATGTATAACTAAAGTGCAGCACAAAGTGAAATAGATTATTTAGAATATCCATTTCTTCACAAATGAAAAAGACCTATAGATAATCTAAGCTGAGTGTATTTCAAAGTACTGTGCCATGCTTCTGGGCATTAGGGTGTGTCTGGTAGCTATGCCAATTTGTATCATTTATTAAAGAAGAATGCATCAACTTTGCCATTCTGTATACTCAATAAACCAGCAGATGGCGTGTGACAATTTCTTCAAGGTGACATCAAGAACATTCCATGGAATCCTTTGTTTCCTTCGACATTAATATATTAGAGCATATTTTCATTTACAAAGCGAAAAGAAAACCAGACATCTGATTGACTTCTTGTGTAAAGATAAGTAAATGTTCAGGACACATTTAAATTTGTCTCGAAAACTGTGTCTGAAGTGTACTGAAAATCGTAGAACAGAGTTCAAAAAGCAAGGAAAAAAGGTTAATATGGGAAAAAATGCTGATCATTATATTTTAATCTGCTTCCCCTGTAGCTCAGATGGTAAGATGTAGGAAATGCAGGAAACCTGGGTTTGATTCCTGGGTCAGGAAGAACCCCTGGAGAAAGGAATGGCAACCCACTCCAGTATTCTTGCCTGGAGAATCCCATGGACAGGAGAGCCTGGCAGGCTACAGTCCATGGGGTCACAAGGAGTAGGACACGACTGAGTGACTAACACTTCACTTCACTTCATACTTTAATCTGGGGTTTCCCTGGTGGCTCAGATGGTAAAGAATCTGCCTGCAATGCAGGAGACCTGAGTTTGATCCCTGGGTTGGGAAGATCCCCAGGAGAAAGGAATGGCAACCCATTCTAGTATTTTGGCCTAGATAATTCCATGGACAGAGGAGCCTGGCCAGCTACAGTCCATGGGGTCAAAAAGAGTTGGACACTGCTGCTGCTGCTGCTAAGTCAATTCAGTCGTGTCTGACTTTGTGTGACCCCATAGACGGCAGCCCACCAGGCTCCCCGTCCTTGGGATTCTCCAGGCAAGAACACTGGAGTGGGTTGCCATTTCCTTCTCCAATGCATGAAAGTGAAAAGTGAAAGTGAGGTCGCTCAGTCGTGTCCGACTCTTCACGACTCCATGGACTGTAGCCTACTAGTCTCCTCCGTCCATGGGATTCTCCAAGCAAGAGTACTGGAGTGGGGTGCCATTGCCTTCTCCAGTTAGACACTACTGAGAGACCAACACACACACACACACACACACACACACACACACACATATTAAGCTAGCATGTTTTATACAAATCATGTTATTGAGTCATGTTATTGAGTTTGAGGATAAGTTGAAGATGGATTTTAGATACGCTCTTTTCCCTAGAGCAAGCTAGGATAGCATGCATGCAGTAACAGCAGTATCTATATCTTGAGATAGTGTAATGTGTTTAACTTAAGAAATGCTTAAATTCTGCTATGAATAGCTTGGGATTACAAAGAGTTGGACACAACTTAATGACTGAACAACAACAATATCTATTAGCTAAAAAACAGAATTGCCAACACATGAATATTAAACACAAAAATACTACTACTCTGTAATGATAAAAGATTGTCTGAGAAATTAAACTAAGTAATTTTTTTTTTTTAAACTAGAGAGAGCAAAGAATAAAAAATAGCAATTCCTTTTGTGGTGTCAGCAATGTAGAATGTAGAGAGAGATAGAAGGAGGGAAAGACAAGGGACTGCTTTGGTTTAATAATAACCTAATTATTGTGATGTTAATAATACTATTAGCTAAGCATTTTGAATGCGTTGTTAGTTTCTCAGATACGTGTGAACTACTGTATATGCATTACGTATCTAATTTAATCATGACACCAACTTGATGAAAGCAAGTACTATTGTAATAAATGTTTTATAGGCTTGTTGATGTTAAGAAATTTGCCCAAATTCAACCTGCTCATCATTCATGAACTTGGGGGAAAGAAGCAATAGCTTTGGCTGAAGAGCTAGTTATAAACTCTTTTCTAGACCTGCATTCCTAATGTCTTCTTGGTATGTTGCTATTATGGTGAATGAAAAGTGAGGAGAGGGTCCTTTTAAGTAGTTAATTTGGACAACTAAAACCTTGTACGCATTTGAGCATGAAAAGAAAAGAAATCCATAGTATCATTAGGAAAAACATCAAATTTATGTACAGTAACACCCCAAACAAAAATCCCAATATGACATACTAAACTTGAAAGTGGTTTGAAAAGAAGCCCCTGTGTAGTTTGTAATGGATGAACTCTGCCAGTGATTAACACTCGTCACTGAAACCACCACCATAATATAACGTGTTGAGGCCTGCTGCTCGGTACATTCATGTTCATTATCTCAGTTAAGGGTAATAGGTTTCAGGCAGTGGAAAAACAAGTACAGAATGGGGATGAAGAAGTGCCTTGCATGGGGAGATTGAAAAGAAACAATAATAAAACCAGCTAACGACAGTCTGCTTTTTATTATCACCAGGCACCAGCCTCTCCAAACAATGTCAGTGCTAAAATACTCCTGCTAGAAAAGGATCCTTTGGTCTAAATCCTAAGCAATTGCTGTGGTAACTTTTGTGTTTTAATAACTTTTACAAAAGCTTCAAATTGGCGTGTTTTTAGTTATCCTTTAATGAGCATCATATTCTAAATGGAAGTAACTTTGCAAAATTCTCTGGATATAGTTGCCTGCTCTCACACAGATGAGTACACACACACACACACACACACACACACACACTCAGGTATACAATTTCATTCTTGTACTTTAAGTTTGCAGCGGTTGAGTCTCATTTGAGTTTTCTTTGGGAGCAGTTTCTCCTCTAATACCTGTGAGAGTACACGTTCCTATATTTAAACAGTGGGCCGAAATAAATGATGACAGCACATTGTAAACATGGAGAAATAGAACTTGTTTTACTTCTAGCGTTCTGTTACCATGTGTAGATTTTACTTGTATTTAAATTTTAAAACAGTGAAAAAGTATGAACTTCAAAGAGGAATATTTTTATTGAGAATAATTGACATATGACTTTATATTAGCATCAGGTGTATAACATAATGATTCCATATTTGCATATATTGTGACATAATTACCACGATAAGTCTAGTTCGCATCCATCAGTCACCCTAATAGTCACAAAATTTATCTTCTTGTGATGAGAATTTCTAAGACAGATTCTCTTATCAAATTTCAAATATGCAGTACAGTATTATTAACTATAGTCTCAATGGTATAACTATATGACTTTTTTATAGCTGAAAATTTATACATTTTGACCACCTTCAGCCATTTTGCACACCCTCCATCCTTTGCCTCTGGCAACCACCAATCTGTTCTTTGTACCTCTGTTTTTTCTTGTTTTTAGATTCCAAACAAGAGAATTCATATGTCATTTGTCTTCCTCCATTTGGCATACTTCACTCAGCATAATGCCCTCAAAGTCATTCACTTTGTTGCACCTGGTAAGAATTCCTTCTTGCTTATGGCTGATAATATTCCACTGTATATAGATACCACATCTTCTTTATACATTCATATATTGATGGACACAGGTTGTTTCATTATAAATGATGCTGCAATTAAGCTTTTCATATTAGTCTTTTCATTTTCTTTCTATAAGAACCCACAAGTGGGATTGCTGGATTATAAGGTAGTTCTATTTTTTGAGTAATATCTGTACTGTTTTCATGGTGGTGACACCAATTTACATTCCTATCAATTGTGCACAAAGGTACCCTTTTTCCACATCCTCACCAACACTTATTATTTTTTGTCTTTCTTATAATAGCCATTCTAACATGTAAGAGGTGGAATCTTATTGTGCATTAGATTTGCATTCGCCTGATGATTAGTGATGCTGAGTACATTTGCATGTGCCTGTTGGCCATTTGCATTTCCTCTTTGGAAAAATGTCTATTCACATCCTCTGTCCATTTTAAAATCAGATTATTTGTTTACTACTGAGCTGTATACATACGTTATGTATTTTGGATATTAGCCTAGCCCCTTATCAGATATCTGATTTGCAAATATCTTCTCCTGTTCAGTGGGTTATATGTTCATTTTGTTAATGGCTTCCTTCACTGTACATACGCTTTTCAGACGTTTCAGACGGTCTTACTTGTTTATTTTTGCATTGTTACCTTTATTTTTGGTGTCAAATCCAAACATCTTGCATAAGCCCCTGGACTTGCTATTTCCTGTAGCCTTATTCTTACTTCTAGAATTGTGAGATTCTTGAATACATTTGAATTTGTGACTTCTGAAAGTATTCTATTGATTTTCAATAATAAATTGCCCATTTTTCTAATGATACTAATGAGACCATATTAAAGGAGTCTGGGTAAAGCTACAGACAATGCCTGGTATATCTCTGGGCCTGAAGATCTTGTCAGTGCAAAGGGTTAAGTTACGAAGAACAATGCTTTTCCTCAAGTTTCTTTTGGACAATTAAAAACAAAATAGTAGGAACTTAATCAATGGTCAAACCCAAGGTCAAAGTATGTCTAAGTAGCCACTGCTGGTTCAACTGACATCAGAAATTAGAAGTACCTTCTTGTTAGTCACAACTGAATCTGCTGTCTTATATTTGTGGGACTTGAGATCTGGCATGGCTACCTATGTCTATATGTGTCTATGAATAAGTCAAGTCAAGGCTTCTCAGTTGGTTCAGTGGTAAAGAATCTGCCTGACAATGCAGGAGATACAGAGATGTGGGTTTGATTCCTGGGTTGGGAAGATCCCCTGGAGAGGGAAATGGCAACCCACTCCAGTATTCCTTCTTGAGAAATCCCACGGACAGAGGAGCTTGGAGGGTAATGGTCCATGGGAGTCACAAAGAATCAGACACAACTGAGTGACTGAGCACACACATGCACGTCACTTCACCTACCAGAATTCCAGTTTTATCTGTAAAAGGGACATGAAGATTTCCTATTTCACAAGCTGCTGTAGGTCTTAAATGAGTTAACATGAAAAACTAATTGATTCTTATTAGTCATTCATTTAGAAACCATTCAGAATATATCATCATAATGCATGTTAAATTATTTTAAGATGCAATTGACTTATTTTGAAACCTCAAATTGATTTAAAACTTCCATTTGTATAATTCAATTTAAATAGCATTATGTCTCTTTAAACATTACTATAGCTTTTCATAAGATTATCTATTTTTTATTTTTGGCACTATATTCAATTAAAATTTTATTTGACAATTGAAAAAAAATCAGGGTAGGAAAATTTTCTACCTACATTGAATTTGTGAGATGAAAAATTATAAATTAAAAAAATCTTTGAGTCCTATTTACCAAATATTGCTTTTGAGACAATTTTCTATTTTAATTTTCCTCTTATTAAAACATTTATTTTCTTAAGTCATTTTGTGGTTAGTTTACTTTGAGCATACTTCAGATATTTCACAATTTATGTATGAAAAAACAAGTTTTCCCATGTCTAGTTATTATTTGATTTACAGAAAATCTAATAGTGAAGCAGTCCCCTATTCAATATTGGTAAATTTAAACGTACCAGTTGAAATGGCGAAACAGATATAATTATCCAGATAAATTCATCCTTCCCTATCCTACAGAAGTATCAAAGAGATACTTTTACCTCAGTTTTGAACAAAATGTTTTGTGGTGCAAATCCTTGGATAATTGCATCAATTTAGTGTAGGAGGAAACCTGAGGGAGGATATGTTCCAAAAATAACTTAAAACTTGTAAAATACAATTGCTTTACTGTGGTGTTGGAGAAGACTCCTGAGGGTCCCTTGGACTGCAAAGAGATCCAACCAGTGCATTCTAAAGGAGATCAGTCCTGGGTGTTCTTTGGAAGGAATGATGCTAAAGCTGAAACTCCAGTACTTTGGCCACCTCATGCGAAGAGTTGACTCATTGGAAAAGATCCTCATTCTGGGAGGGATTGGGGGCAGGAGGAGAAGGGGATGACAGAGGATGAGATGGCCGGATGGCATCACCGACTCGAGGGACATGAGTCTGGGTAAACTCTGGGAGTTGGTGATGGACAGGGAGGTCTGGTGTGCTGCTATTCAGGGGGTCGCAAAGTCGGACACAACTGAGCGACTGAACTGAACTGAATATAAGCTTCCCTGGTGACTCACTTGGGAGTCTTCCTACAATGTGGGAGACCAGGTTTGATCCCTGGGTGGGGAAGAGTCCCTGGAGAAGGAAATGGCAACCCATTCCATGGACAGAGGGGCCTGGTTGGGCTACAGTTCATGGGATCACAATGAGTCAGACATGACTGAGTGACTCACATTTTCACTTTACTCTAACTTAAAGCTCTTGGGAATATAAATTCATACTACCACTTGTAGTGAGCATTTTGGCAATACTTATCAAAATGTAAAATTTTAAAATTCTACTTTGATTTAAAAATTCTACTTGAATGCATTTATTCTACAGATAAGTCTCCCACATAAAATGTTGTATGTGCAAAGATACTCATTATATTAATGAGGAAGAAGAGGGTTAAAGTCCAGAGGGTTGTCTAGAGTCAGACACAACTGAGCACACACACACATATCTGTGAAACTTGTTTAAAGAAATGTTATCTTTTTGGCATCTTTCGTGTTTAGAGTATAAATATTTAACATATCATAATCTAGCTTAAATCTGCATTACATGACTTCATATGTAGTATGAGAACTTTACCAGAGTATATTTCCATTTCTCCTCTCCCAGCCCGTGCACCTTTGTCATATATTTTGTTTTTCTGTCCTTAGTGGAATGCCATGCTCCATGATGTATTTAATGGAATAATTACAAGAGTTAAAAAAAAATGAGGAACCATTTTATGAATTATGTGGGATATGTTCCAAAATATACTGTTGAATTTAAAAAGTGAACAACAATATATAGCCTCCATGTGCACGTACACGTGTGTGCACAGAACTATTCACATTTACGCTTACAGAGTAAAGCCCATCTCGGAAAATGCTGTAACGGTTCAGTAATTGGCCATAGTTCCTGTGGGGAGAGGAATTGGAGAATGTGCATCTTTTTCAATTTGTACCTCACTCATGCATTTTCTAGTACAACAAATAAATACATAAATAAATAAATGGAGGTAGACAAAGAGGGTCACCACTGGACTGGGAAACGTTACTAGAAGTCTCTGCGATCAGGTACTTGACTGTATCAATATTGAGTCGTGAGAATTGTAGATGGGAAACAAGAGGAGGAGCAGATATGAAGTACTGAAGACTGAGCTTGGTTTTATGAATATTACATTTGAAAACATAGCTTCAGAGAAGTGAATTTAGAGCACAAAAAATACATAAAGAAATGGGTTTGAGATAATATTTTAAATTCACTTTTATGTAGATATTAATTGAAATATGACAGTGAAGAAGTTCACCCAGACTGTATAGTGAAGAAGGAAGAAAGGAAAAGATAGAATTCTGTGGCTGATAAAATTAGAGATGCCACATGAAAGAGGACAATAAAGGACAGAAATGGCATGGACCTAACAGAAGCAGAAGATATTAAGAAGAGACGGCAAGAATACGCAGAAGAACCATACAAAAAAGATTTTCATGATCCAGATAACCACGATGGTGTGATCACTCACCTAGAGCCAGACATCCTGGAGTGTGAAGTCAAGTGGGTGTTAAGAATCATCACTGTGAACAAAGCTAGTGGAGGTGATGGAATTCCAGTTGAGCTATTTCAAATCCTGAAAGAGGATGCTGTGAAAGCACTGCACTCAATATGCCAGCAAATTTGGAAAACTCAGCGGTGGCCACAGAACTGGAAAAGGTCAGTTTTCATTCCAATCCCAAAGAAAGGCAATGCCAAAGAATGTTCAAACTACCACACAATTGCGGTCTTCTCACACGCTAGCAAAGTAATGCTCAAAATTCTTCAACCCAGGCTTCAGCAGTATGTGAACTGTGAAATTCCACATGTTCAAGCTGGATTTAGAAGGGGCAGAGGAGCCAGAAATCAAGTTGCCAACATCTTTTGGACCATCAAAAAAGCAAGAGAATTCCAGAAAACATCTACTTCTGCTTTATTAACTATGCCAAAGCCTTTGACAATGTGGATCACAACAAAACATGGAAAATTCTTCAAGAGATGGAAGACAACCTTACCTTCCTCCTGAGAAATCTATGTACAGGTCAAGAAGCAACAGTTGGAACTGGACATGGAAAAACAGACTGGTTCCAAATTGGGAAAGGAGTATGTCAAGACTATATATTGTCACCCTGCTTATTTAACTTGTATGCAGAGTACATCATGAGAAATGCTCGGTTGGATAAAGCACAAGCTGGAATGAAGATTGTCAGGAGACATATCAATAATCTCAGATATGCAGATGACACCATCCTTATGGCAGAAAGCTAAGAAGAACAAATGAGACTCTTGATGAAAGTGAAAGAGGAGAGTGAAAAAGTTGGATTAAAAGCTCAACATTCAGAAAACTAAGATCATGACATCCAGTCCCATCACTTCATGGCAAATAGATGGGGAAACCATGGAAAAAGTAGCCTCCAGCTTACCAATCTCCCATCTTGAATCTGGAGATTAATTTATTGCCCACTCTTTTTCTTTTTTCCCTCTTTTTTTTTTTTTAATTGGAGGATAATTGCTTTACAGTATTGTGCTGGCCTCTGCCATACATCAACACCAATCAGCCCAGGTATACATATGTCCCCGTCCTCCTGAACCCCCCTCCCACCCCATCCTACCACTCTAGGTTGTCACAGAGCACTGGGTTGAGCTCCCTGTGTCATCCAGCACATTCCCACTGGCTATCTATTTTACATATGGTAATATATATGTTTCCATGCTATCCTCCCAAGTCATTCCACCCTTTCCTTCTCCCACTATGTCCAGAAGTCTGTTTTCTATGTCTGTGTCTCACTGTGGCGCTGCAAACAGGTTCATCAGTACCATCTTTCTAGATTCCATATGCTTGTGTTAATATTGTAAATATTGTAAATATGCAATATTTGTCTTTCTCTTTCTGACTTACTTCACTCTGTATAATAGGCATGCTCACCCTTTCTTCTATTCTCACCTGACATCTAGGTGGGATTTTAATGTCTGTGATAATCGTTAAAAATATATGTTTCAAACTTTCATAGATAGGAGTTATATATTAATTTATAGTATATGTAATATATAAATATTAGTGTATGTGTGCATGTAAATATGCTAGTTGTTAAGTTGGTATACCTATGTGTATATATATATATATTCCTTTTAAACCAACTTACAACCAAGATACTGTAAAAAAAAAATCTGTTTATTTCTTATCCATGAACAGACTGTGGTCAGGGACATGACCAGGAGTGTCACTTAGTTGGAAAATACTGACAGCTAGTATTTTCAGTGTTATCACTGAAACCAAGTGATAGGCTCTGTTTGAACTTTTTCAAGATATCCATTGAGCTTCCCTGGTGACTCAGATGGTAAAGAATCTGCGTGCAGTGCAGGAGACCAAGGTTTGATCCCAGGGTTGGGAAGGGCCCCTGGAGAAGGGGATGGTAACCCACTCAGTATTTTGCCTGGAGAATTTCATGGTCAGAGGAGCCTGGAAAGTTACAGACCAAGGGGTCACAAAGAATTGGACATGACTGAATGACTTTCACACACACACACACACACACACACACACACCAAGATATCCGTCATGCTTGTTATATGGGTCAACTAGAAAAAATATATTTGCCAAAGATTTGTTATAATCTAAGAATTCAGCATCGTATCCCTCACCACTTTCTCCATCACTGCACCTCAAAATAAATGGGCTTTGTCCTGATGTGTAACCTTTCTTTTTCTGCAAAAAGGAGAAGAAATGACAAAGAATATGACTTAGCTACTTGTGGAAGTTGAAATCAGTGATTTTCAATGAAATAGATCTGGCTTGTTCTCTACCAGTTGCCTAAATAAAGAGTGGGAAACCAAAAGATCTCTGCCTTTTAGTACTTGGTTAATTCTTGCAGATAATTTGCTGACCTCAGCATTAAACCTGTGATTAAAATATTTACAAACCATAGCTTGATTAAGGCCAAAAAGTGATTAAATAAATGATTGTACTGAGATTATATATATTCCCTCGGCACTAAATTTATCAGAAATAAGAAAGCTGCCTAGCCTATCTTCAAAGAGCCAAATTGCACTTCTGTACTTTTCAGTGTATCTTAGCAACCCACAGAGCAGAATCTGTATCCTTGAATGAAGAGAAGATTCATACTCCCATATACTATGTTTTACTCAAGTATTAAAATTCATGATTTTCTATTATATATCTGGATGAGATAGTCCTTCTCAAAAACATCAGAAAGCCATTTAATTGTATTATATTTCATGGGGAAAAGGTACTTTAGTTTTGTTTGTTTGTTTATACAATTTACATAATATTTTAGAGGGATGAATCAAAGTTTTTACTACAGAGCTTATATATAATTACTGAGTATAAACAGGCATTTGTAAAGATAAGAATGTCTGTATTGTTTATGTAACTCTATCATTAGAGATAACAATTTTTAGGGAAATTATCTTGGCTTATCCAGTTGTTAAGTATAGATATGAGAGTTGGACCATAAAGAAGGCTGAGCACCAAAGAACTGATGCTTTCAAATTGTGGTGCTGGAGAAGACTCTTGAGAGTCCCTTGGGGAGCAAGGAGATCAAGCCAGTCAATCCTAAGGAAATCAGCTCTGAATATTTACTGAAAGGACTGATGCTGAAGCTGAAGCTCCAGTACTTTGGCCAACTGATGTGAAGAGCCAACCCACTGCAAAAGATCCTGATGCTGGGAACGATTGAAGGCAAAAGGACAAAAGGGTGGCAGAGGATGAGATGGTTAGATAGCATCACTGACTCAATGGATATGAATTTGAGCAAATTTTAGGAGATAGTGGAGAACAGGGGACCCTGGCCTGCTGCAGTCCACGGGGTCACAAAGAGTTGGACATAAGTGACTGAAAAACAAGAATAATATCTTGGGATAAACATTATATGTGCTTATTCATTCATATAAATCAATTGATTATGTATTTATTGAGCATCTATTGTGTGCCATGCATGGTGCAAAGAACTTACATTCAGGTAAAAATGGCAGTTTCTGTCTCAGCACACTAACTTTCTAAAGGAGAAAACAAAAAGAAAAAAATAGTGCAATGTAATGAGAGCAATGATAAAGATGTGCCCTGGGATATTGTATGCATTGAAGTACAAACACAATAGATACACAGGTTTACAAAAAAAGAAAAAAGAAAAAAAATCCTTTTATCACGGAATATAAATTTTGAGCGATTTCACCCTAAACACTTACAACACATAAACATTTTACTTGTAAGAGGGGATAAAAAAAAATGCCACACTTATCTTGATTTCTCCTTAACAGAAATTTTGGTAATTTTCCCCCTTTGTAGAGCTATCACTGATATTATAGTGTATTTTTTGCATATTTTAACTTGGCCTTAAATTTTGCTAAATTGTCTTATAATATTATGTTTTTCCCATGGGAGAGTAAAACAGATACCTGAAATTGAGAGACTCTTTTAAATGATGAAAACAGAGTCATAAAATAATTTACCTTGATTCCTTTTTTCTATAGTTTAAATGCTGTCTTGTTGTCCTTGATAAAATCAGTGTGATTGAACTTTGTTTTTCCAGAATTCTTTTTAGTTTTAAAAATTCTGTCTATGGCATGAGTTGATTGAAGTAGACCACTTCCCTTCCTCCACATCTTTTATTATCATTTATAAATTATTCTGAAAACACTTTTTAATAGTTTTTTAATCTTTTCTCAAAAAGTGCTTGTAAATATTTAATAATATTATAATAAATTATCCAGCATTTTATAAACCACATCCATGTTTCTCAATGTACTGTTTACTTTTCCTTACCATGGAACAAAGAGGGAAAATTTCGAATAGTTGAGAATTGTCCAAATGACATGATTCAAATCATGTATAATCCTAAAAATGAGTCCAATCTGTGTATAACACTAATAATTACAGCAAGTCACGAATAAGTCTGGGTTTCCCAGGTAGTTCTAGTGGTAAAGAATCTGCCTGCTAGTGTAGGAGATGCAAGAGAAACAGGTTCGGTCTCTGGGTTGGGAAGATCTTCTATAGTAGGAAGTGGCAATCTGTTCCAGTATTCTTGCCTGGAAATTTCCATGGCCAGAGGAACCATGGCCAGAGGAAGGACAGTCCATGGGGCCACAAAGAGCTGGACACGACTGAGCGACTGAACATACACACATGATTAAGAGTCATCATTAATTTCATAAGGTTTTACTGTGTTACAAGTAATGTTTTCTCTGTTGCTCTATTGTTTCTAATTTTGTTCCAGTAATCTGCAGCTCTTGTATGTATTCTGTTTTCTCCTTGTGTCATTGTAGAAAGTAAATTCAGGATTTAAAAATTTAAGTCTGTCCATCCAAAATTGTTTCAGAGGATGGCTCACTTTCACATCATTCTCTCTAGACAGCTTTTCATCAACTAATAAACAAGGATCCAGGCAAACCTCTCTCAGTTCTGTCCTCTCCTTTCTAATGCCGCTGCCACATCTGCTGCCTTGGATCAGACCATCTTTATCTGGACTGGTCCATGTGTCTCCTGTCTCTACACTTGCTCATCGTTTTTCTTCTGGAATCCTAATCAAACAAGACTTTCTCAAACCCAACATGAAGCTTTCTTTCTAAAAAGAGGTCTGCATTTGTCTCAAGATACTTTCTCATGATGCCTGACAAGCTTCCTTGAACAGGAAGAGATAAGAGGTGTTTCTGGCAATGACTGGCCAGTTTTGCTTTAGAAATTCTTCCATTACCACTGTATTAATGGTATTGGACAAAGTGCGGTAGAAGGAAGCCACAGGGAGGAAGGAAAAGACAGCCCAGTTTGGGGGGATAAACTTTCAGGAAGGGAAGCTTATTACAGCATCGAAGAGCCCACGTTTGTAGATAGTGACTTTTAGAGTTTGTGTTGTGACAATGAGACTAGGAAGAGAGGACTGTAATTTTGCCAAAGCAAGTGTGAAGCCGGGCCTGTGATGCTGTGTGTCCCAAGAGGCTGAACTAGACGGAGCAGATAATGGAGTTCCACATCTGTACTTTGATCCCAGTTAATTTAATTTATTTTTTATTGAAGGATAATTTGCTTTACAGAATTTTGCTGTTTTCTGTCAAACTTCAACATGAATCAGCCATAGGTATATATATACCCTCTCCCTTTTGAAACTTCCTCCCATCTCCCTCCCCATCCCACCCCTCTAGGTTGATACAGAGCCCCTGTTTGAGTTTCCTAAGCTATACAGAAAATTCCCCTTGGCTATCTATTTTACATATGATAATGTAAGTTTCCATGTTACTCTTTCCATACATCTCACCCTCTCCTCCCCTCTCCCCATGTCCATAAATCTATTCTCCATGTCTGTTTCTCCATTGTTGCCCTGTAAATAAATTCTTCAGTACCATTTTTCTAGATTCCGTATATATGTGTTAGAATATGATATTTATCTTTCTCTTTCTGACTCACTTCACTTTGTATAATAGGTTCTAGGTCCATCCATCTCATTAGAACTGACTCAAAGGTGTTCCTTTTTATGGCTGAGTAATATTCCCTTGTGTATATATACCACAACTTCTTTAGCCATTCATCTGTTGATGGACATCTAGGTTGCTTCCATGTTCTAGCTATTGTAAATAGTGCTGCAATGAATGATGGGAGCCCAGTTAATTTAAATGGAGCTCAGATAACAAAAAGAAGTGAAATCCACCAAAGTAACAAACTTAATTCTAAACTTGGGAATCCTCTGTACGTAGGGGTAACAATGCTTCCTGGTATGGTTGTCAGTGGGAGTGGTGACTCACATTCCCCCTCCTTCTTCCTCTCATCTTTCTCTTCCTCTCTTCACCTCTCCTTTTCTTTCTTTTTCATTTATTTTTTTTAAGTACTGATAAAATAATATTTATACCATTCACAATATGTGAATTATAATAATATGAATACCCTGAACCCACCATTCCATTAAAACGGAGAATATTGCATTATTTTTAGTTTCTTGTATGCTTCCCTTCGCAGAGTTAATAGTGGTAAGAATCATGTTTACCATTCTTATGCTTTTCTCTGTAGCTTTTCCACATTTTTGTAACCCTAAACACTAAATTCCAAATGATGTTTGGGTCTACATTTTTAAATTTTGGGCAATGAAATCATGCAGTGTGCATTCTTCTTCAGTTTTCTCTCCAACTTGTCTTCTTGAAATGCATTTTTGTTGTAGATTGTTACTTATTTCATTTTTGTTGATGGAGGGAATTGTGTTGTGGTAGATATTTGGGTTGTTTCTAGTTTTTGTTTTTTTTCTACTAAAAATAGAGCTTCTAGGAGTATTTTGATATGTATTTCTTGGTCGATAGTTTCTCTAGGGTATAAATGTAGGAGAGCAATTGCTTTGCCACATGTAGGATAAATACATCTTCAACTCTAGATGCAGTCAAATTGTTTCCAAAGTGACAACATAGCCTTACACTCCTCCCTGCTGTGTGTAAATATTTGGTGTTCCACATCCTTGATAACTCTTGACATTCTCAGTCTTTATCATTTCCAATCAGGTAAATTTGAAATGATATCCTACTGTGGAGTTCTCCTGAATAGTAATAAAGTTGAATATCCTCTATATATTCATTGATCCTTCAGATTTTCTTTCCTCTGAGGTGTCTTTTAACCTTTTTCCTCATTTTTCTACAGAATTGCTTCTCTTTTGTACATTGAACAATTGCATTGCAAGAGATCTCTGCATGGAAACGTATTTGCTGTAAATATCTTCTCCCAGGCTGTGATTTATATTTTTACTCTCTTTGCAGCATTGTTTGATGAACAGACATTCTAGAATTTAAGGTAGTCAAATTTGTCAACAGTTTCATGCACTTTTCTTCTGAATTAATAAATCCTTCTATATAATAAAAATATATTTTTGATATTATTTCCTAAATCTTATATCTTTCTTTTTAAAATGCATTTATTTTTAACTGGAGAGTAATTGCTTTACAACACTGTGTTGGTTTCTGCCATACATCAAAATGAATCAGCCATAGGTATACAGATGTCCCCTTTCTCTAGAAACTCTCTCCTACCTCTTACCCCATCCCTCCCCTATAGGTTGTCACAGAGCACAGGATTTGAACTTCCTGAGTCATACAGCATATTCCCACTGACTATCTAATGTTACTTATGCTAATGAATTTGTTTCAATGCTATTCTCTCAATTTGTCCCACCTTCCCATTCCCCCACTGTGTCCAAGTGTTTTTTCTGTATGTCTGTGTCTCCATTGCTGCCCTGCAGATAGCTTTATATCCAGATAACTAATTGTCAAAATAGAGATATCACTTTTCCAACAAAGGTTTTTATAATCAAAGCTATTGTTTGTACAGTAGTCATGTAGATGGATGTAAGGACTGGATCATAAAGAAGGCTGAGTGCTGAAGAATTGATGCTTTCTAATTGTGGTGCTTCAGCAATACGTGAACCGTGAACTTCCAGATGTTCAAGCTGGTTTTAGAAAAGGCAGAGGAATCAGAGACCAAATTGCCAACGTCTACTGGATCATCAAAAAAGCAAGAGAGTTCCAGAAAAACATCCATTTCTGCTTCATTGACTATGCCAAAACCTTTGTCTAAGTGGATCACAATAAACTGTGGAAAATTCTGAAAGAGATGGGAATACCAGACCACCTGACCTGCCTCTTGCGAAACCTATATGCAGGTCAGGAAGCAACAGTTAGAACTGGACATGGAACAACAGACTGATTCCAAACAGGAAAAGGAGTACGTCAAGGCTGTATATTATCACCCTGCTTACTTAACTTCTATTCAGAGTACATCATGAGAAATTCTGGGCTAGAAGAAGCACAAGTTGGAATCAAGATTGCCAGGAGAAATATCAATAACCTCAGATATGCAGATGACACCACCCTTATGGCAGAAAGTGAAGAGGAACTAAAAGGCCTCTTGATGAGAGTGAAAGAGGAGAGTGAAAAAGTTGGCTTAACATTCAGAAAACAAAGATCATGGCATCTGATCTCATCACTTCATGGCAAATAGATGGGGAAACAGTGGAAACAGTGTCAGACTTTATTTTGGGGGGCTCCAAAATCACTGCAGATGGTGACTGCAGCCATGAAATTAAAAGACGCTTACTCCTTGGAAGGAAAGTTATGACCAACCTAGATAGCATATTAAAAAGCAGAGACATTACTTTGCCAACAAAGGTCCGTCTAGTCAAGGCTATGGTTTTTCCTGTGGTCATGTATGGATGTGAGAGTTGGACTGTGAAGAAAGCTGAGTGCCAAAGAATTGATGTTTTTGAACTGTGGTGTTGGAGAAGACTCTTGAGAGTTCCTTGGACTGCAAGGAGATCCAACCAGTCCATCTTAAAGGAGACCAGTCCTGGGTGTTCATTGGAAGGACTGATGCTGAGGCTGAAACTCCATTACTTTGGTCGCCTTGTGAAGAGTTGTGAAGAGTTGACTCATTGGAAAAGACTCTGATGCTGGGAGGGATTAGGGGCAGGAGGAGAAGGGGACGACAGAGGATGAGATGGTTGGATGGCATCACTGACTAGATGGACATGAATTTGAGTGAACTCCGGGAGTTGGTGATAGACAGGGAGGCCTGGTGTGCTGTGATTCATGGGGTCACAAAGAGTCAGACACGACTGAGTGACTGAACTGAACTGAATTGCGGTGCTGGAGAAGTCTCTTAAGAGTCCTTTGGACTGCAAGTAGATCAAACCAGTCAATCCTAAAGGAAATCAATACTGACTACTCATTGGAAGAACTCATGCTGAAGCTCCAGTACTTTGGCCATCTGATGTGAAGAGCTGACTCATTGGAAAAGACTTTGATGTTAGGAAGGGTTGAGGGCAGGAGGAGAAGGGTGTGACAGAGGATGAGATGGTTGGACGGCAACACTGACTCAATGGACATGAATTTGAGCAAGATCCTGGAGATAGTGAAGGACAGAGGAGCCTGGCTTGCTGCAGTCAATGGGGTTGCAAAGAGCTGGACACAGTTTAGTGACTGAACAACAACTAGCGGTCTTAGTATGAGTGTGCCTGCTAAGCAGCTTCAGTTGTGTCAGACTCTTTGTGACCCTATGGACTATAGCCCGCCAGGTTTCTCTGTCACGGGATTCTCCAGGCAAGGATACTGGAGTGGGTTGCCATGTCCTCCTCCAGGGAATCTTCCCAACACAGGGATCGAATCTGCATCTGTTTTGTCTCCTACATTGGCAGGCAGTTTCTTTACCACTAGCGCCACCTAGGAAGCCCTCATAGGAAAATCCATCCCCCACCTTCCCACAGACAAACACTTATCTGGAATGTCAGTCTATTCATAAAAAGATTCTATTTATTGTCAATCTAACGATTAAAAATTATTTGGTTTAATTTTTATAGGTTGAAAATTTTAAATTTGAAATTTATTGTGATCTTTGTCTATTTAGTATTAATATGTTGTATATTTCTTGCAATTTTTTTTTTTAATTTCTTGTAATTTTAAAGATACTTTGTAGGGACTACCATGATGGTCCAGTGGTTAGGAGTTTGCCTTCCACTGCAGGGAGTGGGAGTTCAATTAGTAATCAGGGAGCTGGGATCCCACACGCCTCTTGGCCAAAAAGCCAGAACATAAAACAGAGGCCAATTCAATAAAAACTTTAAAGAAAATGGTCCACATCAAAAACAAAAAATTATAAAAGATTTATAGCATATATCAATTAAAACTCTTTTAAGAATAGTTGAAAATATTTTTACAAATTAAAGTAAAACGTTCAAGGTAATAGTAACTACTGGTGATTAGATGCTTCCTGTGGGCCTTATGCTACAAATTTGCTGACAATCTCTCATGTTCTTACATCATTTTTGCAATACAGGCGCTTTCCAGATTGCACATGTGAGAACACTGATGTTCGCAGAAGACAAGTAATGGACCCTGAGTAACAGCCAATCACTGGTAAAGTCAGGTTCTAACTTGAGTTTGACTTCAAGTTCATTGTTGATTTCTTCCAGCTGCTAGTAGGATTTTGCTTGCTTTACAATCTAATTCCTTTGACTCAAATCAATTTTCAGTGAATCATTAATATAAACATTCCAAGAAACATTTACTAGTTATCATTTACTTCGTCTTGCCTAATGTTGATTATGAACAATAGAAGTTTCAAACTGAAATATATGCATAATTTCAAAAACAAACCTAGCCCCATTGTTTGTAGAAATATTAATTGGTGCCTGAGAGGGAGAAAATGTGACTACTTATAAATGAAACTACTATAAAGAATCAAATTAATGAGATTACTTAAGCTATTAAAATTACTGTTAGGGAAAGTAATAAACCAAATGAAACCAGCAACTGCACTTTGCTATAAAAACCATAGAAAATTAAGAAAAGACTGGAAAAAGAAGATGGGAAGCTAATTTATAAGAGCAATTTAATGTCTTTGAGGTAATGAGAAACATGTACTCCTTTGATAGATGTTTGATTTTAAAATTTTCTATGCAGAATACATTTTATTTTAAAAAGAGGAGTATAAATTTTAGGTAAAGGGCCATAATTCTTGGCTAAGGATCTGTGCTGCTGATAAATCCCATGATTGTAAAAATCTGATTGGCATATCTAAATTCTCATGAAAAATAGGGACCTGTAGAAAAAACCTGAAATGTTGGTTACTGCAAATGAACCTAGAGAATATTCTTACCAAAATAATTCAGATGGAGAATGACAAATACTGTATAATATCATTTATATCTGAAATCTAAAAAAATACAAATGAATATATATGAAAACAGAAACAGACTCACAGATACAGAAAGTAAACTTTGGTTACAAATGGGATAGGGAAAGGGGGAGGAACAAATTAGGGGTATAAGTTGATCAATACAAACTGCTATGTATAAAATAGGTAAGCAAGAAGGATATATGGTATAGCATGGGGACTTATAGTCATTATCTGGTAATAACCTATAATGGAGTACAATCTGAGAAAATACTGAATCACTATGCTGTACACCTGAAACTTGCATTGGAGAAGGAAATGACAACCCACTCCAGTGTTCTTGCCTGGAGAATCCCAGGCATGGGGGAACCTGGTGGGCTGCCGTCTATGGGGTCGCACAGACACGACTGAAGTGACTTAGCAGCAGCAGCACACCTGAAACTAATGCAATATCATAAATTAATTACACTTCAATTATAAAAAACAGTATTATCACTTTTCTCTAATTGTTTAGGGAACACTGCAAGAACTTTGAACAGCCATAATCTTTTCCCAAATTTTGTATTATGCAGATTATGCATTTTCATAAACTAGGAAATCATCTTCACTGGCTTAGAATTTTGTGCATTGCATGTCTATTTCTCTAATTCTTTTTGTTTAGTGTTTGTTTTTTTTTTTGGAGTAAAATTGCTTTATATTGTTCGTTTCTGCTGCACCATGAAGTGAATCAGCTATATGTACCCTACATCACCTCCCTCTTGGACCTCTGTGATTCTTTCTTTTAACGTTATTAACTAAACCATATACATGATAAAAATTATGTATTTTTAGAATTTAACATAAACATTAGAATTGTTACACAAACTTCAGCAAATTGTCAAACCAAGGATGATAAAATCCAGATGATGTTACTATATATACCCTTATCCCCTGAGTCATATGAAATTAAAAAAAAAAAAAGATGTGAACATATTTTCAGCACATGGAGCAATACAGTAGATTTATAAAAACTAATTCAATTGAAACCTAGCATCATCATGATCCATTCATAGGAAGGGAATAATAATTAAAGATCAGAAAGATATGTATTAGGTCTGAATTTTTTATTAATAACTACATTTTCACAATTCATGATTTTATTTTTTGCCACTAAGTAGACATTTCAGTGTTACAAATATAATATCAAAATCATCATCATTTTAATACGTAACTGGTTCTTGCACTTGTTTTTAAATACGAGGCTACTGTATTTTTATTAATTAAACCTTTAATGGTTTAGTTAAACAATATATATTATTTAATTAATAAAATTAAAGTCGGCTGCTACTGCTGCTAGGTCGCTTCAGTCGTGTCCGACTCTGTGCGACCCCATGGGCTGCAGCCCACCAGGCTTCTCCGTCCATGGGATTCTCCAGGCAAGAACACTGGAGTGGGTTGCCATTTCCTTCTCCAAAATTAAAGTCTACTTACTGGCAAAAAAAAATTAAACCATTAATTGTGAAAATGTAGTTATTAATACAAAATTCAGACCTAATACTATCATTGTATACAGTAGACAGGGATCAAGACCATCCCCATGGAAAAGAAATGCAAAAAAGCAAAATGGCTGTCTGGGGAGGCCTTACAAATACCTGTGAAAAGAAGAGAAGCGAAAAGCAAAGGAAAAAAGGAAAGATATAAGCATCTGAATGCAGAGTTCCAAAGAATAGCAAGGAGAGATAAGAAAGCCTTCCTCAGTGATCAACTAAAAGAAATAGAGGAAAACAACAGAATGGGAAAGACTAGAGATCTCTTCAAGAAAATTCGAACACCAAGGGAACATTTCATGCAAAGATGGGCTCGATAAAGGACAGAAATGGTATTGACGTAACAGAAGCAGAAGATATTAAGAAGAGATGGCAAGAATACACAGAAGAACTGTACAAAAAAGATATTCACTACCAAGATAATCACAATGGTGTGATCACTGACATAGAGCCAGACATCCTGGAATGTGAAGTCAAGTGGGACTTAGAAAGCATCACTACGAACAAAGCCAGTGGAGGTGATGGAATTCCAGTTGAGCTATTTCAAATCCTGAAAGATGATGCTGTGAAAGTGCTGCACTCAATATGCCAGCAAATTTGGAAAACTCAGCAGTGGCCACAGGACTGGAAAAGGCCAGTTTTCATTCCAATCCCAAATAAAGGCAATGCCAAAGAGTGCTCAAACTACCACATAATTGCACTCATCTCACATGCTAGTAAAGTAATGCTCAAAATTCTTCAAGCCAGGCTTCAGCAATACATGATACGTGAACTTCCAGATGTTCAAGCTGGTTTTAGAAAAGGCAGAGGAACCAGAGATCAAATTGCCAACATCTGCTGGATCATGGAAAAAGCAAGAGAGTTCCAGAAAAACATCTATTTCTGCTTTATTGACTATGCCAAAGCCTTTGACCATGTGGATCACAATAAAGAGTGGAAAATTCTTCAAGAGATGGGAATACCAGACCACCTGATCTGCCTCTTGAGAAATCGTATGCAGGTCAGGAAGCAACAGTGAACTGGACATGGAACAGACTGATTTCAAATAGGAAAAGGAGTATGTCAAGGCTGTACATTGTCACCCTGATTATTTAACTTTTATGCAGAGTACATCATGAGAAACGCTGGGCTGGAAGAAGCACAAGCTGGAATCAAGATTGCCAGGAGAAATATCAATAACCTGAGATATGCAGATGACACCACCTTTATGGCAGAAAGTGAAGAGGAACTAAAAGGCCTCTTGATGAGAGTGAAAGAGGAGAGTGAAAAAGTTGGCTTAAAGTTCAACATTCAGAAAATGAAGATTATGGCATCTGGTCCCATCACTTCATGGGAAATATTTGGGGAAACAGTGGAAACAGTGTCAGACTTTATTTTTTGGGGCTTCAAAATCACTGCAGATGGTGATTGTAGCCATGAAATTAAAAGACGCTTACTCCTTGGAAGGAAAGTTATGACCAACCTAGACAACATATTAAAAAGCAGAGACATCACATTGCTCACAAAGATTTGTATAGTCAAAGCTATGGTTTTTCCAGTAGTCATGTATGGACATGAAAGTTGGACCATAAAGAAGACTGCGTGCCAAAGAATTGATGCCTTCACATTGTGGTGCTAGAGAAGGTTCTTGAGATTCCTTTGGGCAGGAGAAGATCAAACTAGTCAGTCCTAAAGGAAATAAACTCTGAATATTCATTGAAAGGACTGATGCTGAAGCTTCAGCTTAAATACTTTGGCCACCTGATGTGAAGAGCCAACTCATTGGAAAAGACCCTGATGCTGGGAAAGATTGAGGATAGGAGGAGAAGGGAGTAACAGAGGATGAGACAGTTGGATGGCATCATGGACTCAGTGGACATGAGTTGAGCAAACTCCAGGGGATGGTGAAGGACAGGGAAGCCAGGCATGTTGCAGTCCATGGGATCACAAAGTTAGATACAACTTAACTACTGAACAACAAACCATGACACATAGAAATGGGCTAAAATCATTAACATACAATGTCTGTTTTTTGTGATCAGCAGTAATTCTTTTGATGTTCGACTGCATGGTATTTTGTTTTTTCTCACAGCAAAAACTCCTATGTGTCTTGGCTCTTAGCTCTGATAGCTCAGTTGGTAAAGAATCCACTTGAAATGCAGGAAACCCCAGTACAATTCCTGTGTTGGGAAGGTTCGCTGAAGATGGGATAGGCTATCCACTCCAGTATTCTTGGGCTTCCCTTGTGACTCAGCTGGTAAAGAATCTGCCTGCAATGTGGGAGATCTGGGTTTGATCCCTGGGATCCCCTGGAGAAGGGAAAGGCTACCCACTCCAATATTCTGGCCTGGTTACCCACTCCAATATTCTGGACTGGGGAATTCCATGGATGGTATAGTCCATGGGGTCACAGAGTCGGAGACTGAGCGACTTTCATTTTCACAGAATTATCTGAGCGGCTGTCTCCTGGGCTATAGTCCTCAGTAAGTTCCCAGAATAAAATGTAAATCTCAACTTTGAGGCAATGTGTTTTTGCTTTTTTCAACTGACCAAAGATAGAAGGAAGAGAAGAAGGAGGGATGGAGTGAGGGAAAGAAAAAGAGCCCCTTAGATCCTTAGAGAATAAAATGAATCCTTCCCATGATGATGATTAAGATTTAAAAACAAAGAAAGCTTTGTGATTCAAGACTGCTCACTCCAGGTATTCTTGAAACACTTCTTCTCTCCTAGTTTCAGTTTTTAGTGTACTGTCTCAATCCTGTGAAGAGCAATAGTTATTTTAAATGGAGACTGGATTTTTGGAAATGTTTAAATCTAATACCTCGCTCTCACACGTGGCATGGAGATGAATTTTCCTCTCCAGTGAGTTATATATACTTAGGGCACACAGAGGTTGCAATAGTAATATTACCTAATTTATGTAGAGAAACAATTTTATTATGCTCTTTTAAAATGTTTCAAAATTCATTTTCTAAAATCTCCATATTGCCTATTTACAAGTAGACTATACTCTTCTGAGAGGTCCTCCCTCATCCCTGTTTGTCGTTTGCAAGTGCCACCAAAAGTTAAAAGAGATTCTCTGTAGGGATCCTTATGATAATTATCTCTTTGCTTAGACTAAAACCAGGTATACAATAAGTGTTTAGAAATCCCTGGACAGAAGAACACATGAATTATTGCTGCTACATAGATTTGTTTTTTCCCATCGTGTGACTGGATTCCCTGGTGGCTCAGTGATAAAGAATCCACCTGCCAATGCAGGAGACACAGGTTCAGTCCCTGGGCCAGGAAGATCACCTAGTGAAGGAAATGGAAACCCACTCCATTATTCTTGCCTGGAGAATCCCATGGGCAGAGGAGCCTGGAGGGCTACAGTCCATGAGGTCGCGAAGAGTTGGACATGGCTGAGTGACTGAGCATGTACTAGTGTGACTAAGTGATTTTCCTTCCTTTTTGACATTATGGCATTTTTTACAGAAATGGAAAAACATTATTTAATGTGAAAAGCCACTATGATGATCTATTATAATCTTCACCCCAAAATAGAAAGGAACAATTTGTCTTTCCATGTAGTATCTAAAATTGTGAGTAGCAAATTTCAGTTGCTAAATGTAATTTCTGTGCAGATCCTATTCAGTTTGTTCTTCTTGGATGGCTTTAAAGCATTCCTCTAGCCTTCTACCTCTGAGTTTTGTTTTAAGAACATTCTTGTCAGTTGAGATTAAGATAACATTTCTCACTGAACACAAAAGTTGAGAAAGAATTCTAGTCACTTGAACTGAAGAGTCAGCTGTTGTGTTTCTTCCATCTTTTCTCTGTTCTTCTCCAGAGTGGAGTGTGCCCCCAAGTGACTAAGAGTCAACAGGAATAATTCCTGGTGAGTAAGGAGTTGCACAACATCTGCTTACATACAACAAAGGCGAAGTGTGAATTTCAGGTTAGCTTTCTGTCATTCCATTAAATAACTAGAAAAACTTTCAAATGAATATTTCAGGGTGTAGGAAAGACTTCTGCCATACTATTCAATCTCTGTTCATTTTCTTGTGATTAATGGATCTCCAGAAAGGTAACTCTAATCAGGGTGGTGGTGGTGTTCAGTCGCTAAGTCATGTCCAACTCTTTGTGAACCATGGACTGTAGCCTGTCAGGCTCCTCTGTCCATGGAACTTCCCAGACAAGAATACTGGAGTGGGTAGTTATTTTCTTCTCCAGGGAATCTTCCCGACCCAGGGACAGAACCTGAATCTGCTGAACTGGCAGGAGTTGTAAGGTAAATTCTTTATTACTGAACCATCAGGAAAACTTTTCACCAAAATATCTAGAATTTTCTTGACTCTGAAATAACCGGAGGTCTTTGTAAAAATAGTCATACAAAATATTTATTTCATTCTGGATTCCTTTGTCCACAAACCTACTTTTTTCTGAAGTGACTTCAAGTTCAGTTTGAGATCCGCTCATAAAGAAAATTCTTTCATTTAACAAATATTTCTATGCATGCAGCGTGGTAGTAACTATTACAAAGAATGGGAGTTTGGGGTTGACATGTACACTCTGCTATATTTAAAACAGCTATCCAACAAGGACCTACTGTACAGCACAGGGAGCTCTGCTCAATATTCTGTAATAACCTATGTGGGAAAGAAATTTGAAAAAGAATAGATATGTGTATATGTTTAACAGAATTACTATGATGTACACCTGAAGCTAACATGGCATTATTAATTAGCTATACTACAATATAAAAATAATATATAAATATATATATATTTTATATTATTATATAAAAATATTTATATATATTATAAAATAATATATAAATAAATATAAAAAGTTTTTGAAAAAAGGGTGGAGAACAAAGCAGAGAAGGTACCTGCCTTCACGATACTTTCGTCATAATGAATTTGTCCTGAAACACCATAACCCACAATTCTGAACAAGTTGTTTCCCAAATTCTGCCTTACTGTATTTTCCCAGTGTTTCTCAAGTTTTCTCTCTCAGAAAGGAATAAGACAACTTTAAATAAAAAACCACTTGGGATGTTTATTAAAAGTTTAGATTCTCTACCTGTGAAGCCTAGAGATTCTGTTTCAATAGGCAGAACTGACTCAACAATTTTTATTTAAAAATACAATTATGTAAAGTTTAAAAATAAAATAAAATTAGAAAAAAATAAAAAATAAAAAAATAAAAAAATATTTTCAAATATTTTTAAAATATGCTTTAAAAATTCTTTTAAAAAGTGTGATTTTTGGAGGGGAAGCAGCATAGAAAGAGCAGAAAAATTTTGTAATATCTGAAAATTGGAGTGATAGAATAGTTAAAAAGCAATTTTATTATTGATTTGGTGAACACCTTAAGTCGTGTTTGGACGAAAATCGTCAAAGACAGCTTATTCCAGTGCCGAAATGAACTAATAAAGAATAATGACTAATCTTCCCAAATATTTGACCACTGAACTTTCTTCCAACTCATGCAGAGGAAAATTTAAAATAAAACACACAAATATTTAGAATTGTATAGAACTTACAAACATAAAACGAACGCACACTTTTTTTTTTCTATTTACATGCTATAATATAGCATTTATCTGGTCTTTAATAGCTTGCATAGAACTACACAGAACATTTTCTATATGAATAGAAAACTCCATTACTGTGTAATCACATGATAATATATTTCATGCGTTGACAGAGCCAGAAGGTATGGTTAAATCTGAGTAACTTCGTTTTCTCCTTAACATAGTACAAATACTTCAAAAAGGATCTCTAACTATGTCTTTCTAATCTGAGGTAGAAATTTCCCTAACAGATACAGTCTGTTATTGCTTAAAAAAATTTGAATGGCAGCATTTAGTGTTTGGCACACTTTACTTTCCAGAATTTCCTTTGTTGAAAACTAAGATTTGAGGTTTCTTCCCCAAAATATTCACATTTCTAAAGACAACAAATAAAAGAATTAGTTTTTATTACCTTCTTGCCAACTGTCTAAATTTTCACCTATTTTTTCCTTCATTTCAGATTTAACACAGCCATTGTCAAATCAATAAAAATGCCTCTTATATTTACCCAGAAATACAGGTTCCATTTCCTAAAGTAAAGAAATAAAAACAAAAATAAACAATGGGGCCCAATTGAACTTAAAACTTTTGTACAGTAAAGGAAATCATTGACAAAACAAAGACAATCTACTGAATGGGAGAAAAATAATTGCAGATAATATGACTGATAAGGGATTTGTTGTTTAGCTGTCAAGTCATGTCCGACTCTGTGACTCCATGGACTGCAGCACACCAGGCTTCCCTGTCCTTCACTATTGTCTGAAGTTTGCTCAAATTCATGATAAGAGATTAATATTCAACATATATAAACACATCATACAACTCAATATCAAAACAAACAACCCAGTTAAAAAATGGACGTGAGAACAGAACAGACATTTTTCCCAAAGAGAAAATGCAGATGGCCAAAGGCATATGGAAAGATATTCAACTTTGCTAACCATTGGGGAAATGCAAACGCAAACCATGACTTGATATCACCTCACCACTGTCAGAATGTTTATCATCAAAAAGAACACAAATGATAGTTGGCAAGGATGTGGAGAAAAGGAAACCCTTTTACACTGTTGTTTGGAGTGTAAACTGGTGTGGCCACTGTGGAAAATAGTATGGAAATTTTTCAAAAAACTAAAACTAGAACTACCATCAGTCAGTTCAGTTCAGTTGCTCAGTCGTGTCCGACTCTTTGCAACCCCATGGACTGCAGTACTCCAGGCTTCCTTGTCCATCACCGACTCCTGGAGTTTGCCCAAACTCGTGTCCATTGAGTCAGTGATGCCATCCAACCATCTCATCCTCTGTTGTCCCCTTCTCCTCCTGCCTTCAATCTTTCCCAGCATCAGGGTCTTTTCAAATGAGTTAGCTCTTCACATCAGGTGGCCAAAGTATTGCAGTTTCATATGACCCAGTAATTCTACTTCTGGGTATATAACCAAGAAAATAAAAAACATTAATTTGAAAATATACATGTATTCCAATGTTCATAGCAGCATTATTTACAATTGCCAAGATTTGGAAGCAACCTAAGTGTCCATCAACAGCTGAATGGATAAGGATGTAAAGTATATGTGTATGTGTATGTATATATATGTATATAGGGCTTCTCAGGTGGCTCAGATGGTAGAGAATCTGCCTGCAATGTAGGAGACTTGGGTTCTATCCCTGGGTTGGGCGGATTCCCTGGAGAAGGGAATGGCAACCCATTCCAGTATTCTTGCCTGGAGATTCCCATGGACAGAGGAGCCTGGCAAGCTACAGTCCATGGAATAAGAAAGAGTCAAACATGACTGAGCAACAAACGCTTTCAGTTTTCATATTTGTATATATATATATATATATATATATATATATTCATATATGTAGGGCTTCCCTCATAGGTCAGTTGGTAAAGAATCTGCCTGTGATGCAGGAGACCTGGGTTCAATTCCTGGGTTGGGAAGATCCCCCAGAGAAGGGAAAGGCAACCCACTCCAATATTCTTACCTGGAGAATCCCATGGGCAGAGGAGCCTGGCAGGCTATAGTCCATGGGGTCGTAAGAGTCGTACATGATTTAGTGACTAAACCACCACCACCACCATTCACATGTGTATATAAATATATATATATATATATATACTTTTCATATATATACATACATATATATACAAACAATGGAAAACCACTCAGCCATTAAAAGAATGAAATTCTACCATGTTCAGCAACATGGATGAATCTGGAGGTCATTATGCTAAGTTAGATAAGTCAGGAATAGAAAGTCAAATACTGTATAATATCACATATGTGGAATCTAAAAAATACAGCCAACTAGTAAATATAACAAAAAAGAAGCAGACTCACAGATATGAACAACAAACTAATGGTTATCAGTGGAAGGGAAAGGACATTACAGAGGTGGGAAATAGGAGGTACAAACTACTGGATATAAGGTAGGCTGAATGATGTGTTTTCCAACATGAGGAACTTAGCCAACGTCTTCCCCACCCAGGAATTGAACCGGGGTCTCTTGCATTGCTGGTGGATTCTTTACCAGCTGAGCTACCAGGGAATCCATATATACATATGGAATATATATATAATTCTTTGTTGTTCTTCTTTATATATATATATATATATATATATATATATATATATATAAAGAACAATATAAACTAAAAAATCTTTTATGTTGGGACAGTAAAACTGTTCTTAAATTGGATTATGATAATCATCACACCACTAGGTCAAAATATTAAAAGTACAGAATTGTATAATTTAAAAGGGTGAATGTTATGGTGTATAAGTTATATTTCAATAAAACTGTTAGAAAATGTTTATTAGGTTTATTTTAATTGCTAGAAGTGTTTGCTAAGCTTTGGTGGCAAATCTGTGGAGAAAAAAAGGGAAGCAAGTAAAGAAATAGATTTTCCCATATTTCCCCCCTCTATTTCCTTTTTTACTTTTTTAAGACATAGTATCATCACATAGAAATCCTCCTTCAGAAGAAAGGAGTACTTCTTGTAAGCTTAGAAATTTTAGTTAAGATGGATATCTTAGATAAGTATAACAATAAAATGTGTCTGAAAACAATGGCTATAATTTTACTTACTTATAATGTGTTTTCTTGGAAGGCTACATTCTGTATCTTTGTAAGTTTCTGAGTGGAGTTTCCATTACATCTGTAAAGGATGCTCTAGAAGACCTATCCATACAGAACATGAAATTGGGCTTAAGGAATTTTAAAAGGCCCAGGTAATTCTAAATTAAGACATCCAATACATGGAGAATGACATTTACTAGAACATTTTGCCAAAAACTTACCATATAAAACATTAAAAGAAGTATAATTCTAAATCAATTCTCTCTTATTCATACATAATTTAATAAATGTTATCAGTATCATTGTCTTCTCTGTGTGGTAGTCATGACATTACTGTGAAAACAAAGACCAGTCTGAACTTCAGAGATTATTGATCCCATGAGGCACACCAGTGTCATGGCAACACAGGATGCTATACTTTAAGTCCATCTCAAAGAAATGAGTTTTATAAACCTTAACTAGGCTGAGAACTTTCCTAACATGCTAATTCTTTAATGAATCCCTTCTGGGTTGTTCTTCCTCTGGTCATTTAAGTAATCCATGTCCCGTAAGTTGTTATTCTCAGAAGAACTGAAAAAGTTGATACTGGTATTTAACTTTGAGAATTGCATTTGATGATTTCCTGAATTCTTGCTGTGTGAACTACACATCACCATCAGTGTCTGAAAACGTCCACGTGCATCAGGACACTCAGAGTCTGAGTATCTTGAACATTGCAGAGTCGTTCACATCCTCCTAAAAATGTGGTATCAATGCTAAGCTAGGATTGAATAGATTCTCAAAGCCACAGTGGAGAGTATGTATTTCTAGGACTATACTAGACCTGACACATTCTGAAGTCAAAGGATAATGAAGGGTGTTAGACAGCAGCAACAATTAGCCAAAGACCCATCACTCAGAGAAGAAAGAAGGGAGAAACCTCCAGACAAAAGTGATGAAGATATTTATGATTATTCACTCTCTTCTTGGACTTCTTAGCTTGAACATTTAATACAGGTTCCCAGATCTTTTTAAGTATCTCTCATCTAGGGCTTCTTCATAGTAGGACCTCTGTCTACTCGAACATGCACAGTGCTATGGCGACTTTAAGACTGAGGTGTCAAGAGACTTTTTTCTTTTTTTTTGAGTAAAGTGATAGAAAAAGTTTCTATTACCAGAAGCATCATATTCATGAAGAATTCGCTCTAAGAGTAAGATGCTAAATTTATCTTATTTGGCTGCCTAGAACTAAGAATGGCTTTGCTTTTTTTTTTTAATGTTTACATTTTTTGTCCACATCTTGTGGTATGTGGAATATTAGGTCACTGACCAGGCATGAACCTGCTCCTCCTGCACTGGAAGTATGAAGTCTTAACCACTGTACTACCAGGGAAGTCAAAGGATGGTTTTAAAACACAGAAGGAATTTTCTTCAAAATCTATAGATATTGTCACAAAATGCATACATTAAAATGAAATACTTGTAATCTTACTTGATAAACTATTGTACACTAGAAAAAACATTAAGTGGTATAGGTTCAGTGCTTTGCATGTACGTGTATAAGAAAGTAGCCAATATATGTTGTTACTATTGGTAGAAATTATTAGTAACCAATATTGTGACAATTAGTAGAAAATGGACAGGGATGACTATGTATTTTCTAGTTTTGCTCTTACCGACACCTAAATATTTGGGTGTCATATTTGATGTTTGCTTCATTTCAGTATCTGCAACAAATAAACCATGATTTTAACAAAAATGATTAAATTTATGAGTGGTTAGGAAGAGAATCATCACATAGAGCACAGCACAGAGCTTTTTGCAACAGGTCATAGACTTTTAACCACTTGGTGAAATTTCTGCTTTGCAAGAAAAATTTTTGAGATAGAAATAAACATTTTAAAGACTAAAGTAGTTTTCATAATAAGCCATCTTTAGATGGTGAAATGCAAACCTGTTCGAAGATACCTTCTCACATGGAAGATTTTAGTAAATTATAATTCCTGAGGAATCAAAAATGGAAAATATAAAATTTAGAAGAGGCAGAAATGGCACAAATATCACTATCTCAATTTTACAAAACAAGAATATGTTAAGGACTTCTCTAGACAAAACATCAAGAACCACTATCATGGAAATCCAGTCATTTTAAAAAGTCCAAACTTTGTTGCCAGTTTTCGTATCATTTTTAATTATTTATTTTTAAATTGCTGTAAAACATGCACAGCATAAAATGTACCATTTTAGCCATTTTATTTATTTATTTCTGGCTGTACTGGGTCTTCCTGGCTGCGTGGGCTTTTCTCTACTTGCAGCTAGTGGGGTCAGTTCTCTAGCTGTGGTTTGCAAGAGAAGCAGTGGCTTCTTTTGGTTCAGAAGACATGGGCTTTAGTAGTTTTTGGTACCTGGGCTCAGCAGGTGTGGCTCTGGAGCTCTAGAGCACAGGCTTAATAATTGTGGGGCATGGGATTAGTTGTTCTGCAGCATATGGAATCTTCCCAGACCTGGGAGTGAACTTGTGTGTCCTGCATTTGCTGGCAGATTCTTTACCACTGAGCCACCAGGGAAACTCTCATCTTAAACATTTTTAACTGTACAGTTTAGTATATTAAATTCACCTTTTTGTGACCCATCACCACCATCCATCTCAAAAACTTTTTTCATCTTATGAAACTGGAATTTTGTACCTATTAAAAAATAACTCCCCATTCATCCCTCCTGCTTGGCCCTGGCATCCACCATTCTACTTCCTGTCTCTATGAGTTTAACTTTCTAGGTACCTCATATTTGGGGTATCACACAGTATTTATTCTTTTGTGACTCTTATTTCACTTAACATAATGTCTTCATGGGTCATCCATGTTGTAACATGTGTCAGAACTTTCTCCTCTTTAAGGTTGAATAGTATTCCCTTGTATTATATACCACATTTTGTCTATTCACTTATCTGTCCATAGGCATTTACGTTGTTTTCACATTTTGGCAGTTGTGAATAACACTACTATCAAGGTGCGTATACAAATAACTGTTCAAGTCCCTGCTTTCCTTTTGGGTGTACCAAGAAGTGAAGTTTACCAGAAGAATTTACAGTATTTCAGAATTACGGTATTACACAATTTACAGTAATTCTACAGTTAGTTTTTTGAGGAACTACCATACTATTTTCCAGACTGTCTGCCTCCTTCTACGTCACCCTGGCAATGCACAAGGGTTCCAATTTCCTCCCATCTTTTCCAACATTTGTTATTTTCTATTGTCTTTTTTCTCCCTTTTTTAAATTTTATAATAATTCTCCTAAGTGAATGGTATAACATTATGGTTTTGATTTGCATTCCCCTGATAATTATTGATGCTGAACATTGGCTCCCCAGGTGGTGCAGTGGTAAAGAATGCGCCTGGTAATGCAGGAGACGCAAGAGATGTGGGTTCAATCCCTGAGTTGGGAAGATCCCCTGGAGTAGGAAATGGTGACCTGTTTTGGTATTCTTGCCTGGAAAATTCCATGGATATGATCCTGCAGACTACAGTCCATGGGGTCGCAAAGAGTTGGACATGGCTAAATGAGCACATACACACATCTTTTTATGGCTTCATTGAGAGATTTTTTCTTTTTTTTGAGAAATGTAGATTCAAGTCCTTTGCCCATTTTTTAAATTGGGTTGCTTGGTTTGTTGTTTTCTTTATATAGTCGGAATAGTAATCCCTTATCAGATATGTAATTTGCAAATGTTCTCTCCCATTCTATGGGTTGTTTCTTCACTCTATTGATAGTGTCCTTTAATGCACAAAAATTTTTAATTTTGATGCAATCCACTTTATCTATTTTTTATTTTGTTGATCAAATATTTATCTTAAAAGAGTGATTTTCAGTTGAATTGGCCATGGTTATGATTAGTTGTACTCAGTACAGGGTTTTCCACATAAACCAAATTAAAGTCACAGCAGAGTTTGATTGTATTCTCTGCCATTCATGCATTTTGCAGGATTGGTACACAGTTTCATCTGATTATAAACAGTTTTTATTTTTCTATCTTTTTATTTGATTCCTCTTGCATTTTCAAATAAAATGATTACTTTAAATTCAAATTTATGTCCAAAAAGATTCTGAAACAGATATATATTTTTTTTAGTTGCCATTATTCCTGCTTCTTGGATGTACTGTATCTGAATTCTCCAAAATTTACCTCTAGGGCTGGACAGTTTTTCAATCCATTTGTTTTACAGTTACTTTACTTCCTAGTCATGTGTTGTTTAAATACAGGAGAGGTGCTGAAGTGTTCTGGAGGTCTACTCTGTCTTTAGGGATTCCAGATTTTCAGGAAAAGAGGCAATTTCAAAAACAATGTGGAGGTTCCTCAAGAAACTAAAAATAGAACCACCATATGATCCTGATATTTCATTTTTGGGTATATGTCTGAAAAAAAGTAGTAATTGGAAAGGATACATGTACCTATTGTTCATAGCAGCACTACTTACCATAGCCAAGATATGGAAGCAGCCCAGTGTCCATCAGCAGATGAATGGATAAAGAAGATGTGATATATATGTACACACATACATACAATGGATACATACATATCTATCTATCTATCTATATATATATATCTCCATGGAATATTACTCAGCCATAAAAAGAATGAAATTTTGCCGTTTTCAGCAACACAGACCTAGATAATATGCTAAGTGAAATAAGTAAGACAGAGAAAGAAAAATACTGTATGATATCACTTATATGTGGAATCTAAAAAATAAACCAAATGTATATATCAGAACAGAAACAGACTCATAGACATAGAAAGTAACCTAATGATTACCGGTGGAAAGAGGAAAGGGACGAGGGACAATGTGTGTACACAGGATCGAGAGATACGAACTACTTTGTATAAAATAGGTAAGCAACAAGGATATATTATACAGCACAAGGAATTATAGCCATCATTTTGTAATAATTTTTAATGGAATTTAATTTATGAAAATACTGAATTACTATGCCATACACTTAAAACTAATATAATATTTTAAATCAACTATATTTCAATAAAGAGACAGTTTCAAAGACCTCATGATAGTCTGAGTGCATTGCATCATGCTTTAATTACATTTAGGTAATGGGCCTCCTCTGGTGACTGAGAAGGTAAAGAATCTGCCTGTGATACAGGAGACTCATGTTCAGTCCCTGGTTGGGAAGATCCCCTGGAGGAGAGCATGGCAACCCATTCCAGTACTCTTGCCTGGAGAATCCCGTGGATAGAGGAGCCTGGGGATCTACAGTCCTTGGGGTTGCAAAGAGTTGGACATGACCAACTAACACTTTCACATTTCAAAGGTCCTCCCAGATTTAATCAAATACCTGCTCTAATGGATAAAGCTGAACAGTTTCAACCATGGACTGCAGCACACCAGGCTTCCCTGTCCATCACCAACTCCCAGAGCTTTCTCAAACTCATGTTAATCAAGTCACTGATGCTATCCAACAATCTCATCCTCTGTTGGCCCCTCCTCCTCCCACATTCAATCTTTCCTAGGATCAGGGTCTTTTCCAATGAGTCAGTTCTTCACATCAGGTGGCCAAAATTACTGGAGTTTCAGTTTCATCATCAGTCCTTCCTTCCAATGAATATTTAGGACTGATTTCCTTTAGGATGGACTAGTTGGAGCTCCTTGAAGTCCAAGGGATTCTCAAGAGTCTTCTCCAACACCACAGTTCAAAAGCATCAATTCTTCAGCACTGTTTTCTTTATAGTCCAACTCTCATATCCATACATGACTATTGGAAAAACTATAGCTTTGACTAGGCAGACCTTTGTTGACAAAGTAATGTCTCTGCTTTTTAATGCTGTCTAGTTTGGTCATAGCTTTTCTTCCAAGGAGCAAACGTCTTTTAGTTTCATGGCTGTAGTCACCATCTGCAGTGATTTTGGAGCCCCCTCCCCCCGGCAATTAAGTCTCTCACTGTAAATAAATACCTAAAATTTGACATTGTCTAAATCAGAGTTAAGACTATGAGTGGGCTCCAAATCCTAACATATTACATGGAAAAGTTTTTAAAAAGGTGTGTTTTTTAGGAAGAGTACATATGAGGAAAAAGACAGCTTGTTTACAAGTTGGCTGAGGGCTAGATGGTAGGTCTTCAGAATTTCTAGGTAAGCGCTTCAGTACAAATATATGGAGACATTTAACTATTTTTTTGTATTTTAAATGAATTCTTTAAAAAATATACTCAGGACTTTGAAAGGATTTTGGTTTTCCAGCACTCCCTGTTGAAAACTAAAGCTCAAAGGGTTGATATCACTATCAGCTGAAATAAGCCAGGCACCAGCTGTGAGCTCTTGTCGAAAAACAGAGGAGTTAGAGGTCAAACAAGTTCCAAGATGGAAGAAAGAGATGTGAAAACAGGATGTGGATTCAACTGAAAGTTCAGATGAACCAGATTTAAAACTAACAAAGAAAATTTTAATGAAGTTTCAATAATTAATTTTCAGATATCTGGGTTGGAATGGATTTCTAACACAAAAGGAAGATATTATTACCAAAAATCATTATTCAAAAATTGCAAGTAAAATTGAAAAGCACACTGAGAAAATAATCACCTCAGACATGAGAGCTGACATTTTTTACATTGATTTCTTTAAAAAACACAAGATATGAGGTCCTAAAAATAGCCAAAATATAGAAAAGTAGCTATCATATACTTCAGACCTTAAGTGAGTGACTTAGTCACCAGGAAAAATGCACAACTCCAAGATGATAATTTTATGTTGACAGTAAAGTGATTCAAAAACAAACCTGTGACATAAGGGACCCTACCTAGTTCATTCTCTGGATCATTCCATTTTCCCAGTTAGTATAGTTGCTTGGATTAGAGGTGGTTATAAAGAGTGCCTGCTATTCCTGAGCCATTTCTCAGAGGACTGAGTTGGTAAACATTAGGTTATTAATGGTGGTGTGCTGCTATCACATTTGTGGCAGTACAAAAATACAGCTTTCCTGAAGACCTAGCAACTTAAGTTTACATTGGGATGTATTCTAAAGGGAACATGTCTCCATACCCTGAATTTTTCTGTGTCAATTGTGACAGAATTCCCAGGGGTTGACTTATTCCCTCAGGGGTGAGAAAAAGCACTTTTTTGGTATTCTTTGTTATATATTCTTTTCCTGAACAACCTATTTAGCTCTGAACAAACAAGGAGAGTTAGCAAAATACACATGTGTAGACTTTCTTAACCTCTCCAGTGACATCATTACAATTTCTCTCCTACCCCAACTCCATAAACTAGCAACAGACCAGCCAGTTAGTTTTCTCGTATTTACCTAAATTGCATATCGTTCACTTACCAACTATTATTATCTCTTCCTCTAGTAGTTCTACATCATTTGTCTTTTTTTTCTAAGGAATTTTGGTTCAATCACTCTCTTTTTATGTTGTCTTAGCCATAATTTTAATCCTATAGTAAAAACAAACTAGAGTTTAGGACAAAATGTATTTTTCTCACAAATAAGCACAAACAGTGTCTCAGATTGAGGTCACCAAAAGGTATATTCAGGTTCCTAATTTTTCCCATGAATTTTGCTTCATCTAAATATCCACCTTATATTGCAATTACATGAATGCCCAAGACTGTGTTAGGGTATGAGAATGTGCTCGAAAAATGGAGGCTGTATCACTGTGTAGTTTTAAAATCACTTGAAACAGACAAGTCCTGAGTCAATGGTTATATCTACACCTCAATCACATGGCAAATGGCTGCTTTATGCAAATATTTCTGATACCAACCTGTAATAAATCAGCAACAATAAGTGGGCACTAAATATGCAGTGAAGCAATTTGCTGTTTTCAATGCTAGCAATCAATAAAATAGAAAATATTTAATGTCAGTTTCAACAAACGACAGTGCTAACCTGAACTTTAAGTAAAAATAACCTTGTTCATTATTCATGTGCTAGATTGGCACTTGAAGATTGTTTGTTGGGTAAATGGTCATTATTGTAAACAGGTAAAGTTTTGAAGCTGTTCTGCTTCTTCTACTATGTATATACAAACAGATCTTACATTTGCAGCGTATATGTAAACTACAGAAAGATCAGATCTAGGACTAGATTTAAGTTGTCATCTTTCTACTAAACTGGTATCATCTGTCATTATTAACTATTTTAGATGGCTTTTTTTTGGCTGTACTTAACTTGAAAAAAATTGTTTGTATGGTTGTACTTTTGCTATAAAGTATTCTTAGTTTTACTTGTATTTAACATTATATCCGAAAGAATTTAGTCTAAGCATTTTCTTAAAAAATAGAACCCAAATGTTACTCAAGATTGAGAAAAATGCTTTTGCAAAGAAGAAGAAAGGATATATTTCCTTTCTTTAATTCTAAAGGTTATTAAAATAAATTTCAACTAAAAAAAGAAGTCTTGGGAAAAGATAGAAAGAACCCACACATTCAAGCTGTATTAACACTACAGTTAGCCAGATAAAATATACATTTTTGAAATAAGCATTTTATTTGGTGATTTTCCAATATCACAAAAGTAGGTTGTGTGATTCTTTTTTGACAGCATATTTTTAAATAAAAAATATTAACTTCAAATATGATTTTAGGCCAGTACTAAAGTTTTGTATTATAAAATGCACCCATATGACTGCTACACCACATTTCTTTCCCCTCAAAATTTATTATAAGCTAAAATTTTCATCTGTTTTCCTTGACTGTCTTTGATATATGTTTTCAAAATACATGCTTTATTAGTCAGTTAGTCAGCTCAGTGGCTCAGTCCTGTCCGACTTTTTGCAACCCCATGAACCACAGCACGCCAGGCCTCCCTGTCTATCACCAACTCCCAGAGTTCACCCAAACTCATGTCCATCGAGTCAGTGATGTCATCTAGCCATCTCATCCTCTGTTGTCCCCTTCTCCTGCCCCCAATCCCTCCCAGCATTAGAGTCTTTACCAATGAGTCAACTCTTTGCATGAGGTGGCCAAAGTACTGGAGTTTCAGCTTCAGCATCAGTCCTTCCAATGAACACCCAGGACTGATCTCTTTTAGGATGAACTGGTTGGATTTCCTTGCAGTCCAAGAGACTCGCAAGAGTCTTCTCCAGCACCACAGTCCAAAAGCATCAATTCTTCGGTGCTCGGCTTTCTTCACAGTCTAACTCTCACATCCATACATGACCACTGGAAAAACCATAGCCTTGACTAGACAGACCTTTGTTGGCAAAGTAATATCTCTGCTTTTTAATATGCTATCTAGGTTGGTCATAACTTTCCTTCCAAGGAGTAAGCGTCTTTTAATTTCATGGCTGCAGTCACCATCTGCAGTGATTTTGGAGCCCTCCAAAATAAAGTCTGACACTGTTTCCACTGTTTCCCCATCTATTTCCCATGAAGTGATGGGACCAGATGCCTTGATCTTTGTTTTCTGAATGTTGAGCTTTAAACCAACTTTTTCACTCTCCTCTTTCACTTTCATTAAGAGGCTTTTTAGTTCTTCACTTTCTGCCATAAGGGTGGTGTCATCTGCATATCTGAGGTTATTGATATTTCTCCCAGCAATCTTGATTCCAGCTTGTGCTTCTTCCAGCCCAGCATTTCTCATGATGTACTCTGTATAGAAGTTAAATAAGCAGGGTGATAATGTACAGCCTTGACATACTCCTTTTCCTATTTGGAACCAGTGTGTTGTTCCACGTCCAATTCTAACTGTTGCTTCCTGACCTGCATATAGGTTTCTCAAGAGGCAGGTCAGGTGGTCTGGTATTCCCATCTCTTTCCGAATTTTCCACAGTTTATTGTGATCCACACACTCAAAGGCTTTGGCATAGTCAATAAAGCAGAAATAGATGTTTTTCTGGAACTCTCTTGCTTTTTCCATGATCCAGCGGATGTTGGCAATTTGATCTTTGGTTCCTTTGCCTTTTCTAAAACCAGCTGGAACATCTGGAAGTTCACAGTTCATGAATTGCTGAAGCCTGGCTTGGAGAAGTTTGAGTATTACTTTACTAGCAAGTGAGATGAATGCAATTGTGCGGTAGTTTGAGCATTCTTTGGCACTGCCTTTCTTTGGGATTGGAATGCAAACTGACATCATCCAGTCCTGTGGCCACTGCTGAGTTTTCTAAATTTGCTGGCATATTGAGTGCAACACTTTTATAGCATCATCTTTCAGGATTTGAAATAGCTCAACTGGAATTCCAATACCAGGATGGTGCCAAAGAATGATACTAATATTCTTATAACTAATACCAGTGCAACTATTAAAATCTTGTATTTTTATAAGGTCTAACAACTTATAAAATTCTTTCTCTTATATTAATTTTCACAATAATATTTTGAAGAAGATTCATCACTCATAGTCTACAGGTGAAAAAATAGAAGAAAAGAAGCTTATCTCAGATCATAGAATTGGGGGTTAATTTAACTGAGAAGCCTAATTTGGCCCTTTTGCACAATTACTGCCTCTCCCTTCTACCATGTTGCTTCACAACCATTCTCCAGCTCTCCTTCTGCCCTTTCTGTCTCCAGTTTCTCTCCTGATCCAGGTCTTCCTTTGTATAGCTACAAGAATGATCTGCTTACAGAAATAAATATTCTCCTGTAGCTCCTCTTCTCATAAAATGGGGAGCTCTCTTTATCTCCCTCTCTCTCTTTCTTTTTAATTTTGGCAAGAAAATTCAACATGAGTTTTACTCTTTTTGCAAATTTTTAATTGTATGATACACTATTTAAACTATAAGTACTACATCGTATAGCAGATCTCTAAAACTTAATTATCTTGTGTAACTGCAAGAGTATTCCAGTTAAAACAACAATTCCCCATTTCTTCATGCCCCAGCTCCTGGAAACCACCATCCTAATGTTTGACTATCGTGCAGTATTTGTCCTTCTGTGACTGGCTTATTTCATTTAGCATAATGTCCTCTAGGTACATCCATGGTTTTTGCAGGATTTTCTTCTTCTTTTTTTAAGACTGAGTAATATTCCATTTCATGTATATAGCACATTTTCTTTGTCTGTTCATCAATTGATAGACATGTAGGTTGTTTTCATATCCCGGCTATTTGAATAATGCTGCAATGAACATGGGAGTGTCGGTATCTCTTTAAGACTCTAATTTCAGTTCTTCTGTCTGTATATCCAGAAGTGAAATTGCTGGATGATAATGGCAGTTTCATTGCAATTTTTTGAGGAATCTCCATACTGTTTTCCATAGTGAGTGCATCCTTTTCATATCCCTTCTAACAGTGTAAAAGAATTCTAATTTCTTCACATGTTTGACAGCACTTATTTATTTATTTTTTTATAGTAGCTATCCTAACACATTGTGAAATGATATTACACTGCCATTTTCATTTGTACTTCCCTGATAATTAGTGATGTTGAGGACCTTTTCAGATACTTCTGGTCATCATCCAACATCATATAGCTTCTTTGGAGAAATATCTATTCAAGTTCTTTGACCCTTTTTTAAACTCAAGTTATGTGTTCCATTTTCATTTTGGTTTTACTACTGAGTTGTAGGTATGCCTTATGTATTTTGGATATTAACTTCTTCCTTATCAGATATGAGTTTGCAAGTATTTTCTTCTGTTCCATAGGTTGCTTTTTCATTTTGTTAATCGTTTCTTCTGTGGTGCAGAAGAGTTTTAATTTGACATAGTCCTGTTTTTTGCTTTTGTTTCCTGTGCTTTTTATGTAATATCCAAGAAATTGTTGATGAAAGTTCAATGAACAATAAAGTTATGAAGAAAAAACAGGAATTTTGTTTGAGTGAAATTGAGGGTTTTATCTGGGGAGACAACTCTTAGAAAGTTCTGAGAACTGTTTCATCTGTTAGAATATAAACCAAAGGATTGCATATCAAAACAACATAGTGATATTTTATACAAAGTTTGTTAAAGATGCATAGTCCAGCTAAGCACTTGCAAAGCGAGAAACAAGTCACCATGACCCCCTACACAGCTGTGAAAGAACACTTATTAATTAAAGAATTTATATTACTAGAATCAAAAGAAAGAGAAAAAATTGATCTTTATAGTGGAGCAGGCCCTCCCATCTTTGAGGAGCTCTGGACAGAGGATGAGATGGTTGGATGGCATCACTGACTTGATGGACAAGAGTTTGAGCAAGCTTCGGCAGTTGGTGATAGACAGGGAAGCCTGGTGTGCTGCAGTCTATGGGGTTACAGAGTTGGACAATACTGAGCAACTGAACTTAACTGGAGATGCTCATTGTACATTAACGAGGGATGGAGGAGGTCCAAACAGACACACAGATTTTTTATGTTTAGTTTTTTTTTTTCTTCTACCTTAAAATATAAATTTCTTTCATCAAAATAATTACCAAGACCAATGTCAATGATCTTTCTCCTATGTTTTCTTTTAGGATTTTTAGAGTTAGTTTTTCTATTTAAGTTTTTAACCCATTTTCAGTTTACTTTTGTGTATGGTGTAAGTAAGGGTCTAATTTCATTCTGTTGCATAATGGATATCCAGTTTTTTCAGCACCATTTGTTGGAGACTATCTTTTTCCTTTGTGTATTCTTGTCTGCCTTGTCAAAAATCAGTTTTCCAGTGTAGGACTGTTTAAAAAAATCAGTAATTTTAGTGTATATACAAGTACTTTATCTTCAACTTTAATATAGTATCAAACAGTTCCTCATAATTTCATGTCGTTGAAGTTCTCAGTTTTAGCGTTTGCAAACTATTCCAACAAGTAAATATACCATCAGTTATTTAACCCTTCCCAGATCATTCAAAATACGAATGATTTAGTTTTATAGGTCTTTTAAAATCATATTTGCAGCTCCAATATTTTCACCAAGATTGGGCATGTTAAAAAATATTCAATAAATCAGTACTAAAGAAATCTGCTTTCTAGGAAACTTATGTTATCTCCATTTATCTTCCTGTTTTGATTAATTTTAATCCCATGTACAGAATATCAACTGAAAATGTGCCATAGAGTTAGGGGAATGGGAAAGGTGGAAAAACCATCTGAAGATTTTAGTCTGAAGCTTTCCCTTGAAAACATATCAGATGATAGTTCCCAGGGTTGTCATGGCCATTCCCTATAGCTGATGGTGTGTTTGCGTTTGCACCTGTCTGAAATCTTTCATTTGATCCTTAACTACAGAAACTACTTATGAATGCTCCCAGTGGAATAGAAAGAAGGTCATACTAGTATCTTTTCCAAAACATCAAATGCACTATGTGTGATTACATACCAAGCTTGTAGTATGAAAGCTTGATATTTCCTTTGGAAAGGGCAGTACTGTCTTGGGGCTCAAGAAAATGTCACAAGATGAATAAATGGGAGCTAATTATAGAAGTTCTTGCTTAAATATTTGATTTTACTTACCAATATCAGGATTGGCTTCAGTGTATCAGTGAAAACTGAGAGTGGGGAATGGGGTAAGAGGTGAGTGGGAAAAACACTTTTCATATATATATATATATAGTAAAGCTAAAACTAGCTGAGCAAAACATGACTAATATGTGTTTGTTGAAATAAATTACATATTTCAAAAATATTGACATTAGTACTTATATTAGTTCCCATTGCATAACAGGAAATATAATATGGAAGAAAGTTAATTACAAGGGGAGAAACAAAGGATCTGGATTTATACTTGGGTTCATGCTGCTGCTGCTGCTGCTAAGTCGCTTCAGTCGTGTCCAACTCTGTGCGACCCCAGAGACGGCAGCCCACCAGGCTCCCCCGTCCCTGGGATTCTCCAGGCAAGAACACTGGAGTGGGTTGCCATTTCCTTCTCCAATGCATGAAAGTGAAAAGTCAAAGTGAAGTCGCTCAGTCGTGTCCGACTCTTAGCGACCCCATGGACTGCAGCCTACCAGGCTCTTCCATCCATGGGATTTTCCAGGCAAGAGTACTGGAGTGGGGTGCCATTATAGCCCATCTCTAATCCCTATCATTGCAGAGGGCCTAAGTAAGTCTTTTAACTTCTCTGATTTTTAGATTTCTAACCTTTAAAATATGAATAATATGGTTATCTTTGCCAAACTAACCTAAAAGTAAAACGAGACAACTTAGCATTTGGTACTCAGTAGGTATTTGAAAAATAGAAGCTACTGTTATATATTATGTCATATACTGGTGTTCAAAAAATAAATAGGAAAATGGGTTTTGTCTAAAAAGGCATGAGGAACACACTGAGAAGAATATATTATGGCAGTACTACTTTCTTCTTCTTTTTTTTTCTTTTAGTAATCTGTAACCAAGTTTATCTGATACTATTTTAAATACACAGGTCTCTCTATTTGTTTACATAATGCCTCTCAGTGTTATTTGAAGACAACCAATGCCTGACTGCCTATTATATGGTGGGTCAATTAATTTTTTTCTGTTCCCACAAATAATAAGAATCTGTAAAATTACATCAATGTTTGCATAAAACGTAGGGTAATATCTGCTATGACAGTGTCCACTTGACTCATTAAACTTGAAGGCACTAACCTGAGTCTCATAAAGTGCTCTTGCAAATAAGGTCTCCTAACCAAAGAGCAGGAACTTTCCAAGTGGTGCTAGTGGTAAAGAACCCGCCTGCCAATGCAGGAGACACGGGAGACATGAGTTCAATCCCTGGGTTGGGAAGATCCCCTGGAGGAGGGCATGGAAACCCACTCCAGTATTCTTGCCTGGAGAATCTCATGAATAGAGAAGCTTGGCGGGCTACTGTCCATAGGGTCGCAAAGAGTTGGATATGACTGAAGCAACTTAGACTGCATACAGCCAAAGAACATAACTCGGTTCAGATTCTCCTTTATAATTGGAATATTTTTTCCCAAAGACACATGAAGAGAGAGCTTTGGTTATTCAACCCAGAACAGCAAATTCACAAATAAAGGCTCTTCCTCTATGCCTTGTTCCTTCATCTGGACCTAAGGGAATCTCAAACTTTTGGAAGCCAGCAAAAACATATTAATGATGTCTAAGTAGAGATGGGAAATCAAGGGGAAGAGGCAGTGAAATTTGATACATAGACCATTAAAGTCAAGTTTACTATATTACCATCTAGAATACACATGTCTTTGAGATGTCTTTGAATTTGGTTAATTTATATAAAGCTTTTTCTCTCATCAAAATATAAAGGCTCCAGGACTGGTAGGAAAAGACAGAAATGAGCTTCGAAGCCCTAAGATGAAGTCAAACACATCAGTGATTTAATGACAATCCCTGCAGAGTCTGTAATAAGTGCTACATGACCAAGATGTGGCAATTTCTATTCAAAATGGTCCCCTGTAGATGATTTATTATACATTGTGTGAAAATGACTTCCTGCATCCAACATAAACTGTTTTGTTCAACAGATGACCAGTTTCTGCTCTTAGTGCCAAGACATGCCTGATCAGTGATGACAACCTCCCAGTCCATTTCTGATGGACAGATGGTAGGCCATGGCCTGTCCTTTGCTCCATATGGTCATATGGATGCTTCTTCACACCAACTCTAATGGGATTGAGTGAAGGCTTACAGACTTGGGAAAACAGCATGTGAAAAGGTCACTCCTATTTTGTTGATAGATCTCTATTATGAAAGAAAATTGAGGTACAAGAGGTGGGGATATTTATTCTTCTCTGAAAACAATTTTCTGACTTCTTTTAAACCAATTCCTGTTGGTAAACTGCTCTGTTAAAACATGATCAAGGGGATAATTCCTAGTAATGTTCATATGAATCAATCAGGCTTCCTTCATATTTGAGGTCATTGATTTTTAAAACATCTGTATTTGAATCAAGTGTCAGGAAAGCCACCTCTGACTCTAGTCATTTTCTTGGCTGTATTTTTTCAGTGTTGTATAGCATAATCTCTGAACAGTTTATTTAATAATGTCCCCTTATCATATTCCATTAAATATTCAAATGTCTTATCTGCCTATGGAACTTCTTTTCCTTAAAATGGATTCTTGGCATTTCTAAAAGTAAATACTGCCCTGGGTAAAAAATAACTTTGCATTTGTTATGTAGCAAATTACATGCTTTGATCTCTTAACAGATGATATAGTGTCAACTACTCAAAATTCACATTGTGGTCTCAGTTTGGAACTGAGCTGCAAGAGTTCAGTGTATGGGGGTCTGTCTGCAAGTGTCTTCCCCATTCCTGCTTGTTAGAAGTGATACAATACCCCAACCGTACTAATTACAGTATTTACCATAGTCATTCCTCCGTTTGTGCTTAATTTCCCATACAAAGTACAGTTTCCCAGAGCAGCAGTCCCCAAGATTTTGGGCACCAGAGACTGGTTTCATGAAAGACAAGTTTCCCACTGACTTGGGTTGGGTTGGGGTGGGGGTGGTTTCAGGATGATTCAAGCACATCACATTTATTGTTCCCTACATTTATTAATTTATCAGCTTCCCTGGTTGCTCAGATGGTAAAGAATCTGCCGGCAATGCAGGAGAACCAAGTTTGATCCCTGGTCAGGAAGATTCCCTGAAGAAGGGAATGGCAACCCACTCCAATAGTCTTGCCTGGACAGTTCCATGGCAGAGGAGCCTGGTAGGCAAGAGTCCTTGGGGTCGCGATGAGTCTGACACAACTGAGTGACAACTTTTTATATTTATTAAAGACCTCGATGTAAGGCCAGGTACAATAAAACTCAGAAAACAGGTAGAACACTTTCTGACAAAAAAACGAAGCAAGATCTTTTTGATCCACTTCCTGGAGTAATGAAAACAAAACCAAAAATAAACAGTGAGACCTTATTAAACCCAGCTTTTCTTTTAATGACTTCTGTGTTACTTGTTGGAGAGCGTGAATTAAATGGACTCTTAACAGCATTCATTCAGGTGTTATACTTCATGAGGTTCCTAGAGCTAAGAGTACATATTGCCTTTACTGCTAATGATGGTGGTGTTCAGAATATGCCAGCTCAAAACATCCTTCTTGGCCTATTGATTATTTTGAGCTTAAAGCAATTAAAAAACAATAGGTATAGAAAGTGCATATTTCCCATGAGAAAGGTACCTTATCAGTAAGAGAGGAATATTTTTATCACTTGAAACTGGAAATCAATTCCTAAATGGATCTGTACAAATAAACCTACTAAAATAACCACAACCTTCTCTTAATTACCCCTATATAATTTCTAGTAACTTCTCCACAATTTACTGCCCCTAAAAGCTTGTCTTCTTTCTTTGTCTTGTCATTTCTCCACAAATTTATGAATTTTTGTTAAAAAGTTTATAAACTCTCAGTCCTAATTGCTCTTTTGAATCTTCACTTTTTTCCTATGATGGCTCCTGGGTGCACACAGTGTGTGTATATATATATATAAATAGTATGCTTTTCTCCTATTACTCTGTCTTGTTTCCAGCTAATTTTCAGGCTCAGGGCAGAACCTAAGAGGGTAGAGGAGGATTCTTTTTCCTTTTCTATATTGCCCCTGGTCCAAGTTCCTAATCATGTCCATTTATTTGGAATTATATGTTTAAGGAGTTAAACAGCTAGAATGTGATATCTATCCCTAATTACTATCCTCAGTTAACAAAGTACATGGAAGGGATTCTCTTGATTTCTCAGACGTGAAGCCCAACAAGCCAGAAAGGTATGAATGAGCCAGCCTGTGTCCCATGTGCTTAGCCGCTCAATCATGTCTGACTTTTTGCAACCCCATGGACTGTAGTCCACCAGGTTACTTTGTCCATGGGGCATCTCCAGGAAAGAGTATTGGAGTGGGGTTGCCATGCCTCCCTCCAGGTAATATTCCCAACCCAGGGATCGACCCAGATCTCTCACATTGCAGACAGCTTCCTTACTGTCTGGGCTACCAGGAAAGCCCCTGAGCCAAGCATACAGCCTTAAGGAAGTGTGTGTTTTTGCAGTGCCTTGGGTCCATAGAAGTCATCTTTCCTCCTCAGGTTGGAGGTAAAATGCCTCACTCTTAAGTCTTGGAGTCAGATAATTTCTAAAATTATTTTACCTGGATGTTATGAGGTTAACAAATAATAAGTAACCATTGTTAGTAATAAAATGAGATGAATTTCCTTAGAAATCAGTAACATGTTATCACTATAAAGTAACTTTGAAGGCTATTTTGTAAGTTCAAGAATGGACGAGAGCTCTGATACAGCTTATAATCATCAGCTGGATGAATTTGAACACTATTTTCCCTAATGATGGGTGTGTATGGGAATGTAACCAATCTTTCCAAATGACCTCAAACATTCCAGGAATGCAACATGACCCTTCCCAAAGATGGACGGTCAGCAGGGAGCATTATCATGTGGGATAGAGATGCTTCATTTACTTCCCCAGAGGATATGAAATGAAAGGTTCATGTGATTCTATTTTCAAAGGTTCTGTTTTGGCTCCCTTCTGGGACTTCCTTGTATAATGATGATGGCTTCTTTTCAAAATGTGTTGATGCTAAGATAAATTTACTATATCTTAGAAGAGGAAGCTATTTACAGCTCCCATATTGTAAAAACTTCCTGCTTAACTGCTTCTGTGTTTTCTATATTTGAATACAAATTTGAAACACTAGGTCAAAATTAGAAATTATACAACTTTCAAAATAAACAGGGCTTTCAAAAATCCACAAAACCCCCTGGATTTGTGTCCTGTTTCTACCACTAACTAGTTTCTTGATCTTTAATGAGTAATAGTCTCTCTCTGCCTTTTAATTTCTAAACTTGGAAGTGTAAAGCGGGCACAGTAGTTGCTGTAAGGATTTAATAATAAAATTATGCCAAAGACTCAGATGACCTTTGGTGCCCAAGAATAACCAGAGATGGATATTAGTTAAGTGGTAAAAGTGATTTTATTCAGAGTCATTGCATTAAGGAGAAGAGACCTCACTATAGAACTGAGCTCAATTCCAAATACCATATGGGCAAGTGGCCATTTATAGCTGAGAAGCAGAGAGGGGGTAAGTGGATGGAAAACTACTGAGAGGAAACATCAGGAAGAGAGATTCTAGCTAGATGGACCTGACAGGATCTTTCCTAAAGACAGGCCATGGTAGGGACTTTTCTGGTGGTCCAGTGGTTGGGAATCCACTTTCCAGTGCAGAGGAGAAGGGTTCAATCCCTGGCTGGGGAATTAGAATCCCACATGCCATGGGGCAACTAAACCCATGCCCTACAACTACTCTAGAATGGAGTTTCTCCATTCTAGAGCCTGTGTGCTGCAGCTAGAGAAGTCATCTCACTGCAACGAAGAGCCTGCATGCCACAGGAAGATCCTGCACAGACAAAATAAAAATTAAAACGTTTTTTAAAAGAGACAGGACACAGTGATCAGACATCACCTGTGGGATGGTGGAGAATGAGAAACTCAATGAGATGTTGAGAGTGCACAGATACAGAGGATGGGGGATGCTTGCTAAACTTATCTATCAGGCATCATGATAAAACTGGATTTTACAAAGAAGTGCACAGGTGAGCTGAGAAGAAGGTTAATGAGCCTGGAGAGTTTCAGTTGCTCAGGGGAAGGTTCAGTTGTTTAAAGAATAAAGCTTGGTCAAGCAAAGAATCTTTGTCATTGGTCAAGTCTGCTCTCTAAGTCTTGGTTTACATCCTTCTAATCACGTAAATGGGCTCCCCTGGTGGCTCAGATGGTAATGAATCTGCCTTCTATGTGGGAGAACCAGGTTTGAATGCTGGATTGGGATGATCCCCTGAAGAAGAACCTGGCAATCCACTCCAGTACTGTTGCCTGGAGAATCCCATGGACAGAGGAACCTGGTGGACCACGGTGTGGCAAAGAGTTGAATGCAACTGAGTGACTAGATGACATAACATTATCTTAATATTTGGGGACTCATATTTTATTAATCTGTAAGAGAAATATGTTTTTTATTTCTTTGACAAATTGGATTATTTTAGATTTCCAGAAAAGTAATAAGTTAAAAAGGTCATTGAAAATAATTTTAATATTTCTTAAAAAAATTAAAATTTTATTTATAGGATTAGTGCTACAAGATTATATTGGAAATCTATGAAGAGATTCTACAGTTATTGAGAAGCATTAGTAAAAGCTTTGAAATTTAGATTCTTTATGTTTCAAAGAGTATGCGAGCTCAAAATGTTATGTAGCTTCTGTGCATTAATGCTTCGCCTACTCCCACAAAAGCTTCCCATTATGCCTTAACAGCTTGTCATCCATTTGACAGAAATTTTACCCTTTGAAAACAACCAAATTTCAAGTTGTGGAAGTTGTTTTTTTTTTTTTAATCAGTGTTTTGGTTTTATTCCTTTCTGCATGCATGCATAGAGTAAGATAAAATTCAAATCCTTAAAGGTAACAAATTTAATGAGATAATTCTCATCATGTGATCCAAGGTATATATTTTTAAACATTGTACTCTAAGAGCTTTGATTTGCAATTAGTTTACAACAATGGGATAGCACATACTGAATTCAGCTTGAAATATCCTTTGCCATGGACTGGTTACACATTTCCTCTTTGAGAATGGCTTTGGATTTCCATGGCATTTCATGCTATTCTTAGTTACCTGATTACAATAATAGCTCACTCATCTTAATTTCTCTCCAATCATCCTCACTTCCACACTTAAGAATCAAAAAAGCAAATGTGAATAGACCAGGATGGCTTGGGATAAATAAGAAATCCTGGCTAGATAAGTTATTAATCCATTTTTCCAAGTAGACCAGTCACACGTTTGACTTAACATGTATGACTGGTAACTCTAACTTCTGGCTTATGTATAGTTTTATATTTTGACATTCATTGGTTAATTCACACCTGTGTTACTCTCTTAATGTATTCACTTATACTGATGCTACAATATACTAGTAGCTTCTGTGAATAAGAACTGCTGATTCTAGAACTCAAGCAAATGGTTTAAGTCAGATGATAGAAGGAAAACACTTCAGAAAAGTTATTTTGAAGGAAAACTTAAAGCATATTTCATAAGCTTCAACTTTCCATTTCCAGACAGAATTACAAGTACTTCAAATATCTATAATTACAATAGAATTTGTAAAGGCAGCATCTGGTACAAATTATAAGTGGCACTAAGAGCCTTGACAAAAAAAAAAAAAAAAACTAAACTAAAAATCATTAAATATTAAAATCATCTTCTGGAAATTTGATAATTACATACACATACATTGCTTCTATGTCACCATATTTAATTCAGAAATAGAAATTTTGTCTGCCACGTGCTGATCCAGCCAAGGTACCTTTCTTTTGTATTTTTAGAGAAGAAAACTAAACTTCTGAGTTTACTAAGGTCATGCAATCAGACAGAGGAAGCCCAAAGTCTAATCTGAAAGTGAAAGTGAAGTCGCTCAGTCGTGTCCGACTCTTTGCAACCCCATGGACTGTAGCCTACCAGGCTCCTCCCTCCATGGGATTCTCCAGGCAAGAGTACTGGAGTGGGGTGCCATTTCCTTCCCCAGGGTATCTTCCCGACCCAGGGATCGAACCCAGGTCTCCCGCATTCCAGGCAGATGCTTTAACCTCTGAGCCACCTGGGAATCTATCTTTGCCTAATATCACTGCTTTACTTGTTCAGCCATATTCCATGACTTAACATGAACAATTATGCTGAGATCTCTGCCCTCAACAGATGCTGTCTAAAGGAAAAAATACAAATATGTAGACAACCATTTATAATACACATGAAAAGTAGGATACATTTTGCTAGTTTCAGGGGAACTTTAAGAAAATTGTTTTATTATTACTTTGTACTGAGCTAATATTGACCTATAACATTGTGTAAGTTGGACTTCCCTCATGGCTCAGCTGGTAAGGAGTCTGCCTGCAAGGCAGGAGACCTGGGTTTGATCCCTGGGTGGGGTTGGGAAGATCCTCTGGAGAAGGAAATGGCAACCCACTCTAGTATTCTTGCTACCTACTCTAGTATTCTGTCCATGGGAACAGAGGAGCCTGATGGGCTACAGTCCATGGGGTCTTGAAGAGTCAGACACGACTGAGCAACTTCACTTCTTCTATGTATTGTGTAAGTTAAAGGTGTACAATGTGATAATTTGATACATTTATATGTTGCAATAAGAGGACCCCTGTAGTGTTAGGTACAACTATCACATCACATAAATATATACACAATATATACATAATATATACAATATACACATAATATATATGTATATATACATATATACACATATGTATATACATATACACACATACAATATATACATATACAATATATACATATGTATATACATATATACATACATATATACACATATGTATATACATATGTATATACAATATAATATGTATATACACATATGTATACGTATTATGTATATACAATATATATAATATATACAATATACACAATATACACATAATATATATGTGAGAACACAATCTAGTCTTTTAGCAATTTAGAAGCATACACTATTATTGACTGTAATTATGTTGTATATTATATCTTCAGGACTTTTTCATTTAACTGCAAGCTTGTATCATGGGAACTTTTTGATGAGATCAACTGAATCTGTCTCGGAACCTCAGAGAAGATTTTGTTGAGGAACAGGCTTGAGAAGGAATAGAAGCATTCAAGGCAAAATGGGAGGTAGGACATGACAGCAAGAGGAAATAGTATATGTAAATCATTTGAAACAGAAGAGAACATCTCAAAATCAGAAAGTCACAAGGAAGCACATGAGATGAAGAACCTAGAAAAGAACATGCGTGGAGTCTTCAAGTCTTAGAGATCATGCTGAGAAATTTGGATTCTATACCATGAGTGTTTAGAAGTTTTAGGAGGGTTTTAATCATGAAAAAAAACTTCATTTACTCAACAAATATTTGAGTACTTATTTTTCCCAGGCACTAATCCTATTCATAAATTAGAATAATTTCAGAAAATAATATAGAAGACAGACCAGAAAAGAAAAAGACTAGAGGCTATTTCAAAACATCTAGGTGAAAATAATGAGACACAACTGAGAAACAGACTAAATCTATTTCACTATTGGATCAACTATTGTCAGAGGGTAAAATGATTGTGAAGATGATTTTAGTAGCTATCTCTTCTCATCTTTCTCTCCCCTACCTGTGTGCATACATGCTCAGTCACTCAGTTGGGTCTCACTCTTTGCCACCCTATGATCCGTAGTCTGCCAGGCTCCTCTGTCTATGGGATTTCCCAGACAAGAATACAGGAGTGGGTTGCTATTTAGTTCTCCAGGGGATCTTCCTGACCCAGGGATCAAACCTGCGTATCCTGCATTGGTAGGTGGGTTTTTTTTTTACCACCGAGCCGCCTGGGAAGCCTATATATCTTATGCTGCTAACACTTTAATTCATATCTCCCCCCACTTTTTTCTTATTTTCTTCACATTTCACAAACATTCATGTAAAAGGGTAGATATGAGGAGACAGGCAAAGTAGTTCAAGTAATTGTATTCTATCATAAGACAGAGTTAATTTTTCAAAAATCTTTATCCATGCTCCCAGGACCCAGGTTCTGTGGTTCATAGTAGAAAATAGATTTCTAATCTATTAATCTAATTTCTAGATCTTTTTAGGTTCAGAGTAAAACTGAGTGGCAGGTACAGAGACTTCTCATATGCCCAAACACTTGCATAGCCTCCTGCGTTATCCACATCCCCCACAGCGTGTGCATTTGTTGCCATGGATGAACCTACATGGATACATCATTTCTTCCAAAGTCTGCAGTTTGCATTAGAATTCACTCTTGGTGTTGTATATTCTATGTGTTTCAACAAACGTGTCTGACATATATCCAAAATTGTAGCATCATACCGAGTGGTCTCACTGTCATGGAAATCTGCTGTGCTCAACCTATTCATCCCACCTGACAACTACTGACCTTTTTACTGTCTCATGGTTTTTCTTTTCCAGAATGCCATAGAGCTGGAGACATACGGTGTGTAGCATTTTCAGATTGGCTTATTTCACTCTGTAACGTGCATTTAAGTTTTCCCTATGTCTTTTGCTAATTTATCTTCGAGAAGGTTTTATTTGGAAGTTTATACAAACACAATATTTCATATCATTAGTATGTTTATATTTTTCTCATTATGATGAGATAGTTTAAAACCAGTTTTTCACTAAATACCATGTGATTGCCTTCAAGTTCCATTTAATTTATTCATGTGTGCTATAAAAATATCATTGTGAAAAAGGGTTGAGAAGTACTACTTTAAACTTCAGATGAGGATTTTAAACCTAGGGCTCCTCGATGGATTTCAGGGGGTGGGTAAAATATGCAAGTGCCTGTTTTCCTGGAGAGATGGTCAGTAGCCTTTATCAGATTCTTCCATGTCCTTTCATGACTTAATAACTCATTTCTTTTTAGCTCAGAATAGTATGCCATTGTCAGGCTATACCACTGAATACTGTCTACTTTATCCATTAAAACATTTACTATTAATTGTAGTCATTTTAAATTCTTGGCCTGATAAGTCCAACATTTCTGCCACATCAGAGTCTGGTTCTAATGCTCGTTCTGCCTTTTAAAGCTGTTGGTTTTTGTCTTTTGATATGCCTTGTAATTTTTCTCAGTAGCTGGATATGATGTATGAGATTAAAGAAACTGTTGTGAATCAGACTTTAGTAATGTGGTGGGGAAGTGTGGGGGGAACGGAAATGTTCTACAGTCATATGATTAGGTCTCAGTCTTTTAGTGAGCCTGTGTGCTGGACTATGAACTTCTAAGTGCTTCTCAGAAGCCACACCCTACCAACCCTTCAGTATGATTGGATAGCCAGAGTAGAAGGGAACTGTGTATTTCCATTTCCGGGTGGGTCACATAATAAAGAATCCACCTGCCAATGCAGAGGAGACGTAGGTTCTCTCCCTGGGTCAAGAAGACCCTCTGGAAGAGGAAATGGCAACACACTCCAGTATTCTTGACTGAAAAATCCTATGGACAGAGGAGACTGCAGGCTACAGTTCATGGTGTCGCAAAAAGTTGGACTGAACAGCTGAGCATGCACGTACGCTACCCCTAGGTCAGTTAGACCCCTATGAAACCAAAGCAGGTGAGCTCTGGTTAAATAGTTTCTCCTGAGGGCAAACCTTACTAAGAAGAAAGTATGATGAGCTTTATTTCATGATGGCCCCTTTTCCGTTTACTCTGCTGGAAGCACAAGACTTTTCTCTACTTTCTGTGATAACCTGGTGGAGCTCCAGGAGGTAAAACACAAATTGTAGGGGTCCACTGATGACTGGGTCCCTCTGGAGGTTTTATCTCTCAGAATTGCACACATTAACCATTCCACAATTCCTCAATTACAGTTCAGAGTTTCCTACCTTGGAGCACTGGTTCCCATGGAAGTTTCTGGTGTAGTATGTCATGATTCTCTTTTGGAGCCAGCAGTTTGCTCTGTGGTCTTACTTCTCTCAGGGATCTAAGAAGAGTAGTTGGCTTTTCAGTTTATTGAGCTTTTACTTGTTAGGATGGATTGGCAATGTCTACACATCCTACATGCCAGCCCAGAAATGAAGAAGTCTCTGAAAATAGACTTTTTTCTATTAATTTTATTAAGCAATGTATGAGGAGTAAGTAACTAGAAATAACTGTATAATTCAATGTTATTTGACATTCCTGAGCGACTGAACTGAACTGAAAACCCCTACAAATTCTTAATTATTTCAGAGGGTGAGGTCATATCATGAGTCATATCTTTTTTATTGTTTTTCTTGATTTCTCCCTTCATCTTCTTCCAAAAGATCACCCTACTATCTAATGGCCTTTCTCATGACTGTCAAGGACAAGGGAACTACAGTGTAGGCTTATCATCTTACTGCTGTCTCTCCATCAACAAATAGCACCAAAAACTCTGGGGAATTGAGTTTTCTCCACTTTGTTACTCACCTGATATTTTATAGTTTAAGGACCAGAACTTTACTATACTATGGAGTTAGAAGAAAAAAAAAAATGTGTGGTGACGCTGTATTATAGGATTCCAAAAGTTTTTGGTAAAGTTGTAATTTAAGAAAAGAGTTTCTAGACCCATTAGAGGCATGCAGAGTTTGCAAGAATATGTTGAAGAACTCTCTGTCTTTTCATACCTATGTGCCCATAATTTGTTTAGTACAATGCTTGACACTTAGGAACCCTCAAATGTTGGTGTATACCAAACAACATGCTAAGTGCTAGAGAATGACCTTCAACCAGCGCAGCAGGACTATCATGCTTATTCTTTTATGCTCATAAAACGGACACAAAGGCTGACACATAAGGAGGGTACCCTGGAGTTCATACTGGAGAATTCTGTAACATCAATTTATGAATAAGATATTTGTTTTTCTATTTGTATAACCCTAGCAATTCCATTTAAACCATGGATGCAGATAGTCCCACACTATATTAGGATTATTAACTTGCAGGTGGATGTATGATCTGAAAACACTTCCCCTTAGTCTTCGGGCATAAAGTTTTATTCCTTGTCACAAGATCAGATGTTTTTATCTGGGTATAGCCATTCAGGGATTTTTCTTTCCCAAGGTCTTAACCTGGGATTCAATATTAAGTTTTATATATTGAAGGCTGACAACCAAGGAACCACCTGCTACAGCTTTGGGGCTCTTTATTCAAAGTTGTATTAGAACAGATGTTTCTGGTAACAACAGTATCTTTCCCTTTGGTAATGAAGGCAGAAACCCTTATCTAGAAGTATCACAAGTCAAGCTTCCCTGGTGCCTCAGTGGTAAGAATCTGTCTGACAGGCAGGAGTCCTAGGTTCAGTACCTGGGTTGCAAAGATTCCCCCTGGAGAAGTAAATGGCTACCCAAGCTTCAGGATTCTTGTCAGGGAAATCCCATGGACAGAAGAGCCTGGCAGGCTATAGTCCATGGGGTCACAAAAGAGTAAGATGTGATCTAGCAACTAAATGACAACAATCACACGTCAAAATAATTTTTGGTTAATTTATACCTGAGCACTGGAGAAGGAATGGCAACCCACTCCAGTATTCTTGCCTAGAGAACCCCATGGACGGAGGAGCCTGGCTGGCCATGGTCCATGGGGTCACAGAGAGTAGGACACAACTGAAGTGACTAAGCACAGCACAGCATACCTGAGCACATAAGAAAAAATAAATACAACTGTTCTCTTCAAAGTAGAACTTGGTGGAAGAGGGGTGGGTTAAGTCACAATTATCACCACTACCGCCAGCAACAAACTTCTTCTCACTCCTATTGCTATCTGTACTACTCATTTGGTACTTACTGCTTGATCTTTTATTATCCCTTAATAGCTCAAACATTTGTTTCTTTGACTTTACTGGGAATAAGCGATGAATAAGATTCACTTGTTATTCTCTCTTTGCAAGCTGAGAAAATTATCGCTAAGCGGCTGGAAATGTCAAAACCAAGTAAATGTGCTTCGATCGCTTACATCTTCAAATATTCAATACGTATAACACATGAACTGAAGCACAGAGTTCAAACTTTTCCCACCCTTCATGAGGGTGTGTAAAGAAAAGAGGTTTAACAAAACTTCATCACACAGTCTCTGGAATTAAAAGAACTGGGCTGTTTGCCACACCCCACAGCTTGGAATGTAGACAATCAGGATTTAGGATGTTTAAGACTCCAACCAAATTAAAATGATGCAAATCATTGCCTTAGATGGTGGAGAATGTCTGTCCTCCTCCTACGCAAAATGCCTGGGAAACAGGAAATACAAGTTCAATGAAGATGGCCTTTCTGTGGTAGAAAAGTAATTGCCATGTGCCAGAGACCAGTGAATGAACATTATTGATATTTCTATGATCAAAGGATACTTAGCTTTGCTATTGTGACAGCTATTTGACTGCTTCCTTGCCAATCAACACAAGTTAATATGTTCATGGTGACTGAACAATTACAATGGAAAACACTTGCTTTTGATCCCTGCTACGGTGGATAAAAGAGCCAAGATGTGTCCAGGGCGGAAGTAATTCAGAGTTCTCTCAGAGGCATGTACAAATTAGCAACACTGAAGTGCACTTTAGTCAATGTGGGAATTATGCTGGACAAAAAGATACCAGAAGTTTTAGCACTCATTGCATTTTAGGACTGTTTAGTGTCCTATTAGGGGATAATTTCCCACACTGTGATCTTGTTCGTAGGCGGCATTTTATTTCCTGCTACATCGAACACAGAGAACAGGGCACACCCTGGGCCTTAGGAAGTGATAATGATTTAATCCTTTCAATTGGATTTTTCAAACATGACCTGGACTGTATTCAGTGATTCAAACAAGGATAGAAACAATTTACTCTGAGCATTAGCACCCATATCTGAGCCAGAGTGAAACGCTAAGAGATGCTCTTTCAGAAGAGCCTTCTGTAAATATAGTTACTCCAGATATCATATATTTAGATAGACATACATATTCTTAAATATGCATATCCTTTAACATGTATATATTCTTAAATACATATGTATCCTTAAGTACACATGTATTAAATGTCTTTCTCCTTAAGTATTTTGTTTTCTATCTGTGTATTTATCTATCATCCTAAACTAGCCACAAGAAATTTCTGTTACTTATCGTAAGACAATGTCCTAATTGATATGGAGTATAGATAAACACAGACAAAATATCCCAGGGGAAATATGGAGAAGCAGAATTGATAATCTGGTCTAGATGTATGCAAAATCCTATAATACTCTGTCATGGGAATTTAGTAATTTATGGCAAAAGAGTTGTGAAACTGCCAATTCCACCATTCTGTGTTCACTTGGGAACAAGCTCTGGGAGACAGCAAGGTGGCCACCAAAGTGTAACAGCAAGGCTTCAGGGCTCATGGTGGCATGTATCCTGATAGAATTAAACTGTTGAAGAAAGGGAATGACAAATTCAAATATCTAAATTTGGGAACTAGAAATAGATATTTAGTTGTTTTTTTCCCACCGTCCACGAAGCATCCTCTGCTCTCAGATTCCCTCTGCCTGTCTGATGGCTCTTTCTCAGTTGTTTAAAGATTTTTCTGTTACCGTGTCACCTTAGTGATTTCCTTGAAGAGGAAGTTCATTATCCTCATGTCTCACCCCGTCCCAACCTCATAGACCTGCTACTAGAGTTAGGTGTCAGTATAATGAAGGAGATAAACTACAGGTAAAACCTTGCAAGTTAGGTTGCAATCATACACATGACAAGGAATCAAAGACTTGTTGATTTATATTGGAAAAAATCTGGAGGACATGTGTAAAAACAGAGCTTAGGGTGCCCAAACAAGACTGAAATATTTTTAGATCATTGGAACCAGTTGCTAAGATAAAATTCTCTCTTGTCATCCTGTGAACATGGGTTCTTACATAACTTTGTTAAAACTTACTCATGATTGTTTTGAAGAAACTAGTAGAGTTAATCATTATCCCCAAGTGACTATTATTAGGAAGCACATTTGAAAAATTACTAGTTTAATGGATTGTGTAATTTTGGACACTTTGTTAACTATTCTCTTTTCAGTCCCTTCCTATCCTCCCCTTAGCTGCCTACACTTGGTTTTATTTTCCATCACAACTATCAGTGATATATTCAGTCTCACTAAGTTATGAAAAAAGCTTAAAGAACAGCCTTATGTGTACCTTTAAAATTCTTCCATCCTCTTCTCTGAAATCCAGGTCTTTTCTTCTACCTGGCCACAGCAGGAAGAGAGAGCTGAGAGTGAAAATATCAAAACCCATCTTCATATACTCATATACATGTCTCTTCTAGACTGCTCCATTCCTAACTCACTTTTCTTTTCCAATAAATTAATTTTGTTTCCTTTCACTACTAAAAGTTGCCCTTGAAATGGTCCTAACACTCATACTTTTGATAAACTGTCCTTGATAATAATTCTCTGGGAACTGTTTAAGAAATTAGAAACATTTCTTTCCATAGATTGTAACATACGGCAATTTAATGTTTTTCAAACAGAAAAAAATAATGGCAGTGGTTGTTTTCATGAAAGACAAAAAGAACAAACAGATAATCAGAAGTTTAAAAAAGTAATCTGCAAAGGGCCATAAGATACAGAATTAAAATTTTTAAATTTACTCCAGGTGGAAAAAATAAACTTTAATTTTAAGAATTAGTATGGGAGAAACAGTAGGATAAGACCGAGAAAGGAAACATAGGAGAGTCAAAAGAACATATTCTCTTTGACAGTCTAAGAAAAGAATACACGATAAATGGATTGTGGTGGTTGCTGTTCAGTCACTCAGTGTTCAACCCTTTGCAACTCCATGGACTGCGGCACACCAGCTTTACCTGTCCTTCATTCTCTTCTGGAGTGTGCTCAAACTCATGTACATTCACTCAGTGATGCCACCCAACCATCTCATCCTCTGTCGCCCCCTTATCCTTTTGCCCTCAATCTTTCCCAGCATCAGGGTCTTTTCCAATGAGTTTGCTCTTCACATCAGGTGGCCAAAGTATTGGAGTTTCAGCTTCAGCATCAGTCCCTCCAATGAATATTCAGGGTAGATTTCCTTTAGGATTGAGTGGTTTGATTTCCTTGCTGTCCAAGGGACTCTTAAGAGTCTTCGCCAGCACCACAGTTCGAAAGTATCAATTCTTCAGTGCTCAGCCTTCTTTATGGTCCAACTCTCACATCCACACAAGACTACTGGAAAAACTTTGACTATATGGACAATTGTAGGGAAAGTGATGTCTCTGCTTTTTAATATGCTGTCTAGGTTTGTCATAGCTTTTCTTCCAAGGAGCAGGCATCTCTGGCTGTTATTCACTTGTTTTAAAAAATACAAGTACATAATATTAATGTATACTCTAAGAATGGGTGCTAGATACATCTGATAAATTTATACAAAGTATTTCAAATGAGTATGGACAGTTTACTGCATGTACCTTCATTCTGTAATTTGAAAGGTGTGTTAAATCAGAGTTCTCCAGAGAAACAGAATCAGTGGGGTACATACTATGTATACAGAGGGAAAGATCTATTTTCAGGAATTGACTTCTATGATTGCAGGGCCTAGCAAGTTTGAAATCCATTGGATAAAACTGGAAAGCTAGAAATTCAGCTAAGAGTTGATGTTACAATATTGTGTCTAAAGACTGGAAATTCAGGCAGAATTTCTATCTTGCTGCTCAGAGACAGAATTCATTCTATTCTGAAAAAAAAAAAAAACCTCCGTGTTTGCTTTTAAGGTCTTCAACAAATTGGGTGAGGTTCACCCATATTCTGGAGGATAAACTAGTCAAAGTCCACTGATTCAAATGTTAATTCATTTAAAAGTTACCTGCACAGCAACATCCAGACTACTGTTGGACTGGGCAACTGGGCACTGTAGTCTAGCCAGGTTGGCATTTGAAATTAACCATCATAGAAGGTTGGGAAAGAAAGAACAGTATGTATCTAATCTAGCTATAATTGCTTGCAGTCTTTTCTTTCAGGGCCATTGCTTGCCATTGATTTTACTAAATGTTTGAAGTGACTTTGAATATCTTGGACACAGATTCCTGTCTAGTATGTTGTACTAGAATGTTCAGCCATGGCAAATTTTACCAGGGAACATATTTGGATACATTAGGCCCATTCTTTTCTGCAAGTCAGCATCTGGTGCCCATGCTTTGCTTACTCATTTAACACAGCATCCCACATATAAAAACAGTGTAAAGAACAGAGTGAACAAGTGCTAATGAAAATTATACAAATAAGAATTGTGTCTTCAAAAATGAAAGAATGAGAACATTTTGTTCTGACATATTGAGAATCAGAAAAATGAATTAAATAGGAAGACATACTAGGATATTTTAAGTAGAGTAGCAGATTATAAGCCTACATATTGTCATGTGTTACAATTCACTTCTGTTGCTTAGCAGAGCCTACTCTTAGTTATATCTGGAAACTATATGTCAAGAATTTCTAAGAGCATCATAAAAATCAAACCTCACCAAAACTAATGCACAAGACTGTGTTGTGTCTTCAGAAATTGGGTCTGCTTCTCTCTGATATGACTTTATAATTCATGTGCCACTCAGAATTATTTTTGTTCTACATCTTAAAATCAATCTCCACATACAATGAAATAGAAAAATCATCTCAACAGATTGCCAAGTAAAGAAGATAGCAAAAGAAAGCCAATGAATAACCCATAGCTGGGTTCCAATGAAAAGGTTTTATTTTTGCTTGCTTTTGTTTTGCTAATGAATAAAGATGCAATATTTTCCTCTGCATTCTTTAGTGTGATAACTAAAATTCCTTTTCGCATCACACACCATTTTATATTTTCTCAGTAGTTCATGAATGTCCTTTCTCTTTGAGATTCTGTCTGTGTCCAGTCGAAGGAGCACTCAGCTAAAAGGAAAATGAAATAAACTTGAAAACCCAAAATTTCTTTAAAAAAAATTAAATTGAAGTATACTTTCTTTACAATGTTGTGTTAGCTTCTGCTGTACAGTAGTATGAATCACCTATTGTCTATACAGTGGGAGAAGGAGAGAGTGGGACACATTGAGAGAATAGTATTGACATATATACACCAAATACTGAAAAATAGATAATTAATGAGAAACTGCAATATAGCATGGGGAGTTCAACTCAGTGTTCTGTGATGAGTTACAGGGGTGGAATAACGGTCAAGTGGGATTGGGGGCGGGAAGGAGGCTCAAGAGAGAGGGGATATATGTATACAAAATAAAATTTCTAAAATGCTAGCAGCCTGGGACACAAATTTATTTCAGAGATTTAGCTGCTCTGAAGATGAATTGCAGTCTGTGGATGGGCAGATTTACCTGAACTTGACATCAGAATGTAACTATTAGGATCCCAAACTAAAACATGTGCCAGGACTCCACCCTTGATGACTTTATCCTTGAGAGGCTCTCGAAAGTGCTGATCAGGATCTCAGCAGCTAATATCTCCAGAGGAAAATCTGTCTCCAAATGTGGAGTCAACTTTCGTGGCTTTTACCTTCTCTTTGATGTTGATCTGACAATTCTTCACTATCTTATGAGCTTTCCAGTGTAATCTAGCTAGTGGTTTTTATACTATGTCCAGCTTTTCTCCTTTAATAACAATGTTGGTTCAAAATTTGCAGCCCTAGTTACCATAAGTAGAGTGCATCCTGTTTCTCAAGTCTTTAATATTCCTCCCCATCTCTCTTAAATTCAGATGTGCACAATGACCACCATACTGAAGTCCAAAGCCAGGTGTTACACACTATAATTTATTTACTATAATGTGAATAATGTTGGTTTTAACCTCATTTATCTAATTTTGCAGAGGCCTAATTGTGCTTGTTTAGTGATTTCCTTTGAGCCTCTGGCTGAGGCTTTCTTTCAATTTAAAAAGCCTCCTTACTTTAAGGTTAGCTATTCTTCTACCCATATGAGAAGGTCTAGCTCAAAATCAATTCCATCTATGCCTTCTTCCTCTACCTGTCTGTGATCACGTCCTAATTTGAAATACTATTTTACTTATTCTCTGTCTGATATACATACTGTTTCTACTCACTCAGGGTAAGAAAGTTTGCTGGACAAGATAATCTTGTTTGCCACCCTGGATTGCAAATTCTCCTGAGATAGGATTTAAGCCCTTAGTCTCTTTCTCTGAATGTATTTGAGTACTTCAGATACAACAGGGAGTCTAGCACTTGTTAGAGAGATTGCTTTGACTATCTCATTGCAAGTTAGAGACTTTCTCTCTTTGGATCCCATAGAAGCTTCTGAACATTACTTAATTCAGTGTGTTTCACTGAGAGAATTTTAACTGGTATGTGATATTTTTTCTAGTTTTTATTAGTTAAAATTTTTAATGCATATATGAATAAAACTTTAAACCCATGATTTTACAAATATGGTTGTAGTAATGTGGACATCTTAAGTAACAAGCATGTTAATGAGCAGATAAAGGGAATTTGCAAAATTCCTAAAGATGGTAGGTAAACGTGGAAGGCTGATTGCAAGATTAATTTTCTTCTGTTTGCAGTGTGACTTGGCAGCTCCTCCCAAGGTGTCCTTTTCCCCACGTTTTGACTCTGGACTGGCCTTTCAAGTTGTTTTGGCCAGTAGAACATGTGTGGCAGGAATGACAAAATGCTAGTTCCAGGCCTGGGCTTCAGAAACCTTGTATATTATTGCTCCCTTGAAATCTTGCTGAGCAGTTAGAACAAGCAGAGGCTAGTGTGCTAGATGGTGAAGGAGCAAATGAAGCAGAGCTAGGTGTCTCCAGCTATGAACCTCCTTGGTCAACCAGCTCTCAGATATCTGCTGCTAAGTTGTTTCAGTCGTGTCTGACTCTGTGCGACCCCATAGACGGAAGCCCACCAGGATCCCCCATCCCTGGGATTCTCCAGGCAAGAACACTGGAGTGGGTTGCCATTTCCTTCTCCAGTTCATGAAAGTGAAAAGTGAAAGTGAAGTCGCTCAGTCGTGTCTGACTCTTCGCAAACCCATGGACTGCAGCCTACCAGGCTCCTCCACCCATGGGAGTTTCCAGGCAAGAGTACTGGAGTGGGTTGCCATTGCCTTCTCCGCAGATATCTCCTAGTCAGCTACAAATGCGTAAGTGAGCCAGCCAAGATCAGCCACAACTGGCTCAAATCAATAAAACCATCCAGCTGACCCAAAGATCAGGAGTGGTGGTGGTGGAGGAAATGATCATATACCACTGAGGTTTGTTAAGAGGTATTATTGTGATGATGGATAATGAATATAGAGCATGACCAAAAGCTGGGAAATACTGAATATGTACTTTACAAAACTATTGTCTTTGATCTTTTGTTATATTTTTCATAACAGAGCATGATTCAGAATCAATTCCAGAACAAGCAGTGGGAGAACAATAGACTAAGGCATTTTTTTTTTCCCATTGTAATTGAAATAAGTAAACCTTAGAGTCTATTTCTTCTGCTTTTCTTCCTTGTGAAATCTTTTTCCAGTATTTTTTTAACCGTTCCTCTTAGATTCTAAAACAGTGAATAGGTAGGGAAGGAAAATGAATGAGGTTTAAAGATACTGTCTATCAAAGGGGGAGAGGAATTCTAGTCAAAATTGCTTTAATAAATTTATTTTCAATTTCATGTTTTATTTTTTAGAATAGTTTTAGATTTACATAAAAAAATTACAAGGACAGTGTCGAGTGTTCTCATATACTCCAGACCCAGTTTCTCCTGTTAATAACATCTTAGTATGGTACATATGTTAAAGATTAATGAATTAATACTTTATCATTAACTTGAGGTCTCTATTCAGATTTTCTTACATCTTACTAAATGTCCTCTTTCATTTACAGGATTCCATCTAGGATAACACATTATATTTAATCTTCATGTCTCCTTGGAATTTGCTTTAATAAATATTTGCTAATCTCCTTAACTGCTTAAAAGTTTTGAATCCAACTATGATTGGTCAGTAGTCCAATACCGTCTGCTTTTAAAGAGCTGAACTATTGTTTCTCTCTTTAGCCAGGTCAATCTTCTTGAAGGAAGTCCTATGTTTACATTTCAGAATGATGTGGAAAAGGAGGAAGGTTGATTTTGAAGCCAGATGGTTCTTGTTTCTGTCCTGGCTTCACTGTTGTCTTTGTGGCCTTGGGTGAGTTTATCTGTGAGTCCCAGTCTATTCCTCCATAAAATAAGAATGATATTTCTAAAAGAGATTTAAGATACTAAACATAAAGTGTTTGTCACCAAAAGCTATATGAAAATAGTGGTTACTTTCTCCCAGGCAGCTTCTTACTTCTTAGACACTGAGTACCTGTAGGTACTCATATCCTTGACTGGTTGACACATTTCTCCAACCATCCCATCATAGTCCATTTGGACTACTATAGCAAAATGCCATAGAATGGGTGGCTTATAAACAACAGAGATGTGTTTCTCCAGTTCTAGGGGCTGGAAGTCTGAGGTTAGGATGCCAGCATGGTCAGGTTCTGGTGAAGTCCCTTTTTCTCCTGCAGACTGTTCTTTTGCTGTGTTCTCACATGGTGGAAAGGGAGCTGGAGAAATCTCTGGGATTTCTTTTGTAAGAGCACTTATCGCATTCATGAGAGCTTTACCCTAATGATCTAATTACTTCCCAACACCTCACCTCCTAACACCGTTACATTGGGTGTTAGGATTTCAACATATACATTTGGAAGAGGGCACTGCCAAACAGTCTATTGTTACCTAGTCACCAGGTTGGGTCCAGCTGTTTGCGACCCTATGGATTTCAGCACACCAGCCCTTCCAGTCCCTCACCGTCTCACAGAGTTTGCCCAAGTTCATGTCCATCGAATTGGTGATGCCCTCCAACCATCTCATCCTCTGTCACCCTCTTCTCACTCTGCCTTCAATCTTTCCCCAAATCAGGGTCTTTTCCAATGATTCAGCTGTTTGCATCAGGTGGCCTGTGTATTGGAGCTTCAACTTCAGCATTAGTCCTTCCAGTGAGATTTCAGGGTTCATTTCCTTTAGGATTGACTGGTTTGATCTCCTTGCTGTCCAAGGAACTCTTAGGAGTCTATAACATATCCCAAAACACAGTGACATTAAACTGCTATGAATTCTCCTCTTCTAAAGTCACTTCTATGAAACTGGGGACAGAGACTTGACTTTGACTATAGCCATATCAATTTATACTTGCTGAACCTAGTTTTGTTACTTGGCAGTATTCATTTGATTGAAGTTTTCCAGTATTTTCCCAGTATTTCCCTAGGTGTAGAAGCTAGGGAAACATAGTAACCTTTTCAGGATGGTTAATTTTTCTTATTAATTTTTAAAATAATTACTTGCATTTTATCTTCTTTAAAATTGCAGATACAACTTTCCAGAACCATCTTATATTCCTACTTACTGAAGTTGTATTAGATGTATGCTGTACTTTGAGACTGCAAACTTGAATATCAATATAAAGTAGAACCCCAAGACTGGAAAGGACTCTGAAAAGAAAATCAGCACATTTTTGTCTGATCAGAATTATTTAGAATCATATCCTTCAAAGATTTTGGACCACCTAAGCTCAGACTCCTTGTATTCATCAGGGTTCTCCAGAGAAACAAAACCAATATAAATGGATATATTATATGGACTTGGCTCACATGATTATACAATCCGAAATCTGCAGAGGTCATGTCCAGTTTGAAGACTATCAGACAGGAAGAGTTGATGGGTCAGTTTGAAGTTTCATATGCAGGATAATTCTCTATTACTTGGGGAAAGTTAAGCATTTTGTTTTATTCAGACCTACAACTGACTATAAGAGGCCCACCCACTTTATGAAGAGCATTCTGCTTTACTCAGTCTGCCAATTTAAATGTTAATCTCATTTAAAACATCTCTAGCAAAACACATAATGTTTGACCAAATATTAGGGCCCCTGTGGACCAGTCAAGTTGATACATTAAAATTAATCATCACATTTCTCATTCTTCAGAGGAAGATCTGAGACCTAGTGAGGTACAGAGATCTTCTCAAGATACAAGTAATGACATATAAATCTGAGCCATTGATGTGCTGATAAATGTTTACAAATCAGATTTCCAAAATAGAAAAACAAAGATAGGAAAAAAAGGCCTGGATGTAGCACTTACTAGTTACCATGGTGGAAATGAGGGTAGTGATGAGAAGGAAAAAAAAAAGAAGAAGCAAGAGGGGTTTTGCAAAGATTAAATGTGCCCTGAACTGAGCAATATAATCAAAGCAACTCCTGCACTTAGGGAATAAAAAGAAGCAAAAAGCTATGTCTGAAGTCATTTACTCAGCCTGCATTAAGTGACAAACTACATCACATCAATTCTTAAGGGGTCTGAGGTACATGTTAGTCACTCAGTCATGTCTGACTCTTTACGACCCCATGGACTGTAGCCTGCCTGTTTCCTCTGTCCATGGAATTCTCCAGACAAGAATATTGGAGTGGGTTGCCATCTCCTTCTGCAGGGGATCTTTCCAATCCAGGGACTGAACCTGAGTCTCCTTCTTTGCAGGCAGATTCCTTACCATCTGAGCCACCAGGGAAGCCCAACATCACATCAGCGCTTAAGGGGTCTGAAGGGAAGACCTCAAATCAGAGACAGGAATCCAGTGGGATAATTCTTACTATTAGAAGAATTGGGGTCATTTCAACTTACAGGATATAGCAAAATTTTGTCATTAAAAACTTTTTTTAATAAGAAATAAATTCAGTCTCTGTAGAATCCAGGTTGGTTCGCAGACACTGGAAAGCGGGCCTTAGCAGTTTCTTTAAGGTAGGCAAGCCAGTTTTCATGGCCTCTAACTTTATTGTTAGGGAAATAGGCACAACACAGTGTACTTTTAACTATGCATGAGACTTCAGAACTAAAACTGGGGAAGACATTCTGATTTTAAATGTCCCACTTTAAATTGGCTTTGCTAAAATTCTCTCAAATTCTGAATAATTCCTTTTCATACTGAAGTTGAGAATGAATTATAGATTGGAGAATAAGTTATATTGATGCTTGAAGGGCAAATGATTAAACAGCCAACACATGCAAAATTTAATATAAAAAATTCGTAGTAATTTACATCCAATTACAGTAGACAGAGGTCACAAAGCATCAGACATGACATAGGGACTAAACAACATCAGAGAGTCATTGGATTTTCTTGAGATCTTCTTGTCCCTAGAAGTTGTCCCCATATACAAATGTTGGAATCTGGAAGTAATTCTGGACGTTTCTTTAGTTAAGAGTTAAAGGTCTGATTAAAAAAACAACAAATTCTTATTTAAACTGCATATGGAATCAATTGTTCTGTGTCTGCGTGCCAAGAAGCATCCTACAAACATTTCTTCTCCCAAAGCAGAATACTGTCTTTGCCTCTGTGTGCTTGGAGAGGCTAGTGAATTAGTAAATCTGCGGCTCTACCAACAACCACGATCAGGAAATTCTTGTTAGATCTGCAAATTCTTGGTCCCATCTAAGACTTACTGAATCAGAAGAGCTGGGGTAGCACCCAGCAATGACTTATAGCCTCTAGGGTATTTGAGATTTGAGAAGCACTGCATGGATGGTGTTTTTCCTTTATAAAGAGCCAACTTTCCTTTATAAAACCAACACCCTAGAAGAACCAGTTTCTCATTCCCCTTTTGAAAGGTGATATTGAAAGCAAAACATTTTTGGCAGCAAAAAAACTGAGGGGAGAAGTGTTCTGTTTTAGTGAGGAGGTAGGTTATATACCTTCAACTACTCCCTTACACTTGCTCTTTCTCTCTTAGCACCAAACAAGACATTCTTAGCACCCACAACTTGAAGGATGATGAACTATTGTGATGTTTCTTTTTCTCCTGAAGGGTTTTACAGTATTAAGCACATAATTGTACTCATGGTTATGGTTTATTGCAGTGAAAGGAAGCAAAGCACAATCTGTGAAGAGAAAAGGCATCTGGGGAAAAATATGGAGGGAGCAAGGTACAAGCGTTCAGAGTCCACTCCCAGGAGAGTCACACAGGATGAACTTAATTCTGGCAGCAAGAGTTTCAATGACACATGTGAAGTGTTGTCAACTAAGTTCTTTTGAGATTCATTGCTCAGGGTTTTTATTGGGAGCTGATATTGTAGGCATCCTCTGCCTAGCATCTACCAAAATTCTAGACTCCCACACAAAGAGTCTGTCTGGGAGTGCTTATCATAAACTATTGTTTCTATAAGCAATGAGCCACTCTTACCTATTTCAGGAATGGAGGGAGGCCTTCCAAAATTCAAATTTCAGGTGCCAGCTAAGGTCTGATTGTGTAAGCACATGATTCAGAGGGTGATAGTTACACCTGTTATGTCAACTATTTCTTACAACTCCTTTCTGTTTCCTTTATCTGCAAAATGGTAATAAGGACTTACCATATATTAAGGTAACATATGATTGCTATAAAAATTAAATGAGATAATCTGTGTACAACACGTAGAACTCTGACTCAGAATGATCCCTTAATAAATGTTAGCTAAAGATGATATGGGAGAAGGCAATGGCACCCCACTCCAGTACTGTTGCCCGGAAAATCCCATGGATGGAGGAGCCTGGTAGGTTGCGGTCCATGGGGTGGCTAAGAGTCAGACACGACTGAGTGACTTCACTTTCACTTTCCACTTTCATGTATTGGAGAAGGAAGTGGCAACCCACTCCAGTGTTCTTGCCTGGAGAATCCCATGGACGGAGAAGCCTGGTAGGCTGCAGTCCATGGGGTCGCACAGAGTCGGACACGACTGAAGCGACTTAGAAGCAGCAGCAGCAGCAGCAAAGTTGATATAGTTTGTGTTGAAGAAGATGCCTAGGCACTAAAACCAGATGTTAGCAGTTAAGAGTAGGTCATAGTTTTTTTTTTTTTTCTTTTTCTCTTCCCAAAATTCACTACATTGTCTAGCACCCAGTGGGTGCTCTTTAAGTGTATAATGAGGATGGTAGTAATCTACTCACCGTAAATTGAAAAAAAAAAAAAAGCACAACCTAAAAGCTGAGAGTTATATTTTATTTGGCAGACAAAACTGATGACCTAAGTCTGAGATGCAGTATCTCAGATAGCTCTGAGAGACAGCTCCTAAGTGGCATATGAGGAATCAAGATACACACGAGATTTTGCAACAAAGACTAGGTAGTCAGAACATCAAAACATCACTATTAAAGAAAACCAGACATCGAAAGTGAAAGAATTTAGTACTTTTCTACATATGGGAAGATGTGAGTGTCTGGGTTCATTGAAATCTTTCCTCCTATATGCACCTCATCTCTCTGGGACCAGCGTCCTGAGCTTTCTCATCCGAGTCTCCTCAGAATGCATTGTGGGGGTGATTGTAGAGGCTTCTGGCTGGATGGCAGGCATCCTGTTTCCAACCTGAATTTCCTCAGGGTTCACAGTCAGGCAGCTGTAAGGTGACGGCTTGATGGTCACAACATCCTTTGTTTACTGAGATGGCAGGCAGCATTATTTTCATTGACACTTCCAAACTAATCCCTGTTTGACCTTTCAAGTCCTCCCATGTGAGCTTTCTTATTATTATTTAGTTCTAAAATAGTCTCTAGAATACTCTGCTACATAGAAGACTTACTATCCATGATCACCAACAATGAACTTCTCTCTAAAGTTCTGCAAAAGAATATGGATATATTCTTGAATATTGAATCTTTTACCTCCTGCCATATTTGACACTTTTCTGAGCTCAGATTCCAGGACAGGACATTACCTGCCTCACACCTGGAACTTTCTAAGGTCTAAAACTGGGTTAATTATCATAATTTCTAAAAGATCCCCTCTTGTTTCTGTTAGTCATACCATCAAATTTGCATTTGGAGTTGTTTTGAATTCTTGCCTATGTAAAGTCATCAGGTCTGGCTTACTGCTGATGGTATAGAGCTCTCCTAATTTTGAGTTGTTAGACAATCAGTTCAGTCAGTTCAGTCACTCAGTCATGTCCGATTCTTTGCAACCCCATGAATTGCAGCACGCCAGGCCTCCCTGCCCATCACCAACTCCTGGAGTTTACTTAAACTCATGTCCATCAAGTCAGTGATGCCATCCAGCCATCTCATCTTCTGTCATCCCCTTCTCCTCCTGCCCCCAATCCCTCCCAGCATCAGGGTCTTTCCCAATGAGTCAAGTCTTCACATGAGGTGGCCAAAGTATTGGAGTTTCAGCTTTAACATCAGTCCTTCCAATTTAGAATGGACTGGTTGGATCTCCTTGCAGTCCAAGGGACTCTCAAGAGTCTTCTCCAACACCACAGTTCAAAAGCATCAATTCTTTGGTGCTCAGCTTTCTTCACAGTCCAACTTTCACATCCATACATGACCGCTGGAAAAACCATAGCCTTGACTAGATGGACCTTTGCTGGCAAAGTAATGTCTCTGCTTTTTAATACGCTATTTAGGTTGGTCATAACTTTCCTTCCAAGGAGTAAGCGTCTTTTAATTTCCTGGCTGCAATCACCATCTGTGGTTTGAGTTGTTACTGACTGTCATATTGTAAAATTTCTTCAGAGTAAAAATCTTCAACTGGTTGTTCTCTTGTATAGCATTCTTAAATTTTAGTGCATCTTGTTGTATACACCATCTTGAATAGGGTGTGTGGTCATCACAAAATCCCTTAGTTAGTACAGCCATACCTTGTTTTACTGTACTTTGCTTTATTGTGCTTCACAGATAATTGCGTATTTTTTAAAACAAATTGAAGGTTTGTGGCAACCCTGCATCAAGCAAATCTATTAGCACCATTGTTTTTTGTTTTGTTTTGTTTTTAACAGCATTTTTCTCTCTGTGTCTCTGTGTCACAATTTGGTAATTTTGGCTATAATTCAAACTTTTTCATCATTATGATATTTACCATGATAATTCATGGTCATTGATTTTTGGTGTTATTATTGTATTTGTTTTGGGGGATCCATGGACTGTATCCATATAAGAAGGAGAACTTCACTAATTGTCAAAATGACAACAAAGCATTTAGGATATTACATAAACTTAGTTGATAAAGGCTGCATTTAAGAAGACTGACTCCAATGTTGAAAGAAGTTTTACTATGGGTAAGACACTATCAAGCAACATTGTATGCTACTGAGAAATCATTCCTGAAAGGGAGAGCCAATCAGTGAGGCAAACCTCATTGCCTTATTTTTAAAAATTGCCACAGGTCACTCCAACCTTCAGAAACCACCGCCCTGATCAGTCAGCACCATCAACATAGAGACAGCACCTTCGACCAGCAAAAATATTATGTATGACTTGTCAAAATCTTAGAGGATGATTAGCATTATTTAATAATAAAGTATTTTTAGATGAAGGTACGTGCATTGTTTCTTTGTGAGGGACAAGGAGGCCTGGTGTGCTGCAGCTCATGGGGTTGCAAAGAGTCAGACACAACTGGGCCACTGAACAACAACACCACATTGCTTTTTAGCCATAATGCTGTTGTGCACTGAACACACAACAGTAGAGCATAAGCACAACTTTTGCATGCGTGTTCAGTTGCTTCGGTCATGTCCACTTCTTTGTGACCCCATGGACTGTAGCCCACCAGTTTCCTCTGTCCGTGGGATTTCCCAGGCAAGAATACTGGAGTGGGTTGCCATGCCCTCCTCCAGGGGATCTTCCCAACCCAGGGATTGAACTTGCATCTCTTATGTCTCCCCCACTGACAGACAGGTTCTTTACCACTAGTGCCACCTGGGTAGCCCAAACACAACTTTTACATGTACTTACAGTTAGAACTGGACATGGAACAACAGACTGGTTCCAAATAGGAAAAGGAGTTCGTCAAGGTTGTATATTGTCACCCTGTTTATTTAACTTATATGCAGAGTACATCATGAGAAATGCTGGACTGGAAGAAACACACACTGGAATCAAGATTGCCGGGAGAAATATCAATAACCTCAGATATGCAGATGACACCACCCTTACGGCAGAAAGTGAAGAGGAACTCAAAAGCCTCTTGATGAAAGTGAAAGAGGAGAGTGAAAAATTTAGCTTAAAGCTCAACATTCAGAAAACAAAGATCATGGCATCTGGTCTCACCACTTCATGGGAAATAGATGGAGAAACAGTGGAAACAGTGTCAGACTTTATTTTTTGGGGCTCCAAAATCACTACAGATGGTGACTGCAGCCATGAAATTAAAAGATGCTTACTCCTTGGGAGGAAAGTTATGACCAACCTAGATAGCATATTCAAAAGCAGAGACATTACTTTGCCAACAAAAGACCTGTCTAGTCAAGGCTATGGTTTTTCCTGTGGTCATGTATGGATGTGAGAGTTGGACTGTGAAGAAGGCTGAGCACCGAAGAACTGATGCTTTTGAAATGTGGTGTTGGAAAAGACTCTTGAGAGTCTCTTGGACTGCAAGGAGATCCAACCAGTCCATTCTGAAGGAGATCAGCCTTGGGTGTTCTTTGGAAGGAATGATGCTAAAGCTGAAACTCCAGTACTTTGGCCACCTCGTGCGAAGAGTTGACTCATTGGAAAAGACTCTGATGCTGGGAGGGATTGGGGGCAGGAGGAGAAGGGGACAACAGAGGATGAGATGGCTGGATGGCATCGCTGACTCGATGGACGTGAGTCTGAGTGAACTCCGGGAGTTGGTGATGGACAGGGAGACCTGGCGTGCTGCGATTCATGGGGTCTCGAAGAGTCGGTCACGACTGAGCGACTGATCTGATCTGATCTGACAGCCCAAAAATGTATGTGACACACTTTCTTGCCATATTCATTTTATTGCTGTGGTCTAGAATTGAACCCACAATCTCTCTGAGGTCCGACAGTACTAAAAATATCTCCTGCAGGTCAAAACCACGTGTTAAGTAAATTTTAATTCTTTGGCCTATACTTAGTATCTATATTACTTTCTTTCTAAAAATTCCCTACCTTCAGTCAAAAAGAGACCCCAATGCCATCTGTGAGCAAGCTGTTCTCTGAAGTAGTTTAGGCCAATGGTTTCTTCAGGACCCAATTTCAGTCCCTTTAAGTCTCCTCTAACATCAATTTTCAAAGAAGATAGTGTCTTCATAGTATATTTTCCTTGGGAGAGCAGACTGATCATGTCATAGGATGGACACACAAAGTAAAATCCAAGTCACAGATTAGGATTTGAGATGCTAAACATAAATTATGAATCAGGGAGAAGCAGCCTCTGAAGCACTCAGTTTGATCAGTTACCAGGGCTCAAGGTGGAGGCTGGCTAGCAGAGAGGTCAGTGTGGATGGCTAGTGGCCACATCTGACCGAGGGAACAGTTTCAAAATCCAACACATGACCTGATGAAGGGGCTGCAAAAAGCACGCTGATCTGCTTCTCAACAGGCAAGAAAAGCATGCACTACATTAATTCTGTGAATCAGGAGAGGACTGACAGGATCTGCAGCCCTTCCACTGGCCCAATTGGCTATTTTGTGAGAGTTTAAAAAAGACCTATCTCACTTGAGATACTTTACTTCCACCAGCCAAAAATGTTCACAACACCTATACAAATGTATGACAACAGTGTACCGCAGAGCACAACCAGCACAGAGCCTGTAACAGCCTTGATCCACAGATGAGATCATGGGCTTCTTATTTTTAAAAATGTATTTATTATCATTATTTTTGGCTGTGGTGGGTCTTCTTTGTGGTGCACAGGCTTCTCTAGATGCAGTTCACAGGCTTAGCTGCCACCCAACATGTGGGATCTTAGTTCCCGGACCAGGTACCAAACCTGCGTCCCCTGCCTTGGAAGATGGAATCTTAACCCCCGACTGCCAGGGAAGTCCCCTTCATGGCTTCTTTAGATTCAGACCATGATGTCTCCCCACTGTGCTACTGCTGCCCTGGTAATTTTTTTTTTTTAATAGCCCATTTGTACAAGGTTTTTAAAAAAGTCTCAAATTGAGTATAAGTTACTTGATAAAGGGAATCATTTCTTCCATTTTCTTTGGCTCCTCCATAGTGACAATGTGCTGTTGGCTCTTAGTAAATGTGTTCTGTGTAAACACTGCCTACAATGGATTAGGCCTCAGAGGCAGTTTCTCAACCATTTGGCTACATTGTCCTCCAGGGCTGTTACATCCTGCATAGTTCTTATTCTTATTAATAGCAGCAGTTTAATAAATGGGTGTGTAGTTAACAGAAACAATGCTCTCGAGGTTCAGCTGACGGTTCAGTTTTGCTCTTATTCTTTATCCCTCCTAACCTGACCGTCCTCAGAGTCTGTCTGTGTCCAACCATTAGGTGAGTGCTGCAGATTATTCCTGCAATATGTCTTTTTCATCAGCTCCTTTGCTCCCTTTCACTGCACTGTTTTTTCTCCTTGTAAAAGTACATTCACAGTTGCACTAAGTCAAAGTAGATTAGAGAGGGAATCAGATTTCATGTGTGCGTGCAGTTGTTTCTGATTCTTGGTCACTCATGGACTGTAGCCCGCCAGGGTCCTCTGTCCATGGGATTTTCCAGGCAAGAATACTGGAATGGGTTGTCATTTCCTACTCCAGGGGATCTTCCCAACCCAGGGATCAAACCTGTGTCTCCTGCATTGACAGGCAGATTTTTTTTACCACTGAGCCACCTGGGAAGCCCCAGGGAATCAGAAAACCCAGTCTAAGCTTGTAACACTGTGTGTGATGTGACTTTCACCAAATCACTTGCTTGTAGTGTCTTTACTTTTCAAATGACTTTAATTAAATAATTCTGCAGTCACCTCCAGACCTTTTCACCTATGGATCTTTGCCTAAAACACATTATTCCATCTTACTTTGTCTTTTATCTTTTTTAAAAGTTTGTATACCCCCTGTCTTCTCATTCCTACACTTTATTTTTTTAAAAAATTTTTAAAGTATGGTTGATTTACAATGTTGTGTTAATTTCTGTACAGCAAAGTGATTTAGTGATACATATTATTTTCACATATAAAATACATGTTATTTTTCATACTCTTTTCCATTGTGGTTTATCACAAGATACTGAATATAGTTCCCCGTGCTATACTGTAGGACTTTGTTTTTTATCCGTTTTGTATATACCAGTTTGCATCTGCTAATCCCACACTTCCAGTCCTTTCTTTCCCCACTCCACCTCCCCCTTGGCAATGACAACAAGTCTGTTCTCTATGTCTGGGAGTCTGTTTCTGTTGTGTAGATATGTTCATTTGTGTTGTAGTTCAGATTCCACATATAAGTGATACCATGCAGTATTTGTCTTTCTGTTTCAGAACCCACTTTGCTTAGTATGGCTTTCAACTGCTCGCACCTAACCACAACTTAGCCCAGTTTCTTGCTACTGACAACCTAATGAAACCTCTTAGATTGTGAGTGGATGTTGTTACACCTCATGCTTACCTCAATTATACAGCTCCATTCATTCATCCAGCGACAACTGGGTCTTTACTGTGTGTGAAGCACTTGGCTTCTTGAGATATCCCTGTGAACGAGGAGACTGGGTCCTGTGCCTGTTCCTTACAGTATTAATGTTGCTTTGTATCTATTTGTGTTTCTGTTTTCTGAAGTGAACAGTAATTATTTTCAAGGCAAGACTGTGCCATATTTACTGCAAATGCAGAAGTTTACCAAATCTTAATAAATATTTTCTAAATGAGTAATCAAAGCTTCCAATCCATGATTCAAAACATTTTTGAACCCAAGAGCTCTGGCTTTTGCCTTTCTTTGGCACCACTGGTTTAAATAAACCAACAAATAAAGAAAAAAGTTTGAACAAACATTAAAAACAAAGCAAGCAAATAATGAACACCTTATTTGAAGTGTGCACATTAAACTACATGCAATAAAGGAATTCAAGAGGCTGTGTTTAATAATAGCATCCTCAGTCCAAGAAGCGAAAGCTACTTGATTTTGCTCAGTGTGCATATCAGTCAAGCCCAGCACTGCATTCACATGGGCAATTTCAACATATATTTTGAAATATGTGCTAATAAAAATTGTGCTAAACTAAAAAGCTTAAATGTTTGAAAAGAAATTCCTAATTGCACAAGTGTCTGCATTTTTTTTATTCATGTTTCTAAATTATTATAATAAATAAATTTATATTAAAAAAATAAGGTCTCTAACACTAACATTTGCATCATGACACAGGAAGAGTTAGTTTATTCACTTTGAGGTGACTCAGGCTCAGGATAAATGATAAAGTTGAACTTTATTACCTGAACAATTTTCTTCAATCTCAGTATTTCATTTCATATTCAAATATTACACTGAGAGTCATTTGGCGCCCTGAAGCATTTGTGATGTTTCCCTCAATGGCCACTGGATGGCAGTGCTGCATCATAATAACAATGGTATTTGTTTGGTTTGGCTATTCTTTTGTTTGTTTTTTTCTAGGATGATTTAGCAGCAGCAGCAGGTGTCAAATATGTGATTTTTGAAGAGCAAAAAGTTAAAAGGACTTTTTAGAATAAAGATAAACAACCAAAATATTTTTTAAATATAAATTTAATATAATTATACTTCCTTCATTTAAAATAAAAGATATTTTACTACGTATTTTCTTCCTCAGTCCTAGATTTCTTCATAGTAGCCAAGAACACAAATGTCATAATCAGATATGGTATTAGGTTTTTTTCTTTAGAAACAACCAAGGATTTTATCTTAGGCAAGTTGAAAATCTTAAAGTTTTGGTTTCAAGTGTAAACAGTAGGTAAAAGCGTAAACACTAGGTTTCAAGTGTAAATGGTAGGTAGGTAGGTACCTGCCCTATCATGTATTTAGAGGATGTTCACCAAGGGCTTAGGCCACACAGTCCTCAATAAATACTAACTGTAATAATAAAGTGATATTTATTGTTAGTAGCAGTAAATCAACTATACTTTAAAATAAATAAATAATGTTTATTATTAGGTTCAGAATCTTGGCAGTTTAGAAAGAGTTAAATAAAATGCCTTCACCTTGAGTTTAAGGAGGAAGAGAGAAAGAAAGGAAGGAAGACAAAAAATGGGGGACTCCCCTAACAGACTTTTGCGAGAGAAGCAGTGATATACAGTGAAAAAAGCACATCATTTTAAAAACCCTTGAGACCAGAGTTGAAACACTAATTCTACTGTTTGCTTGCCTTGAGATCATGCATTCATTACTTTACCTCACTTAGTCTCAGTTCATTTGTAAGTCGGGACTCAAATGCAACCCGTTTAGGGCTAAATACAAGATAAAACAAGCTAGTACATGTAAGTTCAGTTCAGTTCAGTCACTCAGTCGTGTCCAACTCTGCGACCCCATGAATTGCAGCACGCCAGGCCTCCCTGTCCAGCACCAACTCCCGGAGTTCACCCAGACTCACGTCCAGCGAGTCAGTGATGCCATCCAGCCATCTCATCCTTTGCCGTCCCCTTCTCCTCCTGCCCCCAAATCCCTCCCAGCATCAGGGTCTTTTCCAATGAGTCAACTCTTCGCACGAGGTGGCCAAAGTACTGGAGTTTCAGCTTTAGCATCATTCCTTCCAAAGAACAGTCAGGGCTGATCTCCTTCAGAATGGACTGGTTGGATCTCCGTGCAGCCCAAGGGACTCTCAAGAGTCTTCTCCAACACCACAGTTCAAAAGTATCAGTTCTTTGGCGCTCAGCTTTCTTCACAGTCCAACTCTCACATCCATACATGACCACAGGAAAAACCATAGCCTTGACTGGACAGGTCTTTTTTTGGCAAAGTAATGTCTCTGCTTTTGAGTATGCTATCTAGGTTGGTCATAACTTTCCTTCCAAGGAGTAAGCGTCTTTTAATTTCATGGCTGCAGTCACCATCTGCAGTGATTTTGGAGCCCCGAAAAATAAAGTCTGACACTGTTTCCACTGTTTCCCCATCTATTTGCCATGAAGTGATGGGACCAGATGCCATAATCTTAGTTTTCTGAATGCTGAGCTTTAAGCCAACGTTTTCACTCTCCACTTTCACTTTCCTCAAGAGGCTTTTTAGTTCCTCTTCACTTTCTGCCATAGGGTGGTGTCATCTTCATATCTGAGGTTATTGATATTTCTACCGGCAATCTTGATTCCAGCTTGTGCTTCTTCCAGCCCAGCATTTCTCATAATGTACTCTGCATGTAAGTTAAATAAAAAGAGTCCGAAATGCAGTACTTGGATGCAATCTCAAAAACAACAGAATGATCTCTGTTCGTTTCCAAGGCAAACCATTCAATATCACAGTAATCCAAGTCTATGCCCCAATCAGTAACGTTGAACAAGCTGAAGTTGAATGCTTCTATGAAGACCTACAAGACGTTTTAGAACTAACACCCAAAAAAGATGTCCTTTTCATTATAGGGGACTGGAATGCAAAAGTAGGAAATCAAGAAACACCTGGGGTAATAGGCACATTTGGCCTTGGAGTACAGAATGAAGCAGGGCAAAGGCTAATAGAGTTTTGCCAAGAGAATGCACTGGTCATAACAAACACCCTCTTCCAACAACACATGAGAAGACTCTACACATGGACATCACCAGATGGTCAGCACTGAAATCAGATTGATTTTATTCTTTGCAGCAAAAGATGGAGAAGCTCTATACAGTCAACAAAAACGAGACCGGGAGCTGACTGTGGCTCAGATCATGATCTCCTTATTGCCAAATTCAGACTTAAATTGAAGAAAGTATGGAAAACCATTAGGCCATTGAGGTATAACCTAAATCAAATCCCTTATGATTATACAATGGAAATGAGAAATAGATTTAAGGGACTAGATCTGATAGACAGAGTGCCTGATGTTCGAACTATGGACTGAGGTTTGTGACATTGTACAGGAGACAGGGATCAAGACCATCCCCATGGAAAAAGTACATGTAAAGTGCTTGACAGATTGTATGTATTCAAGGTTGCTATATCTCTTTTTGTAGACCTTTATAAAAACCTGCTAAGAAACCGCATGTTAAATTTTGATTTTATTACTTTTCTAGGGCATGAACTCTCTCAAACATCTATAGAACATACAGATCTGGCAAACTCCTATATGTTTCTTTGTGCAAATGTTAATGTTTCCATTAACAATTTCCTTAATTCCAAAATTAAGATTTCCATAATTTAAAAACTTTTATCCAAACTTTTAATTATCTTCAATATTCAGCACCTTTCTTTAAACTTCTATTTTGTGGGTAAGGTGTTGAAGAGTACTGGGATGATGAAGCAAGACAGTGTAAGGAATCAGAAAAGACATAGAAGATTAATCCACTAAATGGAAATGCAGTCACTGCATGATCTATATTTAATAAGATTATAAGAAATGAACTCTTTCAAAATGATGTCTGAGGGTTTTTTCCTGGTGGTTAAGAGAATTAAATTATGGGCTAAAGGAAGTAGAAAGACAAACAAATTGTGTCAAGACTAGTTGATCAATGTTGTCTAATAGGTTATATGAGTCATGGTAAAGAATACTAAGAATGTTTGTTTGCCTATCCTTCAATATATAAACTTCCCATGGATTCTAGTCTGTGTGTTCACTGAGAGGAAAATATAGAATACTCTTCCTATTTACAGAAGAAGATCTATGCCCAAGGAAAGATAAATCCTGGGATATTTAATCCTAAATCCTGGGATATTTAATCCCAACAACAGCATCAGTTACCTACTCATTGACTGTATTTCTCTTTGTTTTCAAAGAGAGCAGTATATTTCAAAATGTTGGAAAAATTTATCCATCATATTGTCAAATCAATTTTTTTTTAATCAACGAAGAGACTGAGGTCTTGAGAAAGGTTATGAGTTATTCCTGGTTGCACAGGTTCCTGGTAGCACAACTCATGTAATTCCTAATCCGACATTTCTCCCGTCTTGGCATTGTCTCAAGAAAAATTAGATTCCAGTCCATTTATTTATTTACCTTTAATTAACCAGAATGCCTTTCTTTATATAGCAGGCTAAAGAGTTGCTGATGGTAAAAACCAACAGACCATCCAATGAAAGCCCACTTTATGGATTCCAATTCAAAGGTCACTTTGACTGGACAGTTTTAGAGATCTGGAGGGATTCCTGATCCTTCTATTTCTTATGCATTTAGGAGACAAGGTGTCAACAACCTAAGATACCTTTAAAAGGCTGTTTTACCAGCTGCTTATCTTGAAAACCAAGCTGAGGGAATCGTGGATTTAAAGCCTGATCTAGGGGATAAATTGCATGGAAAGACAAACACTTAACAGAATTGGTGACCTTTCAGTCTCACCTTTTCTTCCTAGAGTGGTGGAAAGGTGTTTGGATTGCTCACTGCCGCTGGCCAAAGAGGCCAGGGCTTCTGCCGGTCTCACCACGAGATGCACTGTGGGCAGCAGTACTGAGTCTGTCGTCCCAGTTTATTACTGTTTGATTGCTAAAGTGCTGCTGAATTGGAAACATCTTAAAGAATCCACTGTCTTTTGGTAGGCTTTGTTTATCAGAGTTTCAACATAAGAACAGCACATTTTAAATGCCAAATAATAACAAAAACAAGCCAATTAGTTTTTTTTTTTTTTTAATTATTGCATTCTTTAAAAAAGAGATTTTGGGGGGAGGGAAACATAATCCAAGTGACATTAGAGTGTGGTTGAGAAACCATACTATCTTTTTTTAAGGTTGCGGGCAATGTCCCTACTTTGCAATTTACTGATTAAATGCTAATTTAAAGGCAACATAAAATACACTTTTAGTTCCATTATAAATCAGACTAAAATATCATTTGAAAATGGATGGTTAACCTTCTCATTTAAAGATGATGAGTGTGAGGCTAAAATAAGTTTAGTACCTTATCATGGCCAGTTATAGTAAGGGGTAAAGGGAATGCAGATCCTATAATTACTCAGCTGGCACAGAGTTTTCTATTAGAAGCTATTCTTGGTTGGACCTGTTTTGAGGTTAGTTCATCTGAGAGATGGAAGGAATAAGGCAAATTGCTCTCATACTGTTGAGTTTTTGTTAAGGATAGGGTAGTGGGTGGGTAGAGAATACCTAACTCGACCCTGTTTGATAAAGAGGATGCCATTTGGAACTATCATGGGTTGGATCAACACAGAGGTAGGTCTGACACAAAGGAAATATCATGAATTACGACGGGGCTTCCAGTATTCAACCATGGACTTGTTTGATTGGGTGATGGGGTGGGGGCCATCACCTGATCGCTTAACTCTTGAGTTTCCTCAAGTATAAATAGAAACAAAAACATAAACCTCAAAAGAGTTTTTTAAGGGCTGAATTTTGTAGAACCCGTAAAGCATCTAGCAGAATTATTCACTTGTATTTGCTGTTTAAGAAACATTAAAGCTAATTAACCAGCCTTCTAAGGCAATGCACCATTTGAATTTAAACCTGAGATTAAAGCCAGTTATGGGATAGAAAAGAGGAGAGGGAGGCTCTGAGTCTGCTGTTTTCTACAATTTGACAAGTGAACCATAGAACTTTACAAATACGAGGAGCATGTCAATGTTCTCATTTAATTTATCCAGGAAACAACATGCCTTTTAATAAGTTAACGAGTCATAAGGCCACTGAGTCTCTGTTTCCTAAACATTCAGTCTAACCTTGGCACATCTCAATTGCAGCAGTGATTAGAATGTAATAGGAATGACTAAGGAGGCAACAAAGAAGCCTTCTGAGAGCAGTGCATTGTAATGGACAAAAGTTATCTCATTACATCTTTTTTCCTTTTGTGTTATAGTTGGAAGCAAGATGATTCTCATTTGTTCTGTGATTGTATTTTCTGCATATTATTGATCTGAGGCAAACAGCATTCAGACAAGAAATTGCTTTCCTAGGCTTTTGTCCTGTCACGTACCATTCAGTTCAGTTCAGTTCAGTTGCTCAGTCGTGTCTGACTCTTTGCGACTCCATGAATTGCAGCATGCCAGGCCTCCCTGTCCATCACCAACTCCCAGAGTTCACTCAGCCTCACGTCCATTGAGTCAGTGATGCCATCCAGCCATCTCATCCTCTGTTGTCCCCTTCTCCTCCTGCCCCCAATCCCTCCCAGCATCAGGGTCTTTTCTAATGAGTCAGCTCTTCAAATCAGATGGCCAAAGTATTGGAGCTTCAGCATCAGTCCTTCCAGTGAATATTCAGGACTGATTTCCTTTAGGATGGACTGGTTGGATCTCCTTGCACTCCAAGGGACTCTCAAGAGTCTTCTCCAACACCACAGTTGAAAAGCATTAATTCTTCAGCACTCAGCTTTCTTTATAGTCCAACTCTCACATCCATACATGACCACTGGAAAAACCATAGCCTTGACTAGACAGACCTTTGTTGACAAAGTGATGTCTCTGCTTTTTAATATGCTGTCTATGGTCATAACTGTCCTTCAAAGGAGTAAAAGTCTTTTAATTTCATGGCTGCAATCACCATCTGCAGTGATTTTGGAGCCCTGAAAAATAAAGTCTGACACTGTTTCCACTGTTTCTCCATCTATTTCCCATGAAGTGATGGGACCAGATGCCATAATCTTAGTTTTCTGAATGTTGAGCTTTAAGCCAACTTTTTCACTCTCCTCTTTCACTTTCATCATGGGGCTCTTTAGTTCTTTTTCACTTTCTGCCATAAGGGTGGTGTCATCTGCATATCTGAGGTTATTGATATTTCTCCTGGCAATCTTGATTCCAGCTTGTGTTTCTTCCAGTCCAGCGTTTCTCATGATGTACTCTGCATATAAGTTAAATAAGCAGAGTGACAATATGCAGCCTTGACGTACTCCTTTTCCTATTTGGAACCAGTCTGTTGTTCCATGTCCAGTTCTAACTGTTGCTTCCTGATCTGCATACAGGTTTCTCAAGAGGCAGGTCAAGTGGTCTGGTATTCCCATCTCTTTCACAATTTTCCACAGTTTATTGTGATCCACACAGTCAAAGGCTTTGGCATAGTCAATAAAGCAGAAATAGATGTTGTACCATTAAAATATATCAAATGAGCAATTTTGAGACCTCTCTGACTGGTATCATCCCAGTGTTTTGCCTTGTGGATGGACATTGAGAGAACAAGGGCTCCATTGGTCCTAACAGGATGTCTCCTGCATAGCAGGTCGATTCTTTACCCACTGAGCCACTGGGAAATCCCAATAAAAATATATTCTCAATTAAATGTAGACCATCCTGACTTCCCAGTATTCAGGAGCTTCTTGAGAAATATCACTGTATCAAATGTAAGTGTCCTCAGGGAGCTCAAAACGTAATGTTTGTTTATTAAGCTGCTACAGCAATTTACAGAATTGATATATTAGGTAAGACAATGAAAGAAAAAGACAATCGGCAAACTAGTATTTGTAGAGAAGCAAGTTTCCTGTTTTTAAAGAGTAATTAATTCCATATACAAATGCTTGCTACAACGTAACCAACAGAAACCTATTGGAAGAGAAAGGAGAATTCCTTTTTCTTTTTTCTTTTTTTTGGTGGAAGTTTGATAATTTAGATTTTTCCATCATAGATCATTCATTTCCATTAACTAAAGTTTGGATCGACAGACTATTTAGAAGCTTGAATAGAATGATTTTGATGGGGTTCAGGACATACTACCCCAAAATATGGCACCTAAGAATAGTGAATATTTTAAGCTGAAGGAGTTTGAGAAAGCAAGAGAAGCAGGAAGGTTATGTGACCTCCCCTAACCCATCATATCCCTCTACTGCTGTCTACTCTTCCTCTTTCTTGGATATGTGTTAGTTGCTCAGTTGTGTCCGACTCTTTGTGACCCCATGGACAGTAGCCCACCAGGCTCCTCTGTCCATGGGATTCTCCAGGCAAGAATACTAGAGTGGGTTGCCATTCTCTTCTCCAGAGGATCTTCCTAACCCAAGGATTGAACTTGGGTTTCCTGAATTATAGGCAGATTCTCTTCCTAAGCCTAGAATGAAATACTCAGGTCTGTTTCTCTGAGTCTTCTTTTTGTTATGAAGGGTCTCTTGTGATGTAAAACTTAGATTAGATTTATATACTTGTGAAGTGAAATATTTTTGCTCTACATTCTACCAGTAAACAAGCCTTTTCCAAATGCATATATCTGGGACCAGGTGAAACAAAGCCAGCTATTTGGAAACCATCAGCTACTCCTTCCCAGTTAGCACTGAGGAGCAGGGAGAATCGGAGAAGGCAATGGCACCCCACTCCTGTACTCTTGCCTGGAAAATCCCATGGATGGAGGAGCCTGGCAGGCTGCAGTCCATGGGGTCGCTGAGGGTTGGACATGACTGAGCGACTTCACTTTCACTTTTCACTTTCACGCATTGGAGAAGGAAATGGCAACCCACTCCAGTGTTCTTGCCTGGAGAATCCCAGGGACGGGGGAGCCTGGTGGGCTGCCATCTATGGGATCGCACACAGTCGGACACGACTGAAGTGACTTAGCAGCAGCAGGGAGAATGTGAGAGGGTGCCATCTGCCGCAATTGCCATCTCCTACAGCACGCAAGGAGTTAGTATGTGAACAATAAAGAAAGCGGGATTGGCCCCAGATAGCTAGATGCACAGGAAAGAAATAATTTCAGCAAGCCGGGAAGCCTGCATCTTCCCATTCATAGAAGATCACTAAATCTCTTCATGTGAGAGATTTAGTTTTCTCTTAATTAGCAGTAATCTCTTCATATTCAGATTACCTGCCCTTTGCTGCAAGCTTGTTCATAGCCTGGTTCCTCCCCTGCCTCCTTGGAGTCAGCTCTCTTGGGGTCACAAGATGCTGTCTCCCGGGCTTGAGTCCTAACATTCCCAAGGAATAAAAACTAACTCTCAACTTGTAGGTTGTGTGTACTTTTCTAGTTGACATACTTTTCTCCTGTTTATCTGTCTTGTCAGTTTAATTTTCAGACCCAGTCAGGGACTCCGGAAGCGTGAAGGAAAACTCTCCTTCCCTACTGATTTCTTCACTTTTCTTTCACAGTTGCTTCTTTCCTCCTTCTCTTCCTTCCTTCCTCCTTTCTTTCTTTGTTGCCGAACCAAACTTGGGTCAGCTCACCCGCACGGAGTAAAGTCAAACTACAGACTCCGAGTTGTTGCACCTTTAATTCCCTATAAGGAGTCCAGATAGTGCTCAAAAAGTCCCAAACTCCCTGAAGGGTTTCCGGAAAACGTTTTCAAAAATCAGGTGAGGGAGGGGCAACTCAGGCTGTGTGATCAGCTTGTGCACACTTCTCTGATTGGTTGATGGTAAGGTGACAGGGTGGTGTCACGGGGGTTAATGTTACCAGTCTTTAGGTGCTAGTAACTCTGGGGTCATCAAGCAGTTAATTTCTTCCATTTGGTGGGGGTTTTAGTATCTGCAAAACAACTCAGGAAATGTGCATAAGGTATTATTATCTATCAATAGGTACTTGAGAGAGGAGCTAAAGCAGAGGATAGGGGGAAGGGTCTATCCCGGGAAGGCCCTGTAAGGTCCTGCTCCATTACACGTCTTTCCTTCCTTCACTGTTCAGCAATCCTTAAGGATTATTATCCAGGGCCTGAAAAGTTACAAACGCATTTTACCTGCTCCTGTGTAGGGTGAGAGACAAGAAGTATGTTAGAATGTTTCAAGGGAGCTGTCATTAAGGGCAATAGGAAATGCAAAAGAAAGAGTGGATGAAAACATGAGTATTTTAAAAATTGGAAACAAAAGTGGACTATTTAACCTTAAAATTTTTATTTCTAGAGTCTTGATATATCTTCAGTCTTGAGCCTCTATTAGTGGTAATTATGAACAGATTTCCTGGTGGCTCAGTGGTAAAGAATCTGCCTGCCAATGCAGGAGATGCATATTCGATTCCTGGGTCGGAAAGATCCCCTGGAGAAGAAAATGGCAATTAATTCTGGCATTCTTGCCTGGAGAATCCCCAACAGAGGAGCCTGGCCTGCTGTAGTCCGTGGGGTCACAAAAGAGTGGGACACAACTTAGCAACTAAGCAATAATGAATAGATTAAGTAAACTCAATCCCATGGACGGAGGAGCCTGGTAGGCTGAAGTCCATGGGGTCACTAAGAGTTGGACACGACTGAGTGACTTCACTTTCACCTTTCACTTTCATGCATTGGAGAAGGAAATGACAACCCACTCCAGTGTTCTTGCCTGGAGAATCCCAGGGATGGCGGAGCCTGGTGGGCTGCCGTTTATGGGGTCGCACAGAGTCGGACATGACTAAAGCAACTTAGCAGCAGCAGCAAGAGCAGCAGCAACTTCCTACACATATGTGAGGTGATGTGCTAGGAACATCCAGAGAAAAGCATTTTGAGGAGGAAGCCACGTTTGGGGTGGGCCTTTACAGGGCAGAAAAACCCCTCTTCTTCCATGTTCCTAGGTTCAAGACTGAGGACCAAAAACACAAACTGCTAAACACAGATCAATAAGAAAAAATAGTTTTAAATACCTATAGGTGTGTGAGAGTTCACAGAAACAAATGTGGCTCTGGGAGGCAGTCATATGGTTGAGCCTTTTATATTGGCCAGACATAAAACATCCATACGATGTTACAGAAAAACCCAAACAAACTTTTTGGCCAACCCAATATCATCTTAGGTTAAACGATGGCAAAATAGAGCTTCTGGTGAAAGAGGCAGGTTATGAGGAGGTGAGGGGAGGAGATGTCTAGTATATAAGGGCTCTGTTGTTAGGTAGAGAAAAGTCTCTCAGGTAGCGGGTTGTCTCCCGGGAGCAGATCTCTTTCAGGCATAGAGACATCTCTACAAATTTCCCTTATAAACATAAATTTCCCTTTACAAAAGGGAATTTACAATTTTTTTTTTTTTTTGGAAGTTAGAGGCAGGCCAAGAGCTTTCTCTGTGTGTGCTTTTTCTGTTACTTTAGTTCAAAATAATCCATATTCCAAAGAGGCATATTTTGAGATGGAGTATCCTGGTATTTGTCACCTTGAATAAACTATAGAATGTATTAATAGTTAGGTGGAGAAGACCATCAAGGAATTTTCATTCAGAGATAACATCATGAGTTAAGAAAAAAGAGAAATGTATGAAAGAATGCAGGTCATTTTGAAGAGTAATTCTATTTAACAGTCTGGGATATTTTTTAAAAAATGAAATGAGTGAAACTACATGTTTCCCCTCAAAAACACAAGGATGGGGTGTGGGCCACACAAGTTTCAAAGATGATAATTTGTTTGCATGAAGGAGATTTAATATTCCTTGGTGTTTAAAAAGAAATTGCAGTTGAAAAATTTGCTATTACTTGTAAAGGTCAGAAATGTGGGAGTGAAAAACAAATGGTTGGAAAATGTAGGATCATTGTAAAATTTGCAGTAGTATCAAAACAATGGTTTGCAAATGCTTCTGATGTTTAAGAAGTTTCATCAGAAGCACTTTTTCTAAAGGTCCCGTATTTTCTGAGAGGGGTGCGGTTTGGTGTCACAGACTGTCAGTAGTAAACTCAAGTGAGGTTGGAAAGTCAGGCTGGAATCACAAACTTTGAAGGCGATTCTCAAGAGTTCTAATTTTTGTCTATAGGCAGATGAATGGGTGATCGATCAGCCTTCTAGAAAGGTCATTCAGGCTGAGGTTTGGGTTGGACTGGGGAGGAGACTTGTACCAAGGACATCCATGGGTAGGTTATAGAAGTCCCTACAAAGAGCAATGAAGCACCGAGTAGCAGTCCTAGCAGGATTAGAGAAGAGTGAGCAATGGATCCTGAACACATTGCAGAATTAGGCTGCCAGGTTGGGACATGGGTGTTGAAGCAACAAAGAGTTTTCTGCCTTTTGGTACCAGTCGCAATAAAGATAGGAGTCATATGCTAATGCTCCTGCTGCTGCTAAGTCGCTTCAGTTGTGTCCGACTCTGTGCGACCCCATAGACGGCAGCCCACCAGGCTCCCCTGTCCCTGGGATTCTCCAGGCAAGAATACTGGAATGGGTTGCCATTTCCTTCTTCAAGGTGTGAAAGTGAAAAGTGAAAGAGAAGTCGCTCAGTCGTGCCCAACTCTTATCGACCCCATGGACTGCAGCCTACCAGGCTTCTCCGTCCATGGGATTTTCCAGGCAAGAGTACTGGAGTGGGGTGCCATATGCTAATAGCTTCATCCAATAAGTGCATACTAAGTTGCTTCAGTCGTGTCTGACTCTGTGCGACCCTATGAATTATAGCCTGTCTGTCTCCTTTGTCCATGGAATTCTCCAGGCAAGAATACTGGAGTCTGTTGCTATGCCCTCCTGCAGGGGATTTTCCCAGTCCAGGAATCGAACTCCTGTCTCTTATATCTGCTGCTTTGGCAGGCAGGTTCTTTACCATTAGTGCTACCATAACTTCATCAATGCTTTTCAGAACTGTTTCTAATTTAGTGAATGAAAACAGAAAAAAGCAAGAAAGGTTAATTAAAATTCATTAATAGTCTGCAAAGCTACAAAGCACAAGGGAAGGAAGTGATAGGAAATAAAAACATCAAAATTTGATAGAAATAATAGTTTATGGAAATGTCTTGAGTTTGATTTCATTGTATCAGAGATTTGATAACACAAGGAAATATTAAGAGGGATACAGTAAGATCCTTTAAAACAATAACGTAGGACAAAATTTTAGAAGTATTAGGGCACTAGATGGTGAGTAGAAGCACCCAAATGGTGAAAGAGTTGAGGCTTATTTCTGTTTTTACCATATAATTCCTCTTAAAATTGACACTAGTTCCTATTACTTTCACTTTTAAATTTTTATTCTTAAGCTATTTTTCAAGTTAATTTGTTTTTTAATTGAAGGATAATTGCTTTACAGAATTTTGCTGTTTTCTGTCGAGCCTCAACATGAAGCTAGTTTTAATATTAGTGATATATCATAAGGTGGTTATTTGTCTTCAGTTACATCCTTTATTAGAAACTGTTGATTGTATATTTGAGAGCTGAATGTTTTCAAATAAAATTCTATCTCCAAATTTGAATAGGAATTAATTTAAAAGTGTCAGTGTAAAAGTTCACTGTATAGTAGCATTTATAGACCCTATCAGATCCATACATTTCTCTTCCTTTTTAAAAAAAATTTATTTTTAAAATTTATTTTTGGTTGGAGGATGATTGCTTTACACTGTTGTGTTGGTTTCTGCTGTACAATAATGTGAATCAGCCATATGTATCCATGTATCCCCTCCCTGCTGAGCCTCCCTCCCATCCCCATCCCACCCCTCTAGGTCATCACAGGACATGGAGCTGAGTTCCCTGTGCTATACGACAGCTTCTCACTAGCTACCTGTTTACACACGGTGTATATGTCAATGCTACTCTCTAAATTCTTCCCACCCTCTCCTTTCCCCACTGTGTCCACAAGTCCATTCTCTATGTCTAGACCAATAGTTTTGAACAGTGTATACTCTAATAGTTGGGTGTGGATTGTAGTAGTACCAACAGTAGGACATGCTGGTATCTAGCCAGAGGAGGGACAGGAATAGTAGTTCTGTAGGAATGGCCAGCTGTTACCTCTACACTCTCATACTCTTGGGTTTTTTCCTTTTTTTTTTTTTTTTTTTTGGCTGAGCCTGAGAATTAAATTGAGGTTAAGTGTAGCTCGACTGGTAAAGAATCTGCCTGCAATGCAGGAGACCCTGGTTCGATTGGGTTGGGAAGTTCTCCTGGAGAAGGGGTAGACGACCCACTCCAGTATTCTTGGGCTTCCCTGGTGGCTCAGATGATAAAGAATCCACCTGAAATGCAGGAGACCTGGGTTGGATCCCTGGGTTGGGTCGGGAAAATCCCCTGGAGGAGGGGATGGTTACCCACTCCACTATTCTTGGCTGGAGAATCCCATGGACAGACCAAGGGGTCACAAACACTTTCACTTCGTTCTAACCGCTCACCCCTGCCCCGTTTTGGTTAAAATGCTCTGCTCTCCACCATCAGGCTAGGAGATAAGAGAATTCATGTTGTAGTAGAGGATTTTTCATGGATTCGGCAGACTGCAAGGTAGAAGAGAATCAAGTTATTGAACGTATGTGTGTGTGTGTGTGCGCGAACAACAGTGACTTTCTCCAATCCAAAAGCACAATTTCCAGAAAACCTGAAGATTCCTGGAATGAAATGTGTCCTGAGTATGCCTGTAGCCCAGGACAGGTATGAATATATTTGCTGTGAATGGTGCAAGATGAGAAATGTTTGAGCCACTATTGGTAAGTTCTGTTGTTAACATCCTTCTATTCACTGAGGATGTCTAAAAATATTTATTAAATTCCAGTGTAAAAAATACTAGGCTAGAAAGACAGTGCATTAAAAAAAAATGGAATCAAGACCCAGTTCCTTCCTGAAGACAGCTATTAAACTAATGTGGAAGACAAGGACAGGAATAAGCTTACATATGGCACATTATCAGAGAAAGATCAATTTCCAAATGGGAATCAGGAAAGATGTCAGAACTTTATTGGCCTTTTTCTCTTTACTGTGTCATATTTATTTTTATTGAGGTGTATTGATATTTTGTATTCATGCATGCTAAGTCACTTCAGTCATGCCTGACACTTTGCAATTCTATGGACTGTAGCCAGCCAGGCTCTTCAGTCCATAGGATTCTCCAGGAAAGAATACTGGAGTGGGTTGCCATTTCATTCTCCAGGAGATCTTCCTGAACCAGGTCTTTTATGTTTCCTGCACTGTGAGTTGGGTTCTTTACCACAAGTGCCATCTGGGAAGCCCATTGATATTTTGGTGGTGGTTTAGTCACTAAGTCATGACCGACTCTTACGATCCCAAGGACTGTAGCCCTCCAGGTTTCTCTGTCCATGGGCTTCTCCAGGCAAGAATACTGGGGTGGGTTGCCATTTCCTTTTCCAGGGGATCTTCCCAACCCAGGAATCAAACCTGGATCTCCTGAATTGCAGGCAGATTCTTCACCTATTTAGCTATGAGGGAAGCTCCAATTGATATTTTACATAAAGGTAAATAAGGAGAGCTTAAGTATTAGAGTTCAATGTTATTTGACAGATGTATGAATCACATTATGTAACCCCCCACACAGAATATAACATGGGTTATATTCTAGAGAATTTAAAAATACACTTCAGTTTCTTCTTTTAACTCAGGAGTTAATTAGGATGGTGTTTTACAGTTTCTTATAGTCTGAATTTTTTTTTCTTGTTTACTTTCTACTAGTAAAATTTTGTACATATCATTTGTTTCATACAATTTCTACCTTTAATAATTTATTGAATTTTTGTGGAATATTTTATTATTATTTTTCATAAATATCCTCACGACATTTGGAAAGAAAAATATTTTGTATAGGTAAATTTCAAAATTCTGTATATATCATCATTAGTTGTTTTTATAGCAGTTAATTGGTTGAGTACTTATTGTATACTTACTACATCTTAAGTACTTCATACATATAAATTAATTTAATCATCACACAGTTATATCCTTTACTTTCTAATGAGAAAACTGAAACTGAGAAATGTCAAGCATATTGCCCAAAATCCAGCTAGGTAAGTGAGGGAAACACATGTGGTACCCAGGTTGTAGAACGCTTTAGGTCATATCCTTAACCATTTCCTTTGCACATATTTCTGTATTATTGTATTATTATTTTTATATTTTTATCTACAAAATAAACATATTAAATATATCAGTTGTTTTATATACTAAACTTGCTTCTTGAATGACCAAAGACTGAGAGAACTTGAAATGTTTCTTACCCTTATTATATTTTATCAGTTTTAGTTTCATTAGATTTTGCTGTTTTATTTTTTTTTAGTGCCTTGATATATTGCACAAAAAAGTTCACACCTTTCACAAACCCATTATGGATTTTACCTTTAAAGGATTAAGTGGGTTGACAAATATAAAATATCTGGCAATAGTAACCACTCTGAAAACTACTTATTATTACACAATGTCTTCTCCATTTTTAAGTTTCCGGTCTTGATTCTGTCTCCATGAACTATCACTTGCTTTTTATATTTTTTCTGGCGGTCTCCACTGGTCTTCCCCAGGGGCTTAGTGCTAAAGGATATGCCTGCAATACAGGAGATGCAAGAGACATTGGTTTGATTCCTGAGTCAGGAAGATAATCCTGGAGAAGGAAAAGGCAACCTGCTTCAATAGTCTTGCCTGGGAAATCCTATGGACAGAAGAGGCTGGTGGCTACAGTCAATGGGATTGCAAAGAATCAGACATGCCTGAGCATGAGCCCACATAGGTATCAGGCTTTGTATCTGCTTTTCTCTTGTATGTGTATCAGCTTGACTGGATATGGAATTCTTGGGTCATAGAATGATTTTGAACTCTGAAGACATTGCTCCATGAACCTCTGTCACTTAGTATTGCGGAAAACCTTGAGGCCAACTTGAAAGTTTACATTTTCCTTTTGTAAATCACTTAAATTCACCCTGGCCCTGACACCATGTTGATGCTTGTAAATTTTTTCCATCTGGTCTTGAACTTTAAAGATTTCACCAGGATATATCAGGTTTAAATTTTTTTTTAAGTAAATATGCCCTTTACGTTTGGAATTACATGGTTTTCTTCATCACAGATTAATTTCATTTTCTAATGTCTTTCATCTTATTTTATATTTTGACCAATAACATTACATTGGTTTCAGGTGTACAACTTAATGATTTGGTATGCACATATATTGCAAAATGATCATCACAGTAAGTCTAATCAACATCCATCATGACACACATTTTCAATTTTTCTCATGAGAATTTTTAAGATCTTCTCTCTTGGCAACGTTCAAATATACAATGAGGTATAATTAACTCTCGTCACCAAATGGTACATTACATCCCTGGGATTTTTTTTTTACTTTCTTTCTTTATGAATTTAATTTTGTTTGGCTGCACTGGTTCCTTGTTGCTGCACGTGGGCTTGCTCTGGTTGCAGCAAGTGGGGTCTTCTCTAGTCGTGGTATGCCGGCTTCTCACTGTGGTGGCTTCTCTTGCTCAAAACATGAGCTCTAGGATGCTGGCTCAGCAGTTGTGGCTTCCAGGCTCAGTTCTGTGGCATCTGGAATCTTCCTGGACGAGGGACGGAACCTGTGTCCCTCCCCTGCATTGGCAGGAGGATTCTTAACTCCTGGACCACCAGGGAAGTCCCCAGAACTCACTTATTTTATAATTGGAAGTTTGTTCCTTTTGACAACCTTCACTCATCATTTTTCTTCTTTTTTTTTTTTAATTTTTGCCGTTCCATCTGCTGAGTCTTTTCTTCTAGACTTCTTATAAAAATTATTTTAGATTTACTGGAGTTGTCTTACAAATTTTTTAATTTTTCTGACAATGTTTTCTATTTTCTCTAGAAGTTCTGGGAGAATTTCTCTAGCTTATTTTTCTAATCCATTGATTCTAATTCTACACAATCTCATCTTCTGCTTATGAACTCCATTGCATTAGGAAATTTAATGATCATATTTTTCATCCTAGAGCAACTCTTTCTGCTCTCAGATTATACCTATTTTTATGACTTCATGCTTTTATACTTAGTAGACAAAATGTTCTTTTGAGTCTTTTAGGAATTACATTTTAGAGATTTTCTAGTTTTTCCTGGCTTTTTTAAAGATGATATTTTTTTTCTATCTGTTCAGCTTAATTGCCTTTTTTTGAACTACTGAATTTTATAATTTTCTCTTTGCTGTATGTAAGGATATATAGGTAGAATGGAAAATGAGAGTGATTGGATAAGTAACTGGCAATGGAAATTGTAAGTGTGTCCATATTTGGAGACAGAGGATGAAATGGTTGGATGGCATCGCTGACTCAATGGACATGAACTTGGGCAAACTCCAGGAGATGGTGAGGAACTCCGAAGCCCGGTATTCTAGAGTCCATAGTGTTGCAAAGAATTGGAATGGCTTGGCGACTGAGCAACAACAACCTCATTTGGAGATTTATGTGATTTCTTGATTGTTTTGATCTAAACCAAGAAGAAAGGGAGGAACAAGGAGGAGAGAAGAGAGGGAAGGGAGAAAAAGAGGGAAAAAAGTAGAAAAGAAGGAAGGAAAGAAGGAGGAAAAAAAGAAGATAGAATTAGCTCTACTGTAGTTTTATACTGCCAAATTATAGGACCATTACCACAGAAGAGTAGGTATGAATTACAGCCAAGGGCAACCACATCAGGGAATTTTGCCCCTGTGCCACAGATAGTCTTTTCCCCCTTTGTTTGCTGGGATAATGTCCCTATTCTCTAGCTTGGAAGGCTTTTTTCTTTAGAGGCCAGCTGTGACACTGCCCCCATCCAACTTGGCCTGCTCGATAGTTCAAGTGTAACTGGGAGCAAAGTATGCAGAGTAATCTCACCCTCGTGAACTCTAGATTTGCAGTCTCCTCCACAAAACTTCTCCCACTGTCATGATGCCCATTTTTCACTCCAGGCTCTGCTGCTCTGTACTTAGGGTCAACTTATAAATGGTAAGTTGTCCATCAGTTCTTCCAATAGAGTCCCAATAGAGCAATATATTCTGCAGAAATTGCTCAACTTTCTCTCCCAATAGTTTGGTTTCCTTCCCTTATTTTCAGGGCTGATCCAGATTTTCCACCATTTTTGAATTCCTTTGGACTTTCCTTAGGGAATCTGGGAGAATGAGAAGCTAAATGCAAAGATTCAGACCAGAAGTCTATCTTTTTAATTTTCTGTTCAAATAGCTTATTTTCAAGCATTGTATCACAAGTACCACTCTATCAAATCAATGAAGCATGTTGATACATCTGATTTCTGTGATTCTAAACTCTTGTCTACAGACTAGCAGCTCTGGAAACACCTGTTTTATGCATGGAGATTCTCAAGTCCCACCATAAATAATTCTAACAGAGTACATTTTAGTCTTTTTGTTATGAGAACAAATGTAAATTTAATTTTCTTTTAAGATTTCATGACAGTTGTTAAGGTAACTGGAGACCCCCTGAAATGTGGCAACAAGAAATTATTGCTCTAACTGTAGGATGGTTGTAGCTACATCTGAAGAGGGCACTGTGTGAAAATGAGATAGTAATCCCCTACAAAGACTTTGCCAGAATTCTTAGATCTGGAGAACTAATTTCATCATGTGTTGGTGATTATTTAGGCAAATCCCATTGTGCCTTTTTGAGATTATAGTTAAGGTAGAAATGGAAAGAAACAGCTGGAGGCTTTGCAACTACTTTCATGAGCAGGATGTTCCAGGCCAGGGGGGGTGGGTGGCATTTTATAAGAATTTAGAAATTAAAAATGTTCTATTTCATGAATATATTTTTAATAGTGTTACTTAGAAATTTCAATACTGGCTTTATTCTCTAGGGTGACAAGCACAGATACACCTATTACTAACAATTTAGTTGACACTCTGGCTTTATTTGGAGAAAGAAGGGTTGGCCATTTAGAATAATTCATAATTCAGATCCACTGATATCAATTGCTTAGAATGGTGTATGCAAATACAAGAAAATAGAACTTGTTTTAAAACTTTTTTAACTTAGGAACTCAGCCCTCTGGCATTTAATCATCTGGTTCCCCTTCTCTTGCCAGCCAAAACTAACAGCCAGAGCTCCTTAAGAAGAGGGATTAGATGTGAAATCCTGATACATCTCATTCAGTTTGAGTTCTGTATGAAGAACAGAGGGACATTTGTTGTCCATCTGTCTTTGAAAGAAATGGGAGACTTTGGTGATAGCACTGTAGGCAATGTAATAGAAGGTTCTGAATCTATTTTGTGTTATGTTTTTATACAAACTTCAATCCCATTATACAGATATATACCACTCTGTGCTCTGAAATCACCAAAATAAACTTGCTTAAGGCTTCTTTATAATTCTGGGCTAACTAAACAATAACAGCCACATCTCAATGGTCTGTGTGATTATACACACAAACTGCAGGTTTTCTGTTAGGTTTACCACTCCCCTAGGAACTTTAAATCTCTCTGTAGCCAGCCTCTAATTTCTTCTCAGTCTTATTCTGTTTATAAGTGCAACCTGGGATTCAAAGCAGAAAAGCATTTGCAGGATTTAGAGATTTAGAACTCCACTTATGAGCACAAAAGACATTAAATGCAAATCCTTTGTGTAGATCATTGCATTAAGATGAGAACAAAAAACATTTATTAAATTTAATTATAGAAGGTGAACATACAAAATAGATGGAAAAAGAGCAATGGAGACATTAAGCAAAAGTCAAGGATAACTGCACAAAAGGCATATAGAACAACAGCAAGAATATGTGTGAGGATCTGCCCAGTGTTTCGAAGCCACTGGGTCATCCTAAGACACGGTGTTCGCACACTGTGGCCTTTGGCACTATGTTGGTTTTCTATTTCCACAAAACAAATTGCCATAGATTGAGCAATTGACCACGATATTGATTTATTATCTTGTAGATCCAGTAGATGAGCAATCTGGCATATTTCAGTTTAGTTTCTGGCATGTTCAGTTTAGTTTCTTGTTCAGTGTCTCACACTACAGAAATCAAGGGCTTGCCTGGCTGCATCCTCATCTGGGGGCTCAACAGGGGAAATCCACTTCCAAGCTCCCTCAGGTTGTTGGTAGAAGCCATTCTTGCATCTGTATAACTGAGATCCACATTCTCTTCCAAGCTGTTGGTCAGGGTTACTCTCAACAGCTAGGAGCTGCCTTCCATACCCCAATGGTTCCTTCCATAGGCTTCCGTAACATGACAGCTTACTTCTTCAAAGCCAGTCTTAAAGTTTCACTTGATTAGGTCCAGTCCACCAATGCTAATTTCCCTTTATTTTTTTTAATAAAAAAGATTTTATTTTATTATCTTCAGAGAAAACATAAAGCAAGACATAGTAATATCAAAAGAAAAAGAATGATGAAGGCATAATAATTCACATCTAACTTTTGTGCAATGACTTTTTGAATTCTAGTGAGAGGTGAAATGTAGACAGACCATAGGCCCCTTCCAATGATAATTTCCTTTTGAATTAACTCAAAGCCAATTCATTAGGGACTTTAATTACATCTTCAAAATCCCTTCACCTTTGCCATTCTATGGAAACTAATCACAAGATTGATAATTTATACTAATCACAGATTCCAATGGCACTCCAAGAGGAAATTATACAAGGCTTATAAACCAGGGGACAGGAATTTGGGGGAATCATCTGAGAATGCTGCTATAGTATTTATAGCCTTGCATGCTTGCTCAGTCTCTTCAGTTGTGTCTGACTCTTTGTGACCCTGTGGACTGTAGCCTGCCAGGCTCTTCTGTCCATGGGAATTCTCCAGGCAAGAATACCGGAGTGGGTTGCCATGACCTTCTCTAGGGGGTCTTCCTGACTGAGGGATTGAACCCTTGTCTCTTATGTCTCCTGCATTGGTAGGTGGGTTCTTTATCACTAGTGCTACCTGGGAAGCCCTTCAGTTCAGTTCTCTTCAGTTCAGTCACTCCATTGTGTCCGACTCATTGCGACCCCATGGACTGCAGCACCCTACGCTTCCCTGTCCATCACCAGCTCCAGGAGCTTACTCAAACTCATGTCCATTGAGTTGGTGATGCCATCCAACCATCTCATCCTCTGTTGTCCCCTTCTCTTCCTGCCTTCAATCTTTTCCAGCATCAGGGTCTTTCCAAATGAGTCAGTTCTTCATACCAGGTGGCCAAAGCACTGGAGTTTCAGCTTCAGCATCAGTCCTTCCAATGAATATTTGGGGTCGATTTCCTTTAGGATTGACTGGTTTGATTTCCTTGCTGTCCAAAGAGTCCCTAATTAGATGTTAAAAGTCCTTTGAAGCTGCTAGATGAGATAGGGGAGATAAACTGTCCTGGTCAGGTGGCCCCAGGTACTGTGTGAAAAAAACAAGAAAATTTGTTTTCCTAGAACACTAATTTTAACTCAGAATACATTTCTCTGTAGAAACAAGGTTTTAGAAAATGCTGTGGTTACTAAGTTATGCTACAAATTCTTTAACCAAAAAACCCCCATAATGTAGAATAAATGCATTTATATTTAAAATGTAAATGCATTTATATTTTTCATAAATGCAGAATAGTTCAAAATAACTGCATGTCTATGTTACATGTCTACCATCTCTTATTTTTGGAGATTTGACCTAGGTATTTTGGAGATTTGAGTCAGGATATTCTGTTTTGAAGTGTAAATTGTTATCCTACATTCTAAAGTTATTTTTGGGGTAAGAGTTAACTACTGTGGAAATCAGTTTGGCTGTTCCTTGTATGACTCAGCAATTCCACTCTTAGGTATATACTCGAGAGAATTGCAAACAGGTGTTCAACCAAAAATTTGTACATGAGTATTTATAGCAGAACTATATACCAGGGCCAAAAGGTGGAACAAACTCAATGGTGATGAGCTAATGAATGGAAAAATAAAATGTGTTATGTTTATACAATGCAATGTTACTCCAACTTAAAAAAGGATGAATGAAATTCTGACCTTAGCTGCAATATGGATGAATCTTAAAAATATATTTTTCAAAATTTCATAACTGAAAGCCATATATAAAAGACTACAGACTACATGATTCCAGGTATATGAAATATCCAGAAGAGACAAATACATATAGACAGAAATGGATTACTGAAATATAAGATACTCATTTAGGGTTGAGGAAATTGGGGATAGGGAGATGGTAGCTAAATGGTATAGGATTTCTCTTTGTGGTGACAAAGATGTTCTAAAATTGCTGGGGTGGTAGTTGCATATGTTTGTGAATATACTGAAAACCATGGCATTACATTCTTTAAATGGGTAAATTGTAAGGCATGTGAATTATATCTCAGTAAAGTTATTAATAGATAGAGTTAATAACCACTAAAAGGAAATCATGTTGCATGAACAGAGGTAAAGTATGAACTTCAGACCATTTTCTCAAAGCACAAGAAAGATGTGGAGCTCCTTTATGATAGAGTGACTTGTGCCTGTTGAAATCTTTTTCAATCACTGCAAATATACATAAAAAAAAATCATTTAGCTATTTGGCTGCTCTGGGTCTTAGTTGTGGCACGTGAGATCTTTGATCTTCATAGAAGCAGCATGCAGGATTTCTTTCTTTCTTTTTTTGGTTGCAGCATGCAAGCTATTAATTTCACCATACAAAATCTAGTTCCCTGACCCTAGATCAGACCCATCCCCCTGCACTGGGAGTGCTGAGTCTTAACCACTCGACCACCAGAGATGTCCTATTTTAGTTTTTGATCTAAAGAGCTTTAATAAGTCTATACTGTCTCTTAGTCAAATTGAAAGAACTCTCTTGAGAGGCATGTGCAGGCTCTGATCTTAGACTCCAAAGAGAACAATAACTCACCTTTGCAGTTTGAGATTATTTTCTTGTTTCTCTTACTGCAAAGCATTTTCATGTGGAGGGTTGAGGAGAGGGTGAAGGTGGTTGCTTACAGTAAGTTTCTGAGGCATCCTTGGGCAGCTTCACAGTAGCTATAAAGTCAAACTTCAGGTATCTTGGCCATAGGAGAAAGAGAAGTTGTGTTCTGGAATTTTGTAGAGCTAAACTGGACTAACAACTTTGAGGGAGAAGGGAGAGAAAAGAAAAGAAAGCCAATAGCAATGGGAAAGTGTGAAGGGAGGAGTGTTATATGTGTTCTCGTTATGGAGTGTTCTCCATGTTAAATATTTGCCACAGCTACTTAGTGAATTTGATGATGTCATTTCCATTTTATAGATAAGAAGAGGAAAGCCTGCAGAGAGGGTGACAGCAATGGTGGAGATGTAACTTAATCTCAGGTATTTAGATTCCTTAAGGCTTCATCCTTCCTTCTCTTCTCTTTTCATTCTGCATCAGTGATTCTCAATGGGAGGTGATTTGGGGCCATGTCTGGAGACATTTTTGGTTGTGGCCACTGGATGGTGGGAAAATTACTGGCTTCTAGTTGCACAGAGGTGTTCCCTGGTGATTCAGTGGCAAGGAATCCTCCTGACAATGGAGAGTTCAATCCCTGGATTGGGAAGATCCCCTGGAGAAGGAAATGGCAACCCACTCTAGAATTCTTGCCTGGGAAATCCCAAGGACAGAGGAGCCTGGCAAGCTAGAGTCCTTTTAGCCACACAAGAGTCAGACATGACTTAGTGACTAAACAATGACAGCAGTGGCATAGAGGCCAGCTAAATGTCCTGGAACACAGAGCACAGCATTCTACAGCAGAGAATTCTCTGACCTCAAATCTCCATGGTGCTAAAAATGAGAAATTCTACTCTATACATAGCCTAATAGCTTGCTAACGTACATGTGTCCAGCAAAATTCCATAGATGTTTCTAGTGTCCACATTTATATTTCCAGGCCAAATGTCTATCAAGAGCTTTGGACTTACAGATGAAGCCATTTTCTAGAAATGTCACCTCATCTATTCTCAAACTCAAAAATATTTAGTCAACACATATTTGGTCAATATTTAGATTTGCAATTGTGGTGTTAATAACACAACTTTGGTTTACAGTGTATTCCTCTGAATCAGGATATAAATAAAGTGTAGACGTTGATACCAGTAGGTATGCCCCTGAATATGCTTCCATCTTATTATCTTTATTTTTTTTAATGTAGGTTGATTTTGCAGATTGTAACCTGTGTTGTTCTAAACATCTTATATATTAGTAATTTCTGCAGATTTTATTAGAGGTTTGGTTAGATTCAACTTTAACTTTTCAAATTAATTCACGGGGCATGTTATGTTCTTCTACCAAGAGGTACTTGCAGGTTTTTTGTTTTTCTCTGTGGTTTTGGCAGCTATTTCTGATCAATACCTAACTCTGTTAATTCAAGTGGTGAGGTACTAATTAAATAATCCCTTCCTCATTTATTAGTTGGTTTATTTCTTTAAAGAGAAACTTTTTCTCATCTAGTAATGGTTACCTCTTGGTACATTTCATATGGGAAAGGCAAGGAAAATGCTTTATTCTTTCTTTTTATTTAATAATAGTCAAAATAATTTTCCGGTTCTATAAAGTGGCTACCAATTAGCTTTGTTGCAATATCATTGTAGACATATAGACAAACTTATTTGACATGTTTTAATCCATTTAGTTATTATAATTATTGACACTCCAATTGTCTCCTCCTTCGTGAGTGAGAGCCTTTTCAACTTGGCTCCTTAGTCCCTCCAGATGGACTAAGTTTCATACACTGGATTGTGGTGTCTTCATCTATCTGATTCTGTTTGATTTATGGTTTTTGTAAACCTTCCCTATTTACGTTTTGAAGATGGAATTTCTTATTGCTCCTGAAGGTGTTACTGATTTATTCTTTAAAACAATATATTCTGGTCCCAGAAGGGAAAAGGTATCAGAAAAATGAGTCAGAAAATGCAGAAGTCTGTTGTCTTGATGTAATTTCTCTCTCTCTCTTTTTTTTTTTTAATTAAAATTTCAGTTTGATTGAGGTATAGCTGACAGACAAAGTTCTAAGATATTTAAAGTGTGCCTCGTGGAGATTTAATCAGTACCTCAACATTATGAAAGGATTTTCCTCATCTAGTTAATTAACACATCCGTCATCTCTCATATTTGTATTTTTGTGGGGTTGAGGTGAGAACATTTGTTTCACTCTCGTGTTGTGGTTGTTCAGTCACTTGAGTCAGGTCTGACTCTTTGCGACCCTGTGGACTGTAGCTTGCCAGGCTCCTCTGTGCATGGAATTCTCCAGGCAAGAATACTGGAGTGGGTTGCCATACCCTCCACCAGGGATCTTCCAGACTCAGGGATTGAACCAGCATCTCTCATGTCTCCTTCACTGGCAGGTATGTTCTTTACAGCTAGCACCAGCTGGGAATCCCCTTCACTCTCTTAGAATAAAGCAAAGAGAGAAGGGGATGGCATAGAATGAGATGGTTAGATAGCATTACTTGGCTCAGTGGGCCTGAATTTGAACAAACTCCAGGGGATAATGGAGGACAGAGGAGCCTGGCGTGTTGCAGTCCATGGGGTCACAAAGAGTTGGACACGAATGAGTGACTGTACAACTCTGAGCAGATTTCAATTATATAATACATTATCGACTAGTCACCATGTCTTGGTCTAATTTCTGACAGAGCTTTCTAAAATGTAAATCAAATTATGTCATTTCCATGACAGAAGCTTGTAATGGCCTGTAGCTCCCATCAGAACCAAGTACAAACTCCTTTATTTATATTATTATTTTTTGAATTAATTAGTTTTAATTGGAGGATAATTACAATGTTGTGGTGTTTTTTGCCATACATCAACATGAATCAGTTACAGGTGCACATGTGTCCCCCCCATCCTGAACCCACTTCCCACCTCCCTCCCCACTCCATCCCTCTGGGTTGTCCTAGAGCACCGGCTTTGAGTGCCCTGCTTCACGCATCAAACTTGCACTGGCCATCTATCTTACATGTGGTCATTTACATGTTTCAATGCTATTCTCTCAAATCATCCCACCCTTGCCTTCTCCCACATAGTCCAAAAGTCTATTCTTTACATCTGTGTCTCTTTCACTGCTTTGCATATAAGATTGTCAGTACCATCTTTCTAAGTTCCATATATATGCATTAGTATACTTTATTGGTGTTTCTACCATTTCACACTGTATAATAAGCTCCAGCTTCATCCGCCTCATTAGAACTGACTAGAATATGTTCCTTTTTATAGCTTAGTAATACTCCATTGTGTATATGTACCACAAATTCCTTATCCATTTGTCTGCTGATGGACATCTAGGTTGCTTCCATGTCCTAGATATTGTAAACAGTGCTGCAGTGAACGCTGAGGTACATGTGTCCCTTTCAATTCTAGTTTCCTTGGTGTGTATGCCCAGTAGTGGTATTGCTGAGTCATATGGCAGTTTTATTTCCAATTTTTAAAGGAATCTCCACACTGTTCTCCATAGTGGCTGTACCAGTTTGCATTCCCACCAATAGTGTAAGAGAGTTCCCTTTTCTCCACACCTTCTCCAGCATTTATTGTTTACAAGTTTTTTTTATGGTGGCCATTCTGATCAATGTGAGATGATACCTCATTGTGGTTTTGACTTGCATTTCTCTTATAATGAGAGATGTTGTGCATCTTTTCGTGTATTCATTAGTCATCTGTATGTCTTTTTTGTAGAAATGTCTGTTTAGTTCTCTGGCCCACTTTTTGATTGAGTTGTTCATTTTTCTGGTATTGAGCTGCTTATATATTTTAGAGATTAATTCTTTGTTGGTTGTGTCCTTTGCTATTATTTTTTCCAATTCTGAAGGCTGCCTTTTCACCTTGTTTATAGTTTCCTTCATTGTGAAAAAGCTTTTAAGTTTAATTAGGTCCCATTTGTTTATTTTTATTTTTATTTCCATTACTCTGGGATGTGAGTCATAAAGGATCTTGCTGTGATTTTTGTCAGAGCCTGTTCTACCAATGTTTTCCTCTAAGAGTTTTATCATTTCTGGTCTTACATTTAGATCTTTAATCCATTTTGAGTTTATTTTTGTGTATGGTGCTAGAAAGTGTTCTAGTTTCATTCTTTTACACATGGTTGACCAGTTTTCCCAGCACCACTCATTAAAGAGATTGTCTTTTCCACTGTATATTTTTGCCTCCTTTGTCAGATATAAGGTGTCCATAGGTTTGTGGATTTATCTCTGGGCTTTCTATTTTGTTCCATTTATCTATATTTTTGTCTTTGTGCTGGTACCATACTGTCTTGATGACTGTAGCTTTGTAGTATTGTCTGAAGTCAGGAAGGTTGATTTCTCCAGTTCCATTCTTCTTTTTCAAGATTGCTTTGACTATTCAAAGTTTTTTGTGTTTACATACAGATTGTGAAACTATTTGTTCTAGTTCTGTGAAAACTAGTTTATTAGTTTGATTAATATATGCCTTGGGGTGTTTGACCTTGAGTTTATCCTGTTTGGGACTCTCCGGTTTTTTTGGACTTGAATGGCTATTTCCTTCCCCATTTTAGGGAAGGTTTTGACTATTATCTCCTCAAGTATTTTCTCATACCCTTTCTTTTTGTCTTCTTCTTCTGGGACACCTATGATTAGAATGTTGGGGCATTTAACATTGTTCCAGCAGTCTCTGATGTTGCCCTCATTTCTTTTTATTCTTTTCCCCTCTCTACTTCATTTATTTCCACCATTCTATCTTCCACCTCACTTATCTTCTCTTCTGTCTCAGTTATTCTACTGTCGGTTCCCTTCAGAGTGTTTTTAATCTCAGTTATTGCATTGATCATTACTGATGGACTCTTCTTTATTTCTTCAGGTCCTTGTTAAGCATTTCTTGCATCTTCTCAATCCTTGTCTCCAGTTTATTTATCTGTGACTACATTTTGTTTTCAAGATTTTGGATCATCTTTACTATTATTATTCTGAATTTTTTTTTTCAGGTAGACTTCCTATCTCCTTTTTTGTTTGGTTTGCTGGGTGTTTATCATGTTCCTTCACCTGCTAAATATTTCTCTACCTTTTCATTTTGTTTAGATTGCTGTGTTTGGGGTGCCCTTTCTGCAGGCTGCAAATCATGGTTCCTCTTAATTGTGGATTCTGCTCCCTGTGGGTGGAGTTGGACCAGTGACTTGTCAAGGTTTCCTGGTTGGGGGAACTTGTGTCTGTGTTCTGGTGGGTGGAGCTGGATCTCCCCTCTCTGGAGTGCAATGAAGTGTCCAACAGTGAGTTTTTGGGTGTCTATGGGTTTTGTATGGCTTTGGGAAGCCCATCTTTTAATGCTCAGGGTTATGTTCCTGTTTTGCAGGAGAATTAGCCTGATGTGTCTTGCACTGGAACTCGCTGGCTCTAGGGTAGAACCTTGTTTCAGTGCAGGTATAGAGACTTTTGGGTGGGCTCTTGTCTATTAGTGTTTTCTGGAGTCAGGAATTCTCTGATGTTCTAAAGTTCTGGAGTTGAGCCTCCAACTTTTGGGTTTCAGTCCTCTTCTTACAGTAGCCACAAGACTTCTCCATTCATACAGCACAGAAGATAAAACCACTCAGTTAGTAGTGAAACAACTCTCCACAGCCAGGAATACCCAGAAAGATTCACAGAGTTATATAGAGAAGAGAAGAGCAAGGAGCGAGATAGAGGTGACCCGGAGGAAGATTCACAAAGGGAGAGAGCAATCAAGCCAGTAATCAAATCCCTAAGTGCTTTCCACAGCCAGGAACACCCAGAGAGATTCACAGAGTTATATAGAGATGAGGAGAGGGAGGAGGGAGATAGAAGTGACCCAGAGGAGAAAAGAGAGAGTCGAAAGGGGAGAGCAATCAAGCCAGTAATCAAATATCCCTAAGTGAAAATGGATACTGAAGGTTAGATTCTTAAAGGTACAAAATTGAAAACAAATATCAAAAAGCAAAGATTATAAAACTAGAATAGAGGTTAGACTCTAAAAAAGTACAATATAAAAATACAAAACAAAATCAATCTCAAAAATTAAAAAATATATATATGGAATATGTTTTAAAAAATAGTTTTTTGTTTTTTTTTTTTTTAAAGAAAGGTAATAGTAGGCTGGACTTCCCTGGTGGCTCAGATGGTAAAGCATCTGCCTACAATGCTGGAGACCCACGTTCAATTCTTGGGTTGGGAAGATCTCCCGGAGAAGGAAATGGCTACCCACTCCAGTGTTCTTGCCCGGAAAATCCCATGGATGGAGGAGCCTGGTAGGCTACAGTCCATAGGGTCACAAAGTCACGACTGAGTGACTTCACTTTCTTTTCTTTCTTTAATAGTAGGCTATAAAAATGAAAGTTAAAGGAATAATAAAGAAATAAAATTTTTTTAAATTAAAGAGTGATAATAGTAAAAATATATCTAGGAATTTCTCTGGAGCTGTTGTGGGTAGTGTGGGGTCAGTTCAGTGTCAGGTAGTCTGTGAATGTGCCAGGGGTCACTGTGCAGTGTTAGGGCCTTTCTCGGGAAAGGTCCTTTTTACTTGTCTCTCTGGTGATCCCATGGTTTGGGTTGCTATGTCACATTAGACCCTTCAGATTTTCCTCAGGGCATTCAAGCCCGGTCCTTATGCTAAGAACCTAGGATGCAACCCAGCCTCCCTGCCCAGCCCCAACTCGGTAGTGGCACATGCAAGCATCTGGGCCACTTCTCCACTGGTATTTGTGGTTAGGCACATATTCTGTGTTTTTATTTTTCCCTTTTGGTTATGGTGCCCTCTGAGATTCCAAAGCTCCCCACTGACACACCTGTGAGAGGGTTTCCTATTGTGTGGAAACTTCTCCTTTTCCACAATTCCCTGTCCAGGATGGGTCTCTATCAGTAAGACCTTTGTCTCTGTTTTTGTCTTTTATATTTTGTCCTATCTCCTTTTGAAGAGATTGGGCTGGTTTTCTGGGTGTCTGGTGTCCTCTGCCAACATTCAGAAGTTGTTTTGTGGAAGTTGCTCAACATTCAAATGATCTTTTGGTAAATTTATGGGGGAGACAGTGGTCTTCCTGTCCTATTCCTCCACAATCTTCAGACCACTCTCAACCAAATACAAGCTCCTTAAAGGGCCCCTCATACTCTGAGTCCTGCTCCATTTTTTCTTGTCTGACTACTCGATCTCGTTAAACCTCAGCCACCTGGAATCTCTTGTAGTTTCCCAAACTTGCCACTGTTCCTCCAGATTATTTATTATTTTTTCTGCTCATTGTGCTCTTTCTGCTTGATCGCTTAGAGTACTCTCTACCTCTTACCTTTGTCTGCTTGATTTCTAGTCCTCCTTGGGTGTTACCTTAGATATTATTTTCTCTACGGAGTCTTCTCTGAACAAGGTGTCTGTTTCCCCTAGTTTCCCTGGGACAGATCTAGTTTATGCCTGATGAAGACCTATCACTGAATGTCTGTTTTTAATGCCCTCTTTCACTCTCACATGGTGGCTCAGACGCTAAAGCGTCTATCTACAATGCGGGAGACCTGGGTTTCATCCCTGGGTTGGGAAGATCCGCTGGAGAAGGAAATGGCAACCCACTCCGGTACTCTTGCCTGGAGAATCACATGGACGGAGGAGCCTGGTAGGCTACAGTCCATGGGGTCGCAAAGAGTCGGACACGACTGAGTGACTTCACTTTCACTTTCACTCTCACAAGGGTGCTATTTTGTATGATACATTATTCTATCATCATATCTCTGAACGCATAATTCCAGAACTGTGTTTTGTGCCGCTCTTGTGGCTTCCCATGGCACTCTTATATTGCACCTAGTATTTTTTCACAAGCAATTACAATATCCCATTTATTGTTTACCCTTGTTATACATTGAATTTTGCCCCCCGCCCCAAATTCATATATTGAAACTTTAAGCCCCAATGTAACTGTATTTGGAGACAGGGCCATTAAAGAGGTAATTAAGTTTAATGAAATCACAGGGGAGCCTTAATCTAATGGGATGGTGTCCTTATAAGAAGAGGAGGAGATACCTGAGATGCATGCACACAAGGAAAGACCAGATGAGGACACACCAAGAAGGCAATCAGCCACAAGCCAAGGAGAGAAGACTCAGGAGAAACACGGTGGCATTTTAATTTTGAGTTTCTAGCCTCTAAAACTGTGAGAAAATTAATTTCTCTTGTTGAAGCCACTTAGTCTGTGGTATTTTTCTATGCCAGCCCTAACAAATTATCCGTATTCGTCACCGCATCAGTTTATTCATTTTTGAAATCCCTACCACCAGCTGTGGTGGTGTGTTCTCAGTGAGCACTATCTCATCAGGATTCAGAGAAAGAAACCCACGAAGAATGATATATCAGTTCAGTCACTCAGTCGTGTCTGACTCTGTGACCCCATGGATTGCAGCACACCAGTTCATGATATATATATAGCGAGGAATTTATTTCGGGGGAGTTGACCTTGTATATCAATAACTGTGGGAGCCAGTTAAAGAGTTGACCAAAGTCTGTTGTTTTTACATATGAGTTAGGAAGGGAGGCACTTGGGGAAGACGATGACAAGCAAGGGGGAACTGGAACCCCTGGGGATGAGACTGGAACTCATAAGAATGGGCTAGAGCCCCTCTTGGTCTGTCCATCTCCAGTTGCAAGGTGCAGATGACCTGTAATGGCAGCTGGAGTCCTTTGACACAGATCTAAGCATTCACCTGTTCCGTGGTTGGAGAAGCTGAGATGGGGAACAAGAGGAGTAATGGACAGAGATCTGACTGTCCAAGCTGCGCACCCCCCCTGCCCCCCGTCATGATGAACTGGCAGGTGGTACTACGTGTGAGTTGCAGTTGTTCCCACTAGAGAAACTGCACAGATCTTCCACATATTAAAGAAAAACAAAACTGCTTCTTCCACTTTTCAGGTATTATGCAAACATTACTTGTGGTCCATATGTAAGTTGCTCAGTCGTGTCCAACTCTTTGAGACCCCATGGACTCTGGCCCACCTGGATCCTCTGTCTGTGGGGATTCTCCAGGCAAGAATACTAGAATGGGTTGCCATGCCCTCTTCCAGGGGATCTTCCCAACCCAGGGATCGAATCTTCACCTCTTCTGTCTCCTACATTGGCAGGCAGGTTCTTTACCACTACAGCCACCTGGGAAGCCCACTTGTGGCCCATACTAACTTGAAATTGTACAGTGAAGAGAATTCTTGGAAAGGTGGTTCCATGTTAACTAAGCTGACACAGTATGAATCCTTTATAGGCACTGGGGGTGGTTTAGTTGCTCAGTCGTGTCCGACTCTTTAGTGACCCTTTGGACTATAGTTCACCAGGCTCCTCTGTGTGAAATCTCCTTAGGATTTCTTAGGCAAAAGTACTGTAGTGGGTTGCCATTTCCTTCTCCAATACAGGCGCTGCTGCTGCTGCTGCTGCTAAGTCACTTCAGTCGTGTCCGACTCTGTGCGACCCCATAGACGGCAGCCCACCAGGCCCCATCCCTGGGATTCTCCAGGCAAGAACACTGGAGTGGGTTGCCATTGCCTTCTCCAATGCATGAAAGTGAAAAGTGAAAGTGAAGTTGTTCAGTCAAGTCTGACTCTTAGAGACCCCATGGACTGTAGCCCACCAGGCTCCTCCGTCCATGAGATTTTCAGGCAACAGTACTGGAGTGGGGTGCCATTGCCTTCTCTGAATACAGGAACTAAACATTGTTAAATAAAAAGTGATACTGAAACTAGTAACATCATCACAGTGTCATGTTCTTTCTCCTGGAATGGAGAGGGCCCTGAGAACCCACTTAGCACCTAGTCTAGGAATTTCATGTATCAGTCTTCTGGGAGCAATAAAAAATCTTAGTATGAGGTTGGTACTTTATAACTAAAATAATGGGGAGGGATCACGCATATTAGATAAAATGCTTCAGAAGAAGATTGAGTCATGATAGCTAGTTATAGGGTTAATTTATAATGTAGCTAAAATATAGAAGACTGCCAGAGAAGAATATCAAGTCATGGTCTTTGCTACACATTCATCCTGAAATTAATGTGATTACAGATGACCTGGTTTGTGAAATTAGCCCGATTACTTTTTTTTGGTTTTGATTTTGCCTCTTCCATCTGTGATTGTCTTTTCACTCAGTCAGCATGAACTAAAGAGGAAAATTTCTGAAGTAGGTAATATACTGTGACATTGAAACATTGTGTTCTCTCGATTTCCTGGGGACCCCTAGTTTGAAGTGGAACAAAAACCGCCATTGCTGTTGATTACTACATTGAAGGACAATGTAGGCTTCAAAACATTAGCTCACCAGAATGATTTATTGCCTTAGCATCTAAACAATGCTCTGTAACTGGTGACTGCAGGTTCTAGATAAGTGATCATTTGCATGAAAACTGCTCAATTCCTTTATCTCTGAGACACAAAGACCCCATCAACATGGGAGATTTTTCTGTTTTGCTGGCCAGGGTCATTTCAGAAACCACCTCAGGATGGTGGGTCTGTCATTCACTCTTACATCTTCCACTTGGTCTTGTTGGAGGGGAGGTATAGTTGCTGGAGACAGAAGTGCACATTCAGGTTTAACCAAGTGATGCTTTAAGGACTGAATAACAAGTGAATTATTTTGAATAATTATGAATTATTTTGGCAAAATGTCTGCAGTGGAATAATTCAGTAAAATACTATTGTAATAGAGTAAGATTTTATTTATCCAATTAAATCTTGGGCATTGTTTTTCTTTAATGTGCATGATTGGCAGGTTTTACCAACGTTTCTCTTTTAATTGGTTTTGACTATGAAGAATGATTTTTTTTTTAATTCTTTCTAGCTGCTTCACTAGAATTGAAGGGAGAATAAAATGACCCATGACCCTCCTCTCTCCTCCTGATGAGGTAAAAGTCACAAAACCAGAAATACACATGGATATTGTTGACTATTTCTTTTAATACAAACATAAGGATGATAAACAACTCTTTGTCCTCAACTAATTCCATATAGTTATGCATGGATGCTGTATGTGGACTTGGCAATTATATAAGAGGAATTTGCATCCTCTAAAAGTGAAGAGATAGGAGGGAAATGAGCTGAAATAACAGAAATGAGAAAATGGTAATAAATCACATACCATAATCGGAAAGATAAATCAGTGGCAAGGATCTAACAAGTCTCTAAAGGTCCATAAAACTCCTTGCTCGCTGCCAGCATTGCAAAGAAAGGTATCCCATCAGGTCATGCTTCTCTGGGTCTTGTAAGAAATGTTGCAGCTCACCTCTCTCTCCTCCCAGCTCATCAACTCTCATCGCTCTTAGAAATTAAATGAGCTCTCTCTCCCCGGTACTCATTTGGTCACCGAAAAGTAGAGACTCACTTGAACCACAAGAGGGCGCTGTCTTCCTTGAAAAGGAAGATGGCCATCTAACTTGTATACTCAAACCGTAAACTTGGAATGGCACAAGAAAAAGCCAAGCGGGACCTCAAATTAACCATTGCAGTTTTCAAAAATGTTTTAGTGTCTGCAGAGGGGCCCTGCCCCTGGGGAGTCTGACCTTTCCAAGATCCTGAGAGAGATGTGGCAGATATGGCCTCTGTCACATAAATATGCTTTGAACTACCCGAGTGGACTTCAGTGATGGCTTGAAGAAAGAAAGCTTCAGGCTGAAGAAAGCACAGTGACAGTTCAGATCCTGAAGGCCAATTGCCACAAGCTCCCGTGGAATTTGTAACTCCTGCTTTATGGTTATTCTGGAGAACTTCACATTTTGACATTTTAAACCTTTAGATGTTTAGAAAAGACCCTGATGCTGGAAAAGATCGAAGGCAGGAGAAGAGGACGACAGAGGAAGAGATGACTGGATGGCACCACTGACTCAATGGACATGAGTTTGAGCAAGGTCCGGGAGTTGGTGATGGACAGGAAATTCTGCAGTCCATGGCATTCTTCAGTCCGTGGGTTCACAAAGAGTCGGACAGGACTGAACAACTGAAGCAAGATGTTTGAAAAGAATGAGCATGAAGTGACATGGACACATACACAAACACATTCATATACACACAGACACATCGTCATTTAATTCTCATGATTTATGAAGGAGGTGTTTGTGTTCTCATCTTACATACATAGAATCATACTTGGGTAAATTAATTCATTTCTTCAACTACTAAGTAAAAAAAGCCAAGAGTTTTACTCAGTTCAGGTGCTTTTTCTTTTACTTAAGTATCCTATGGAAATACCCAGAATTTTGGAAGAAAGTGTCCTATTTTAAGTAGCTGATAGCTCAGAAATACAATACAGGAGAGAGCCATATCATACAAACTTTGTAAAAACAGATGTAAGGAAGTTCAGAGAAAAAATTAGTAGTTTTATATGGAGAGATTGCAAAGGGGAGGTCTCTGGGAAAGGCTAGAAGATTCACAGAAGGGAAATTTTGCAAAAATACTCACAACATTGCAATGAGGGAAAAAGAGAGACACACCAGTGATATAGAAAGTTCTCTAGAAAGCTCGGATTTTACAAGATCCCTGAGGAAGGGGGAGTCGTAAATCATCAGGAGTATATAGTGTTAGTTGCTCCATTGTGTCCAACTCTTTGGTACCCCATGGTCTTTGGGATCCCATGGTCTGCAATCTGCCAGGCTCCTCTGTCCCTGGGATTTTCCAGGCAATAGTACTGGAGCATGTAGCCATTCCCTTCTTCAGGGGATCTTCCTGACTCAGGGATCAAACTGGGTTTCTTGCCTTGCAGGTAAATTCTTTACCATTTGAGCCAGCAGGGAAGCCCCAAGGGCCATGTAAAAGAGTGAAGCAAATCTGTGGAGAGCCTGTGAGGTAGCCGAATCTCTAATATGAATGCATTCATGTGAAAAGTACTAAGGACAGGGCAGTATCCAGGCTACATGAAGAGGTAACCCAGCTATGTAGAGCAGATTTATATAGCTGATGGATGCGAGGGAGAAAGCAGATCAACACTTACTTTTATAGATATTATTGGCCTTTTAATTAATTTTTATTATTTAAAAAATTTACTTATGTATTAGACTGCATCAGGTCTTAGATGCAGAACATGGGTTTAGTTGCCCCTTATCATGTGGAATCTGAGTTCCCTGATCAGGGATTGAACCTGTATACCAGTATTGGAAGGCAGAATCTTAACCACTGGGCCACCAGAGAAGTCCCCTCAACCCTTTTTTAATATATTGAATGTTCTGTTAGAAAATCAGATCAAATTTGGAAAGTGAAAAAACAAAACAAAACTTGAATGGAGGGAAACAACTGTAATTAAGGGGGCCTGGTGGGCGGCAGTCCATGGGGTCGCACAGAGTCAGACACGACCAAGCGACTTCACTTTCACTTTTCACTTTCATGCATTGGAGAAGGAAATGACAACCCACTCGTGTTCTTGCCTGGAGAATCCCAGGGACGGGGAAGCCTGGTGGGCTGCTGTCTATGGGGTCCCACAGAGTCGGACATGACTGAAGTGACTTAGCAGCAGCAGAGCCCAGAGAAGACTGAACAGGCAAGCTTCTAATCCTTGCAGTGCAAGAGACATGGGTTCCATCCCTGGGTCAGGAAGATCCCCTGGAGAAGGAAATGGCAACCCACTCTAGTATTCTTGCCTGGAAAATCCCATGGACAGAGGAGCCTGGGGGCTACAGTCCATGGGGTCACAAAGAGTCAGACACGACTGAGTGACTAATCAACAGCAACAGAGCCCAGAGAAGACTAAGCAGGCAGTACCATTGCCTGGAGCAATCCTACAACCCTCTGCTACCCCTGTTCTGTACTAACAGAATCCTGGGATCTTCAAGTCTTGGGTGGTTTTGTTTTCAAAGGAGAGTAGACGTTTTCTGTGCCCTAATAGGCGAATCTGGATTACTCTGAACTCATCCCGATAATACCATTCATTTTCAAGGGACTGGTTTAAAGATGGATGCATGACATCATTTTAGCCAAAGAGACATGAGGAAAAAGTCTTGTTCAGGGGGATGCTGGTAATGTTCCTCTTTTTAAAACAAGACATATGGAAAGGAGGTGTCCTCTCCCTCTCTTATGGACTTTAAATACTGTTGCTAAACATGGGATGCCCAGAGCTCTTACAGTCATTCCAAGTCATTGAAGGAGTGGCACTCTTGATCTTACTGATGTAATTTAGTGCCTGAAATAATCATGGAAGTGCCTCCTTGGGTCTTCTTGTCATGCAGTGTTCTTTCCTTATTTGAAGACTCAAAAGATAAGTCTTCTCATCCTTGCTGACAAAGCATCCTAAAAGGTACACAAGTGATCATTTCATTTAAACAAGAAAAATTCTGTACTAAATGAGAAAGACGTGACTTGAAATCCTTGATGTAGAAATACGTAGTGTTTTTCAAAAAAGAGTGAAGCAAACTAAATTCAGTAGAAGTAAACCAAATTGTTTGGACATTAGAGAGGCTACTGCTCTCAGGTTGCGATTTCAGAGTCAGGGTTAGTGCTCAGAACAATGAAGTTCCCTGGTGACTCAGTTGGTAAAGAATCCACCCGCAATGCGGGAGACCTGGGTTTGATCCCTGGGTTGGGAAGATCCCTTGGAGAAGGGAAAGACTACCCACTCCAGTATTCTGGCCTGGAGAATTCCATGGACTGTATAGTCCATGGGTGGAGAAGGCAATGGTGACCCACTCCAGTACTCTTGCCTGGAAAATCCCATAGATGGAGGAGCCTGGTAGGCTGCAGTCCGTGGGGTCGCAAAGAGTTGGACACGACTAAGTGACTTCACTTTCACTTTCCACTTTCATGCATTGGAGAAGGAAATGGCAACCCACTCCAGTGTTCTTGCCTGGAGAATCCCAGGGACAGGGGAGCCTGGTGGGCTGCCGTCTATGGGGTCGCACAGAGTCGGACACAACTGAAGCGACTTAGCAGCAGTAGCAGCAGCATAGTCCATGGGTTGCAGAGTCAAACATGACTGAGTGACTTTCACTTCAACATGTTGACCACATGACCAATCTTTAGATGGTACAATTTAAAGGTACTGAAAGAGTTGCTACTGCAAAGTATCTTCCTCATTAGTCTTCCAGAGTGCCTGCCCTGTCTGATTTCAATTCCACCTTTGCATATCTGTCTTACTAATCTGGGGCTAAGACATAGCAAACTGTATTTCCCAGACTTGGTTGCCAGCTGGCTTCCTGTTAGGTTCTGCTTAGAAACACTAGAATAGTGGGAACACAAAATAAGGAGAGAAGGACTTCCTTATTCCTACTTGCTATTGCTACTGCTAGCCCCTTAGCAGTGACAATTCACTGCAGCAGTGACATTTCACCCGAGTAGGAACAGTTTGTCTTAACAATGGCATCTGGTTTCAACCTCCAGTTTCTTTGTATTCTAAAGCTAGTTAATTGCTCCCCTCCATTAAGTACCAAGTGCAACCAGGCATTGCCACCTCCTTAGAGGTCTGAGTCTCAAATCTTCAGGGTCCCTACTCTCAGATACCTTTCATTTCTAGTAATGTAGCCTCTTCCTTTTTATTCCCTAAGCTTCATGGGTAGTAGCTTACGTGTTACCTCCAGGTAGTCTTCAGTGTTTTCTGTTGCTCTGTCAGCCCTCAAATACCTGTATAACCAGCTCCAGTACTAACTCTTTTTGCTGGAATACTTAATATTTTCTGAGGACATCTGACTGACACTGCTAGGAGACTCTAGCAATTAAAAATTTATGCAGATCCAGTTGGGGTCTTCTATAATTTGTGTGGGAAGATCAAGGAAGGATTTATGTTAAAAGATACCATTTGCAAATGACCTTGAATATGGGTAGAACTTGGGCTTTCCTGGTGGCTCAGGCAGTGGAGAATCTGCCTGCAAAGAGGGTGACCAGGTTTCAATCCCTGGGTCAGGAAGATTCGCTGGAAAAGGGAATGGCTACCTACTCTAGTATTCTTGCCTGGAGAATTCTATGGACAGAGGAGCCTAGTGGGCTACAGTTCATGGGGTTGCAAAGAATCGACACTATTGAGTGACTCTCTCTCTCACACACACACACACACACACACACATAGGATTTAGAGGTGGAAAGATGGGATGGAAAAAGGCTTTCAAGACATGAAAGTACTATAATAAGCATTCATTAACAGAAAACATGGGTCTTCTCTGGTGGTTTGGCAATAAAGAATTCACCTGCAATGCAGGAGATGCAGGAGATGTGGGTTCGATCCTTGGGTTGGGAAGATCCCCTGAAGAAGGGCATGGCAACCCACTTCAATATTCTTGCTGGAAAAATTCCGTGGACAGAGGAGCCTGGCAGGCTACAGTCCATGGGGTTGTAAAGAGTGGGACGTGACTGAAGCGACTGAGCACACACACACACACAGTGATTTGAGAAGTAGCATTGTAACAGATATTAATGGAGAGTCCTTTAATGCCAGGATCAGCCTTTAAAGGCTGTTAAGCAGCTGGGTAGGAATATTAGGAGGTCAGATTGAGCATCTCTAATTTGGAAGATAATGTAGTGAGTATAAGGAAGTTTTGTGAGATAATAGAGATGATATGAATGTCATATTCTTCTAGTTTTCTAACCAAATTTAACCTACTTTGAGTTTCCAACCATCTGACTGGCAGGACATCCAGTATCAATCATTATTAGAACTTACTTTTTACTTTCATCTAAGAAACTGAGGCTCACATAGTTCTGTGGAGATGGGAGAGATTTTTGGTTTTTAATGCAAGATGATCACCATTGTTTTGTTCATTTTAATGTTGGTCAAGTCTATCGGGAGCTGCAGAGATGCTCTGGCTGGTTTCCAGAGATGCATTTTCACATGGTCCTCTTTGCCACAGGGAATTTGTAGTTGCTCTTAGGGGCCAGAGTGTGTGTTTCCAGCCTCTTTGGATCTGCATTCATCCTCCATCAGAAGTTCAGCTGCCTCCTGAGCTTTGCTTGGAGTAGAATACAGGTTCTGCATATGCCTTGTGATAGACAGAATAATGATCCCCCAAAGATGTTAGCTGTTTCCTAGAACTTATTAATATGGTACATTATATGGAAAAGAAGAATTAAGATTGCAAAAATTGTAGATGCTTGCTAATCAGCTGACTTAAAGATATTACCCTGGACTATCTGAGTGGGCCCAATGTCATCATAAGCATCTTTAAAAGTGGAAAAGGGAGGCAGAAAAGATTAGAGTGACGGGTTGTGATAAGGACTCAACCTGAGGTTATTGGCTTTGAAAATGGAGGAAGAGGACCACAAGCCAAGGAGTGTGAGCAGCCTCTGGAGGCTGGTGAAGGCAAGGAAATGGACTTTTCCTGGAGCCTCCAAAGAGTGTATTCCTGCTGACACCTCAATTTTAATCCGGTGAGACCTCTGCTGGGCTTCTAAATTACAGAACTGTAAGATAGTAAGTCTGTAATTTTAAACCATGAGTTTAAGTTCATTTCCTGCAGCTGCAGCAGGAACCTAATGTACTCCCAGAGCTGCCACCCTTCTTTCCCCCAGACATAAGAAGCCTCACTGACACCTTCATTCCTGACTCAGTTTGCTTCTCTTCTATCTCAGTTTCCACATACTCACCGTTCTCTCTTTCAGGGCAATTCCAGAAACAGAGGGACATTTCAGTACAGACCCTGAAATACAGAAATATTTTCATTCTCCCTAGGAAAAGCCTAGATTTTGCAAGAGTTAGGAAACTTTAGTCCATAGGCCAAATCTGGCTGATTTCCTGTTTTTGAAAATAAAGTTTTATTGGAACACATTCATTTACATATTGCTTATAGCTGTTTTCACGCAAAGTTAAGTAGTTGTAACAGAGACCACATGGCTGACAAATCCTTAAATATTTACTATGTGGAACTTGGCAGAAAAAAATATGCTGACCTCTTCCTTAGAAACAAAATAAGGGTAATCTTGAGGTGGGGATGAGGATAAGTATAAGACGAGGAGAATTTCCTTTTTAGTTGTTATGCTACAGCAGCAATGTGGAGAAGGCAATGGCACCCCACTCCAGTACTCTTGCCTGGAAAATCCCATGGATGGAGGAGCCTGGTAGGCTGCAGTCCATGGGGTCGCGAAGAGTCGGACACGACTGAGTGACTTCACTTTCGCTTTTCACTTTCATGCATTGGAGAAGGAAATGGCAACCCACTCCAGTGTTCTTGCCTGGAGAATCCCAGGGACGGTGGAGCCTGATGGGCTGCCATCTATGGGGTCGCATAGAGTCGGACACAACTGAAGCGACTTAGCAGCAGCAGCAGCAATGAGTGAGACAGAAATTAGTATCAGTTGATTAATTCATGCTTAGTGTAATGGACTGAATGGTGCCCCAAAGACATTAGGTTCTATCTCTTGAACCTCTAAATGTTACCTTGTTTGGAAAAGGGGTCTTTGAAGAGGTAGATAAGCTACGAATAATTGAGATGAAGAGATAATTCTGGGTTATCCTGACGGGCTCTAAATTTCATTGTAAGCGTCCTTGGAAGAAAGAGGTAGAGGAGGATTTGATACACAGAGGAACGAGAAGGGAATGTGGAGACAGAGGCAAGAGTGGAGAGATAGAACCCACAAGTCAAGGACCCCCAAGGAATGTCAACAGACACCAGAAGCTGGAAGAGGCAAGGGTTGGATTTTCTCCAAGAATTTCAGCAGGAAACATGGCTCTGCTGATACCTTGATTCTGGTCTTCGTCTTCTAGAACTCAGAGAACATAAATTTCAGTTTTTTAAGTCACTGAGATTGTGGTTATCTTGTTACAACAGCAATGAGAAGTTAATACAGATGGGAAGACCATCTTGAGAAGATTGCAACCTTTTAAACAGCTCATATGATTGAAGTCAGTAAAAAATTTATCTGCTTATGAATTCCAGACTCATTACTTCACATAATATCTGGCTTTGGTGGGAGAAATGCAGGGAAATGTAAAGGAACAAGCTTTGGGATTCACAGACTTCGTGGGTATTCAAATCATTTAACAGTGTATAAATTATTTCACAGTAATACAGTCAAAGTTCTTAGAGTAAATCATTTTGATTCCCACTTCTGTCTGGCATAGAGAAATAATCAGCATTTCAAAATGAGCCCTTGGCTGTTCTATCATTGCCTCAATAATGCTTATGGAGCAGACGGTATGCCAGCTTATGTTCCCTTGCTTTTTACTATCAAACTTTTAAAAATCAATATATGTACACATATCATATTGTATATATTTAGGATGCTTCTCTCACCCCTATTAGCATATTTGATATGCTAAACATGCTAAATATTTAGCCCTGCTTCTCTAAAAACCATTTACAACTGACTTATTCTTATAGATGGTTACATATTTGAACTCTTAACATCTGTAATATACTTTTCCAGATTTATACATATTATTTCTTCTTGAGATAGCTGCACGCCTTGGCAAAACTGAAAAGAATAAGATGATCTGTTTGGTGTTTTGATGGTTTGATGACAATTTTTTAAAAAGTAATCATAGTATTCATTTCACTCTACCAATGCAAAGTTAAGCTTCAAAACGTATCTACAAGGGGCATTAATCCCCCTTCCTGGCACCTCTTGTGTGCCATATTAAATTCTCTTTATCCAGTCTCAGATGCACAAACTGTTCTGCGCAGGCCAGACTTCTCATAAGGATGCCCTAACAGGGCATGGGCTCAGGTAATGCAGGTCTGCTGCTGCTCTCCTTCTGCCCTGGAATCTCCCTGAGGCTGAGAATGTCTGCTTCTGAGGCTCATTCCATCAGGCTTTCTCAGAAAGTCCCTCCACTTGGGCAACCTTTTGCCATGGCCAACTCAACAATGCACCTTTGTTAGGACCCTCCATTCTTTCCTGTTTACCCTCCTTCTTCTATCCCATTTCTGAATAGTCCATTCATGCAGCAGCTTTTATTTTAGGCTTTAGTTTTGGGGGGAAACCCAAGCCAAAGCATTAGAATACTGCAGTCAAAAGAAAACACTGCAGGATGTAATTTTTAAAAGTACTCACAAAAGTAGAGAGAGGAGAAAAATGGAACCCATGAACCCTTCACCTTGTGTGTCCTTTCCCCAGAGTATCCTTGAAGTAGTCACCTAGACTAGGTTTTTATGGGAGGGTGATCAAAAGGTGATTTTGCTAATTAGTACTAAATTCTCCTCATCAGGATTATATCCTTATAGCTCCTTCTTACCAACAAAATATGAGAGATCCCATTTCCCTATCACCACCCCAACAAAGTACATTGTCAAGCTTGTGGATTTCTGCCAATCTCATCTGTGTAGTTTCACTGACATTCTCTTATGTGAGCAAGATTAAGCAAAGTTTTATGTTTATTTGCGAATTCCTTCTTCTTATCTTTTGCCTATTTTTCTACAGGTTTTTGTCTTCTTGTTTTTCAGAAGGCTTTTTGTATTAGGGAAATTAAGCAGTTTACCTGTGATATAATTTGAAAATATATTTTTTAAGCTTTTTTTTTCATTTTATTTTGTTTTGGTCTTCTCATGCATTTCTTTCGACCATATCTTATAAAGACCTTGTGTGCATGCTAAGTCGCTTCAGTCACGTCCAACTCTTTGTGACTCCATGGACTTTAGCCTGCCAGGCTCCTTTGTCCATGGAGTTCTCCAGGCAAGATTACTGGAGGGGATAGCCATCTCCTTCTCCATATAAAGGCCTTGCAAACTAATTATTGGAGAAGAGATTTGTATGAGAGAGTATATTAAGTAAATAGTGAGAGTGAATGAGCCTTTCCTAAATATTTTATGGAAGATTTACAGGAAAATTTTCAAGTTTGCAAATGATTTCGTGTCATTTTGTCTAATTGTCTAGGTCCTTGTCTTATTCTTTGTTACAATTTTTTTCCCTTCCTCCCTGTTTTTCCATTTCTCCTTCCTACTCTGTTTTCCCACTCTCCTTCCTTCCTTCCTCCCACCCTCCACTCCCTCCCTGCCTGCCCTCTTTCCTTCCTTCTTTCACTTGCCAGGTACTATGCCAGGCCCTAGGTACATTACGATGAGCAAACGGGAGAGGCCAATAGAAGCACAAACATTAAGCACTAAGTGACATCAGTGAAATTATCACTCTGACCTGTGCTAGAAGGAGAGGCACACGACGCTACGTGAGGCTGTAACTGCTGGGGGTTCATCTAAGCAAGGGAGATCAGAGAAGAGGTCTTTGAAGAGCTAACAATTAAACGGAACTCTGCAGGATGAGTAAGAATTAACTAGAACAAAAAAGGCAGAGGGGCTGGTCTTTTTGGTACAGGAAATAACATCTGAAAAAGTCTTGTGGACAGAGGGAGTATGGAAGTAGAAGAGGCTGGGAATGAGGCCAGTGAGAGTGGAGCAGGGAGTGATGAGAGCCTGGAGTAAGGGTAAGGATGAGAATAAAGGTGATGTCGGGGTAAAGTGATGTTAGGATAAAGGTGATGGGTAAGAGACAGAACTTGTGGGACCACAATAAGGAGGTGTCTTTATCCTAAGACCATTTCAAAGCCACGGAAGGATTTCAAGAGAAGAGAGTGAGTGTGATCAGATCTGAATTTTGAAAAGCTCATTGTGACTCTTGTATGAAGAAGCCCAGATAGGAATCAGTCGTGGTTTAGGAGAGGACAGAGGGCGATTAGGGTGGATGTCACCAGGGGTAGGCCTAGTGTATTTAACACTGAAATGTCTCGTTTTTTAAAATACCTCCCCATGTGACAAAAGTACTTTCAGAAATAATCATCAAATAAAACACAAAGCTTATAATGATAATGGCTAGAAAAGAAATATAGGCAAGGAGGACTTTATTTCACTGAACTTTGTATCGTGGATAAAAAAAAAATTGAGAGATAAAATAATGTTGCACCAAAATGAATAAATGCACAACTACTCATTTAATTGTTTTTATCTGTTTAGCAGTTTAAACTTTAATCATTTGGTTATAATTCTATCATAATATTTTATGTAAATAATTTTATGACAATTAGTAAGGGAGTTTTATTAAAACCAAAATTTAGACAGTGACTCAGTGACAAAACTGATGGACATTTTGTTTTATTGATTCATTGTTTAGTTTTAAAACTGCTACTAATTTTAAAAATGTCAATTTATGATACTATTCAATATATTAATTATACAATTTAAGTAAATTAAAAATTGTACTTAGCAAATGGAATGTTGTAACTCATGGCTTGCATTCTATTTCAGTTTTTAATGTTTTAAGCACAAATATAGACTCCAAGTAGTTATATGGAATAACAGAACTATATTAACTCAAATTCTGCTTCTTTGTTTTTTAAGCTATCAATGCGCTTTCATCATATATTTTGAGTCTGCTATTTAAGTAAAGCAATGAAAGATACCTACAGCACCCAAAGAGAGCTCAACCAATTTCTGAAACATTACAAAGTTTTTTTTTTTTTTTTTTACATTGTTATGTTTACAATTTATTGTGCATTAAACATTTACTGGTACACAGTTGTTTTTAAATGGAAGTTCACAAGTGTTCAGAGCTGACAGTACAACTGGGAAGTCTCCAAATTAACTTCTCTGTAAAAAATACCATATTTACTAAAGGATAAATAATAAAACTGTGTGAATTTGAAGCTTATGCATGTTATTATTAAAACTTTATAGTGGCCAGAGAAATTACTTAGAATTTAGATCAACGGAAGATTTCAGGCAGGAGGCATGCCTTTGTCACTGACATTGTTGGAAATGGCAATAATGAAAAGCAGATATTTTCAAATTCTCTGTAGACAGCAGAATCCTCTTTGTTGTCTGCACCTGAAGAAGACCTCACCCACCACTTGGCCCACCCATGGGTGACAGTGAATGTGGAAATGGGTAAATTCACAGAAGAAGTAGTTCAAAAGGGAACTACGCCTAGTCTCTGCTCTTGCAGAGCTTGTGCTGGGGGAGGGGGAGGGGGAGGCATGTAACAGTGACTGGAATGACCTCTTCCTGCCTTTCTGACAAGAGGATGTCTGGGAAGAGTGAATGGTTGAGAATGCACTTTTGTGTTAAGACTGACAAAGAGTCTCTCCTTGACCAAACTCTAGCCAGGCTTCTCTAAGCACTCTTTCAGATTAGGCCCAACCTTGGTCTATATAGACGTGAAGAAAAAATTAATACTTTCCAGTGACAATGACCTTGGTCCCCCTCCCCTCTTAAAGTGGCTGCCCGAGAGAACTCAAGGCGGCCCGAAGAGTCCACTGTTTGTCCCAACCTGATGACAGGACCTCTGTCTCCCACCCTCTGTGGGTATGTAGGAGCCTAAATAAGTACCAGTTAATAACCCAGCTGGGTTTCACATGCACCAATCTCCTTTCCCTACTTTTTGTAAATTTTCTCTTCCTGGACTCTGTCTCTCTCTGCCCTCATTCTTCCTCTAAAATGTCCAGTCATCACTGTACAAATCAGAATTGAGTTCAGTTGAGTTCAGATTACTCTGGACTCTTTTCCCGCTTGCAGTAGCTTATTACCAATTCAATTTTGGCCTTCACACTTCAAGTAGTGTCCGTGCATACATGCTAAGTCTCTTCAGTTGCGTCTGACTCTGTGGGATCTTATTGTAGCCCTCCACGCTTCTCTGTCCATGGGATTCTCTAGGCACGAATACTGGAGTGGGTTGCCATGTCCTCCTCCAAGGGACCTTCCCAACCCAGGGATCGATCCCACATCTCTCATGTCTCCTGCACTGGCAGGCTTGTTCTTTACCTCTGGTGCCACCTGGGAAGCCCAACTAGTGTTCAGATTTATCTTTCTATTTTTGGCTGCACTGGGTCTTTCTCTAGTTGCAGAAGTGGGGGCTCCTCTCTAGTTGTGGTGCATGGGTTTCTCATCACAATGGCTTCTCTTGTTGTTGAGCATAGGCTCTAGGTGCACAGACTTCAGTAATTGCAGCACACAGGCTCAGTAGTCACAGTGTGTGAGCACAGGCTCTGTGGTTGTGGTCCACGGGCTCAAGGGTCCTGCAGCACATGGAATCTTCCCTAACCTGGGATCAAATCCATGTCCCATGCACGGGTAGGCAGATTCTTAACCACTGGACGACAAGGGAAGCCTTGACTTTTTAATCTTTAACAAGACTTACAAATCATTCTAAATACATATCAGAACAAAAGTAGCCACCTGAAGCAGAGGCACCCCAGGCATAAGATCCACAGGAAAATTTACTATAAATAGTCCTTCAGATGAAATATATTTGACTCTGTTGAATGTGATTAGAAATAGAAGTTGGACCAGGCAGAAGATAGGTGGAAGTTGAAACAGTTTATCCATTGGCAGAAACCAGCAATAGAGATGAAGATTTTAACTACCAGCTTTGGAGTTGACAGAGCTAGATGGAGAAGGGAACTTGTAGAATATGCTAGGTTAATGATAATTGCTAAAAAGTAGATTTGTAAATTGGAGAAGGCAATAGCACCCCACTCCAATACTCTTGCCTGGAAAATCCCATAGGCGGAGGAGCCTGGTAGGCTTCAGTCCATGGGGTCGCTAGGAGTCAGACATGACTGAGCGACTTCACTTTCACTTTTCACTTTAATGTACTGGAGAAGGAAATGGCAACCCACTCCAGTGTTCTTGCCTGGAGAATCTCAGGGACGGGGGAGCCTGGTGGGCTGCCGTCTATAGGGTCGCACAGAGTCGGACATGACTGAAGTGACTTAGCATAGCAGATTTGTAAATAACTTGGAGATTTTTAATTGACAAGAATCATTAGATCAAACAAAAGCTTACAGTTTTCCAGAAAGTTGTCTGAGATGGAATTGAAGAGCTAAGGCACTAGTGGGGATTTTTTAAAAACACCTGTATATGCTACTTTGCCAAGTTAGAGCTCCATTGTGTCAATAAATGTGGGAATTTAACAGTAAGTCATATACACACAGGGCTTCCCTGGTGGCTCAGAGGGTAAAGAATCCACCTGCAATATAGAAGAACTGGGTTGGATCACTGGGTTGGGAAGATCGTCTGGAGGAGGGAATGGCAATCCACTCCAGTATTCTTGCCTGGAGAATTCCATGGACTGATGAACCTGGCAGGCTACAGTCCCTGGCTTCACAAAGAGCTGGATACTACTGACCGACCACACTTTGACTTCACTTTGTATGTATGTATGTATGTATGTATGTATGTACATAAAGAGGCTTCACTTTGTATGTATGTATGTATGTACACAAAGAGGCACAGATTTCTGCTTATTGAGTGCTGACATTATATTTGCCAATCAACCATTCACTTATTCTTTAGAATATTTGATGCTTATTGAATGCACACTCTGAACTATGCAGTGGTTCCTGTCCTTGGAAAGTTTATAGGCCAGTATTAATGAAGGTAGATGCACTCCAGGAGTCTTTTACTCATCTGTTCTTGCCTTTCTCAGCTCTGCTCTGTATCTGAGGCTATCTGAACTTTCAGGCTGAATTTCCCAGGTTGAGCTTGGATATGGCTGGGTCTGGCCAAATAGAGGCACTGAAGAGTGAATGGAAGGTGACAGAACTGGAGAAGCCAAGGTTCTACTTAGAATTTTAGGAAATAGCTACTTCTCCTCTATTGTTCCAACCTAGCTTCTGGTTTCTGGTATGGCAGCTCATCAGGGCTGAATCTGTACATCTCTTCCCAACTCTATATTTAGTGATGAGATGGTAGCTTGAAATCAGCTCTGGTGGGATATTTATACCACATAAATTCACAGACAAGTTTTGTTGTTTCCCAGAGAGCTCGATGTTGAACATTAATCAGTACACCCCTGATTCTAGTAATGCCATCTCTCTGACTCATTCTTCAGTTTCTAGAGGTGGTAGTTGCCCTTCTGTTGGTATTTTCTTAGTTGCTTCATCTCCTTCATTCTCTCTTTGTGTGACCAATTTCTTGTGTTAAATTGCCTCTCCTATAATATCTGCTGTAATTCCTGTTTTTCTGATGGTATCCTGACATATCATAGAGCATCTAACCTGGACTTCTCAGGGTAAGATTCTCAGGAGAAATATAATATTCGTATTTTTAAAAGATAAACGGAACTTGGCAATAGAATGAGAGGATAAAGAAAAGGTATGCTTCAGCATCATGTCCAGATTTTCGGTTTGGGAACATAGGTGGATAATGTTGCCATTTATTAAGAGAGGAAGGAGAAGCAGAACAAGCTTGGGGATGGGATGCAAATGCTGAGTTTGAGGTGTTCGTGGAATGCCTAAGGATAGATGTCCAGTAGGGTTTGACAAAATCTGAACACAGCAGGCATATCTTCCCCAGAAACCCTCCTCTTCTTTCTGACCCTCAGTTGCTTTGCTCAGCGGGTTGTTACATCTCTCTTCTGTACCTTTAAACTGCCGCACCAGGTTTCATGTACATCAGCCCAGTTTGTCTTTATCTTAAAAAAAAAGAAAATTATCAAAGTCCAGCTTTCTGACCACCTTTTTTGGGCTATATTTCTCTTTTTCCTTTTATGAGCAATTTTGTTTCCATGGTAGTTGTCTCTATTTCCTTCTTGCCCAGTCTT